>NC_049201.1:37008758-37363555 GCF_013347855.1 Anguilla anguilla | reverse complement strand
TCTATGGTGTTCCAGGTGGTTGCTAGGTGGTTGCTAGGGTATTCTAAGTGGTTGCTAGGATGTTGCTAGGTGGTTGCTATGGAGTTTTAGGCGGTTGCTAGGGTGTTGCTAGGCAGTTGTTATGGTGTTCCAGGTGGTTGCTAGTGTGTTGTTAGGTGGTTGCTATGGAGTTCTAGGCCGTTGCTAGGGTGTTCTAGGTGGTTGCTAGGGTGTTGCTAGGCATTTGCTACGGTGTTCCAGGTGGTTGCTAGTTTGTTGTTGGGTGGTTGCTATGGAGTTCCAGGTGGTTGCTAGGGTGTTGCTAGGCGGTTGCTATGGTGTTCCAGGTGGTTGCTAGGGTGTTGCTAGGTGGTTCCTATGGAGTTCTAGGCGGTTGCTATGGTGTTGCTAGGTGGTTGCTAGGGTGTTGCTAGGTGGTTGCTATGGAGTTCTAGGTGGTTGCTTGGGTGTTGCTAGGTGGTTGCTATGGAGTTCTAGGCGGTTGCTAGGGTGTTGCTAGGTGGTTGCTATGGAGTTCTAGGTGGTTGCTAGGGTGTTGCTAGGTGGTTGCTATGGAGTTCTAGGCGGTTGCTAGGGTGTTGCTACGTGGTTGCTATGGAGTTCTAGGCGGTTGCTATGGTGTTGCTAGGTGGTTGCTATGGAGTTCTAGGCAGTTGCTAGGTTGTTGCTAGGTGGTTGCTATGTAGTTCTAGGTGGTTGCTAGTGTGTTGCTAGGTCGTTGCTATGGTGTTCCATGTGGTTGCTAGGGTGTTGCTAGGCAGTTGTTATGGTGTTCCAGATTGTTGCTAGGATGTTGCTAGGTGGTTTCTATGGTGTTCCAGGTGGTTGCTAGGGTGTTGCTAGGTGGTTGCTAGGGTATTCTAAGTGGTTGCTAGGATGTTGCTAGGTGGTTGCTATGGAGTTTTAGGCGGTTGCTAGGGTGTTGCTAGGCAGTTGTTATGGTGTTCCAGGTGGTTGCTAGTGTGTTGTTAGGTGGTTGCTATGGAGTTCTAGGCCGTTGCTAGGGTGTTCTAGGTGGTTGCTAGGGTGTTGCTAGGCATTTGCTACGGTGTTCCAGGTGGTTGCTAGTTTGTTGTTGGGTGGTTGCTATGGAGTTCCAGGTGGTTGCTAGGGTGTTGCTAGGCGGTTGCTATGGTGTTCCAGGTGGTTGCTAGGGTGTTGCTAGGTGGTTCCTATGGAGTTCTAGGCGGTTGCTATGGTGTTGCTAGGTGGTTGCTAGGGTGTTGCTAGGTGGTTGCTAGGTGGTTGCTATGGAGTTCTAGGTGGTTGCTAGGGTGTTGCTAGGTGGTTGCTATGGAGTTCTAGGCAGTTGCTAGGTTGTTGCTAGGTGGTTGCTATGGAGTTCTAGGTGGTTGCTAGTGTGTTGCTAGGTTGTTGCTATGGTGTTCCATGTGGTTGCTAGGGTGTTGCTAGGCAGTTGTTATGGTTTTCCAGATTGTTGCTAGGATGTAGCTAGGTGGTTGCTATGGTGTTCCAGGTGGTTGCTAGGGTGTTGCTAGGTGGTTGCTAGGGTATTCTAAGTGGTTGCTAGGATGTTGCTAGGTGGTTGCTATGGAGTTTTAGGCGGTTGCTAGGGTGTTGCTAGGCAGTTGTCATGGTGTTCCAGATTGTTGCTAGGGTGTTGCTAGGTGGTTGCTATGGTTTTCCAGGTGGTTGCTAGGGTGTTGCCAGGTGGTTGCTATGGTGTTCTAGATGGTTGCTATGGTGTTGCTAGGTATTTGCTATGGCGTTATAGCCGGTTGCTAGGGTGTTGCCAGGCATTTGCTATGGTGTTCCAGGTGGTTGCTAGTGTGTTGTTAGGTGGTTGCTATGGAGTTCCAGGTGGTTGCTAGGGTGTTGCTAGGCGGTTGCTATGGTGTTCCAGGTGGTTGCTACGGTGTTGCTAGGTGGTTCCTATGGAGTTCTAGGCGGTTGCTATGGTGTTGCTAGGTGGTTGCTAGGGTGTTGCTAGGTGGTTGCTATGGTGTTGCTAGGTGGTTGCTATTGAGTTCTAGGCCGTTGCTAGGGTGTTGCTAGGTGGTTGCTATGGAGTTCTAGGTGGTTGCTAGGGTGTTGCTAGGTGGTTGCTATGGAGTTCTAGGCAGTTGCTAGGTTGTTGCTAGGTGGTTGCTATGGAGTTCTAGGTGGTTGCTAGTGTGTTGCTAGGTTGTTGCTATGGTGTTCCATGTGGTTGCTAGGGTGTTGCTAGGCAGTTGTTATGGTTTTCCAGATTGTTGCTAGGATGTAGCTAGGTGGTTGCTATGGTGTTCCAGGTGGTTGCTAGGGTGTTGCTAGGTGGTTGCTAGGGTATTCTAAGTGGTTGCTAGGATGTTGCTAGGTGGTTGCTATGGAGTTTTAGGCGGTTGCTAGGGTGTTGCTAGGCAGTTGTCATGGTGTTCCAGATTGTTGCTAGGGTGTTGCTAGGTGGTTGCTATGGTTTTCCAGGTGGTTGCTAGGGTGTTGCCAGGTGGTTGCTATGGTGTTCTAGATGGTTGCTATGGTGTTGCTAGGTATTTGCTATGGCGTTATAGCCGGTTGCTAGGGTGTTGCCAGGCATTTGCTATGGTGTTCCAGGTGGTTGCTAGTGTGTTGTTAGGTGGTTGCTATGGAGTTCTAGGCCGTTGCTAGGGTGTTCTAGGTGGTTGCTAGGGGGTTGCTATGGAGTTCTAGGCGGTTGCTAGGTCTTTACTAAGTCCAATGACGCGACCCATAGTTCTCTATGACAAACGGTTCAAAAGTTATGAAATATCAAACATCGGCCAATCAGGAAGGGGGGCGAGGCTGATCTCCACCAATGGACAAAGGACTCTCTACCATGTCCAATGAGGCATTGCACAATTTGTGGGCAATTTTTGCCCATAGAGATGAATGGCAGAATGTTCAAATCTAGAGAAAGACCAGAGTACTGCTGCCAGAAGACAGGGCATTGTGACATCACAAGGGTGAGAAGACAGAGCATTGTGACATCACGAAGGTGAACATTCCGCCATTCATTCTCTATGGGAAAAATTGCCCACAAAAATTCAAATTTTTCAAAAACCGTGCAACCAATCTTTCCACAAAGTAATAGCACACCATTCCCGATCAAGCCGCTCGATTTGACATATTGCACGTGTATGTGGTGCAAAAACTCTGGGAGGAGTAGCGGTCCAAAAAATGGGCGGAATAAATAATAAATAATAATAATAATAATATGTGCAACTAGACAATTCCTGCAGAAATTGTGAAGTGTGGTTGCCGCCAACGCAAAGTCGACTTTGTGCTGAACGGAGTGAACAGTGGTAGGTAGTTGCTATGATGTCTGAGGCAGTTGCTAGGGTGCTGCTAGGTGGTTGCCATGGAGTTTCAGGTGGTTACTATTGAGCTCCAGGTGGTTGCTAGGGCATTGCTAGGTGGTTGCTAGGGTATTCAAAGTGGTTGCTAGGATATTGCTAGGTGGTCGCTATGGAGTTCTAGTCGGTTGCTAGGGTGTTGCTAGGCAGTTGTTATGGTGTTCCAGGTGGTTGCTAGGGTGTTGCTAGGTGGTTGCTATGGAGTTATAGCCGGTTGCTAGGGTGTTGCTAGGCATTTGCTATGGAGTTATAGGCAGTTGCTAGGGTGTAGCTAGGTGGTTGCTATGGTGTTCCAGGTGGTTGCTAGAGTGTTGCTAGGTGGTTGCTATGGAGTTCTAGGCGGTTGCTATGGTGTTGCTAGGTGGTTGCTAGGGTGTTGCTGGGTGGTTGCTATTGAGTTCTAGGCGGTTGCTATGGTGTTGCTAGGTGGTTGCTATGGAGTTCTAGGTGGTTGCTAGGGTGTTGCTAGGTCGTTGCTATGGAGTTCTAGGTGGTTGCTAGGGTGTTGCTAAAGTGTTGCTAGGTGGTTGCTATGGAGTTCTAGGCGGTTGCTGTGGTGTTGCTAGGTGGTTGCTATGGAGTTCTAGGCAGTTGCTAGGGTGTTGCTAGGTGGTTGCTATGGAGTTCTAGGTGGTTGCTAGGGTGTTGCTAGGGGGTTGCTAGGGTATTCTAAGTGGTTGCTAGGATGTTGCTAGGTGGTTGCTATGGAGTTATAGGCGGTTGCTAGGGTGTTGCTAGGGTATTCTAGGTGGTTGCTAGGATGTTGCTAGGTGGTTGCTATGGAGTTATAAGCGGTTGCAAGGGTGTTGCTAGGCAGTTATGGTGTTCCAGGTGGTTGCTAGGGTGTTGCTAGGTGGTTGCTATGGTGTTGCTAGGTGGTTGCTATGGAGTTCTAGGTGGTTGCTAGGGTGTAGCCAGGCATTTGCAATGGTGTTCCAGGTGGTTGCTAGTGTGTTGTTAGGTGGTTGCTATGGAGTTCTAGGTGGTTGCTAGGGTGTTGCTAGGGGGTTGCTAGGGTATTCTAAGTGGTTGCTAGGATGTTGCTAGGTGGTTGCTATGGAGTTATAAGCGGTTGCTAGGGTGTTGCTAGGCTGTTGTTATGGTGTTCCAGGTGGTTGCTAGGTGGTTGCTATGGTGTTGCTAGGTGGTTGCTATGGAGTTCTAGTTGGTTGCTAGGGTATAGCCAGGCATTTGCTATGGTGTTCCAGGTGGTTGCTAGTGTGTTGTTAGGTTGTTGCTATGGAGTTCTAGGTGGTTGCTAGGGTGTTGCTAGGTGGTTGCTATGGAGTTCTAGGCGGTTGCTATGGTGTTGCTAGGTGGTTGCTATGGTGTTCCAGGTGGTTGCTAAGGTGTTGCTAGCTGGTTGCTATGGTGTTCCAGGTCGTTGCTAGGGTGTTGCTAGGTGGTTGCTATGGTGTTCCAGGTGGTTGCTAGGGTGTTGCTAGGTGGTTGCTATGGAGTTCTAGGTGGTTGCTATGGTGTTGCTAGGTGGTTGCTATGGAGTAATAGCCGGTTGCTAGGGTGTTGCTAGGTTGTTGCTATGGAGTTAGAGTCGGTTGCTAGGATGTTGCTAGGGGTTGCTATGGAGTTCTAGGCGGTTGCTAGGTCTTTACTGAGTCCAATGTCGCCACCCATAGTTCTCTATGACAAACGGTTCAAAAGTTATGAAATATCAAACATCGGCCAATCAGGAAGGGGGGCGAGGCTGATCTACACCAATGGACAAGGGACTCTCTACCATGGCCAATGAGGCATTGCACAATTTGCGGGAATTTTTTCCCTATAGAGATGAATGGCAGAATGTTCAAATCTAGAGGGAGACCAGAGTACTGCTGCTAGAAGAAACCATTGTGACATCACAAGGGTGAGAAGACAGAGCATTGTGACATCACAAAGGTGAACATTCCGCCATTCATTCTCTATGGGAAAAATTGCCCACAAAAATTCAAATTTTTCCAAAACCGTCCACTCAATCTTTCCAAAAAGTAATAGCACACCATTCCCAATCAAGCCGCTCGATTTGACATATTGTACGTGTATGTAGCGCGAAAACTGTGGGAGGAGTAGCGGTCCAAAAAACGGGCGGAATAAATAATAATAATAATAATAATATGTGCAATAATAATAGTGTAGTTGCCCTAAGGCAACCACACTAACTAGACAATTCCTGCAGAAATTGTGATGTGTGGTTGCCGACAACGCAAAGTCAACTTTGTGCTGAACGGAGCGAACAGTTTCTGTAGCATGAGCAGAGACATAGTATGGTATACATGATATAACATCACGGCAACGAGTTCATTTGCAACACACGTATTCAGAGCTAAATTAACCCTTCATCAATACTTGAGATCAGCGATTTACTCACGGTATGCTGTGACGAGTGACGGCGAATCATAAAGCTAGCTGGCCACTTCAGAGGGTCTTGGAAAAACGTTATATCTGCACTGCACAACCGCTCCATTTTAAAAAGCAAGACAGGGCTAGGGAGATTAATGTGATTGACTTATGGTTTTACGTTAAGTTCAGCTCATTTTTACCATTCAAATAAAAACATTTAACTGTGCTGCAATTCAGAGTTTAATCTGTTACCTTAGATACGAACTCATAGACAGAGGATAGCCTACTACGTGTTAGCCGAAATTTCTGGAGTTAGACCGGACCTGAAGCTGCTGCACACGTGCTGTTGACGGCGTTGTTGTACTTTTTAGTAAAGTCTGGCTTGTTCGAAAATTCGTTTATTCAGTAGCTGAGAGCATAAGCTTTCTAACCAGGTATAACAGCACGTCTATTTTTGTTTTTTTAATATCGTTTTTTTAGGTCAACCGAAAGCTATGTCATCATGTCATAGAACGTATTCGCTCTTTGTTAGCACTAGCATGCAAATACGCAAAGTCTGGCTTGTTTGAAAATTAGTTTATTCAGTAGCTGAGAGCATAAGCTTTCTAACCAGGTATAACAGCACGTCTATTTTTGTTTTTTTAATATCGTTTTTTTAGGTCAACCGAAAGCTATGTCATCATGTCATAGAACGTATTCGCTCTTTGTTAGCACTAGCATGCAAATACGCAAAGTCTGGCTTGTTTGAAAATTCGTTTATTCAGTAGCTGAGAGCATAAGCTTTCTAACCAGGTATAACAGCACGTCTATTTTTGTTTTTTTAATATCGTTTTTTTAGGTCAACCGAAAGCTATGTCATCATGTCATAGAACGTATTCGCTCTTTGTTAGCACTAGCATGCAAATACGCAAAGTCTGGCTTGTTTGAAAATTCGTTTATTCAGTAGCTGAGAGCATAAGCTTTCTAACCAGGTATAACAGCACGTATATTGTTGGTTTTTTTAATATCGTTTTTTTAGGTCAACCGAAAGTGCTCTCATTAAAGCCATTCACTGTTTGTTAGCACTAGCATTCTAAGACGCTGCATGTGACGAAACGTCGTCAACGAATTTGCGTAATGTCTCGTGAAATACTATTATTATTGAGGACTTCTGGGTATGCCTAACCCATATGTTTGTTGATATACCTAGCTGACAGCGTTTTCATTTGTAATTTTTCAGTTGTAATACCGTTTTACCCTTCACTTCCGAAATCAGCTATTTCCTATCCTGCCCGCTGAGACCACAGATCTGACCGCATCACGTGCGCAAAGCCGACCAATGCTGTAACTTCACCGTTCGCATATGAATGACGTCACCTTCTCCATTCATCTCTATGGGGAAAAATTGGGCATAAAAATTAATATTTCTCAAAAACCGTACAGCGAAACTTTCCACAAAGTAATAGCACATGATTCCCAAAGAAGCCGGTCATTTTGACATATGGCACGTGTATGTGGTGTGAAAACTCTGGGAGGAGTAGCGGTCCAAAAAATGGGTGGAATAATAATAATAATAAATATGTGCGATAATAATAGTGTAGTTGCCCTAAGGCAACCACACTAACTAGACAATTCCTGCAGAAATTGTGAAGTGTGGTTGCCGCCAACGCAAAGTCCACTTTGTGCTGAACAGAGTGAACAGTGGTAGGTAGTTGCTATGATGTCTGAGGCAGTTGCTAGGGTGTTGCTAGGTGGTTCTATGGAGTTCTAAGTGATTTCATGGAATTCTAGGCGGTCGCTAGGGTGGTGCTAGGTGGTTGCTATGGAGTTTCAGGTGGTTGCTATTGAGCTCCAGGTGGTTGCTAGGGCATTGCTAGGTGGTTGCTAGGGTATGCTAAGTGGTTGGTAGGTGGTTGCTATGGAGTTCTATGCGGTTGCTAGGGTGTTGCTAGGCAGTTGTTATGGTGTTCCAGGTGGTTGCTAGGGTGTTGCTAGGTGGTTGCTATGGAGTTATAGCCGGTTGCTAGGGTGTTGCTAGGCATTAGCTATGGAGTTATAGGCAGTTGCTAGGGTGTTGCTAGGGTATTCTAGGTGGCTGCTAGGATGTTGCTAGGTGGTTGCTATGGAGTTATTGGCGGTTGCTAGGGTGTTGCTAGGGTGTTGCTAGGTGGTTGCTAGCATGTTGCTAGGTTGTTGCTATAGTGTTGCTAGGCAGTTGTTATGGTGTTACAGGTGGTTGCTAGGGTGTTGCTAGATGGTTGCTATGGTGTTCCAGGTGGTTGCTAGGGTGTTGATAGGTGGTTGCTATGGAGTTCTAGGTGGTTGCTATAGTGTTGCTAGGTGGTTGCTTTGGAGTTATAGCTGTTTGCTAGGGTGTTGCTAGGTATTTGCTATGGTGTTCCAGGTGGTTGCTAGTGTGTTGTTGGGTGGTTGCTATGGAGTTCCAGGTGGTTGCTTGGGGGTTGCTAGGGTATTCTAGGTGGTTGCTATGAAGTTATAGGCAGTTGCTAGGGTGTTGCTAGGCAGTTGTTATGGTGTTCCAAGTGGTTGCTAGGGTGTTGCTAGGTGGTTGCTATCGAGTTCTAGGCAGTTGCTATGGTGTTGCTAGGTGGTTGCTAGGGTGTTGCTAGGTGGTTGCTATGGAGTTTTAGGCGGTTGCTATGGTGTTGCTATGTGGTTGCTAAGGAGTTCTAGGCCGTTGCTAGGGTGTTGCTAGGTGGTTGCTATGGAGTTCTAGGTGGTTGCTAGGGTGTTGCTAGGTGGTTGCTATAGAGTTCTAGGTGGTTGCTAGGGTGTTGCTAGGTGGTAGCTATGGTGTTCCAAGTGGTTGCTAGGGTGTTGCTAGGCATTAGCTATGGAGTTATAGGCAGTTGCTAGGGTGTTGCTAGGGTATTCTAGGTGGCTGCTAGGATGTTGCTAGGTGGTTGCTATGGAGTTATTGGCGGTTGCTAGGGTGTTGCTAGGGTGTTGCTAGGTGGTTGCTAGCATGTTGCTAGGTTGATGCTATAGTGTTGCTAGGCAGTTGTTATGGTGTTACAGGTGGTTGCTAGGGTGTTGCTAGATGGTTGCTATGGTGTTCCAGGTGGTTGCTAGGGTGTTGATAGGTGGTTGCTATGGAGTTCTAGGTGGTTGCTATAGTGTTGCTAGGTGGTTGCTTTGGAGTTATAGCTGGTTGCTAGGGTGTTGCTAGGCATTTGCTATGGTGTTCCAGGTGGTTGCTAGTGTGTTGTTGGGTGGTTGCTATGGAGTTCCAGGTGGTTGCTTGGGGGTTGCTAGGGTATTCTAGGTGGTTGCTATGAAGTTATAGGCGGTTGCTAGGGTGTTGCTAGGCAGTTGTTATGGTGTTCCAAGTGATTGCTAGGGTGTTGCTAGGCAGTTGTTATGGTGTTCCAAGTGGTTGCTAGGGTGTTGCTAGGTGGTTGCTATGGAGTTCTAGGCAGTTGCTATGGTGTTGCTAGGTGGTTGCTAGGGTGTTGCTAGGTGGTTGCTATGGAGTTTTAGGCGGTTGCTATGGTGTTGCTATGTGGTTGCTAAGGAGTTCTAGGCCGTTGCTAGGGTGTTGCTAGGTGGTTGCTATGGAGTTCTAGGTGGTTGCTAGGGTGTTGCTAGGTGGTTGCTATAGAGTTCTAGGTGGTTGCTAGGGTGTTGCTAGGTGGTAGCTATGGTGTTCCAAGTGGTTGCTAGGGTGTTGCTAGGCAGTTATGGTGTTCCAAGTGGTTGCTAGGGTGTTGCTAGGTGGTTGCTATGGTGTTCCAGGTGGTTGCTAGGGTGTTGCTAGGTGGTTGCTATGGAGTTCTAGGTGGTTGCTAGGGTGTTGCTAGGTGGTTGCTATGGAGTTCTAGGCCGTTGCTATGGTGTTGCTAGGTGGTTGCTATGGAGTTCTAGGTGGTTGCTAGGGTGTTGCTAGGTGGTTGCTATGGAGTTCTAGGCCGTTGCTATGGTGTTGCTAGGTGGTTGCTATGGAGTTCTAGGTGGTTGCTATGGAGTTCTAGGCAGTTGCTATGGTGTTGCTAGGTGGTTGCTATGGAGTTCTAGGCCGTTGCTATGGTGTTGCTAGGTCTTTGCTATGGTGTTCCATGTGGTTGCTAGGGTGTTGCTAGGCAGTTGTTATGGTGTTCGAGATTGTTGCTAGGGTGTTGCTAGGTGGTTGCTATGGTGTTCCAGGTGGTTGCTAGGCTGTTGCTCGGTGGTTGCTATGGTGTTCCAGGTGGTTGCTAGGGTGTTGCTAGGTGGTTGCTAGGGTATTCTAAGTGGTTGCTTGGATGTTGCTAGGTGGTTGCTATGGAGTTATAGGCGGTTGCTAGGGTGTTGCTAGGCATTTGCTATGGTGTTCCAGGTGGTTGCTATGGAATTCTAGATGGTTGCTAGGGTTTTCTAGCTGGTTGTTATGGGTTGCTAGGTCGTTGCTATGGAGTTAGAGCCGGTTGCTAGGATGTTGCTAGGGGGTTGCTATGGAGTTCTAGGCGGTTGCTAGGTCTTTACTGAGTCCAATGACGCGACCCATAGTTCTCTATGACAAACGGTTCAAAAGTTATGAAATATCAAACATCGGCCAATCAGGAAGGGGGGCGAGGCTGATCTCCACCAATGGACAAAGGACTCTCTACCATGTCCAATGAGGCATTGCACAATTTGTGGGCAATTTTTCCCCATAGAGATGAATGGCAGAATGTTCAAATCTAGAGAGAGACCAGAGTACTGCTGCCAGAAGACAGACCATTGTGACATCACAAGGGTGAGAAGACAGAGCATTGTGACATCACAAAGGTGAACATTCCGCCATTCATTCTCTATGGGAAAAATTGCCCACAAAAATTCAAATTTTTCAAAAACCGTCCACCCAAACTTTCCAAAAAGTAATAGCATACCATTCCCGATCAAGCCGCTCGATTTGACATATTGCACGCGTATGTGGTGTGAAAACTCTGGGAGGAGTAGCGGTCCAAAAAATGGGTGGAATAATAATAATAATAAATATGTGCAATAATAATAGTGTAGTTGCCCTAAGGCAACCACACTAATAATAATATGTGCAATAATAATAGTGTAGTTGCCCTAAGGCAACCACACTAATAATATGTGCAATAATAATAGTGTAGTTGCCCTAAGGCAACCACACTAATAATAAATATGTGCAATAATAATAGTGTAGTTGCCCTAAGGCAACCACACTAATAATAATAATAAACTAGACAATTCCTGTAGAAATTGTGAAGTGTGGTTGCCGCCAACGCAAAGTCAACTTTGTGCTGAACGGAGCGAACAGTTTCTGTAGCATGAACAGAGACATAGTATGGTATACATGATATAACATCACGGCAACGAGTTCATTTGCAACACACGTATTCAGAGCTAAATTAACCCTTCATCAATACTTGAGATCAGCGATTTACTCACGGTATGCTGTGACGAGTGACGGCGAATCATAAAGCTAGCTGGCCACTTCAGAGGGTCTTGGAAAAACGTTATATCTGCACTGCACAACCGCTCCATTTTAAAAAGCAAGACAGGGCTAGGGAGATTAATGTGATTGATTTATGGTTTTACGTTAAGTTCAGCTCATTTTTACCATTCAAATAAAAACATTTAACTGTGCTGCAATTCAGAGTTTAATCTGTTACCTTAGATACGAACTCATAGACACAGGATAGCCTACTACGTGTTAGCCGACCCAAATTTCTGGAATTAGACCGGACCTGAAGCTGCTGCACACGTGCTGTTGACGGCGTTGTTCCAGTTTTCAGTACAGTCTGGCTTGTTTGAGAATTCCTTTATTCAGTAGGTAAGAGCATAAGCTTTCTAACCAGGTATAACAGCACGTCTATTTTTGGTTTTTTAATATCGTTTTTTTAGGTCAACCGAAAGTGTTCGCATTAGCGCAATACATGCATGTGCTCTTTGTTAGCACTAGCATTCTGACGAAACGTCGTCAACGAATTTGCGTAATATCTTGTTAAATACTATTATTATTTAGGACTTCTGGGTATGCCTAAGCCATATGTTTGTTGATATACCTAGCTGACAGCGTTTTCATTTGTAATTTTAAATTTGGAAAACCGTTTTTATCGTGGTCACTTCCGCATTGCCCTATATAGATGGCCTTCTCCATACGCTGAATGTTTCCAACTTCATTGCTCTGCAAAATTAATGTGAGCTGTATGAAAAATAGATTACCACACGATTGCAACTACCATCATCATAAGTAACCTCTATATACAATATGAGCATAGAAAAAGATGAGATTTCAATTTCCCTTACCTGGACCAGTTGGATATCCAGAACTGTTTTGCTCTTGACGTCCACCATGTGTAATTACTGAACTTGCTACCGTGTCCTACAAAAATATTTGCAAGGACAGAGTATGTATGCTGTTGTTAGTCTGGCCTCTCACCTGGGTCTAGTTCAGCAAGGTTGAAACCCTGAGCATCTATCTGCTCATGCTGGCATAGCACCTAGGATCATTGGGGCACGCAAGCTTTCCCACCACGCCAAGGTCACAGCAAAAGGGAAAGTTCTCACTCTCTCTACTCTGGTACATTCTGCCTTGGTGAGGCAGGTTATGCGAGTAGCAGAGGTGAGGCAATTTGACAGGATGGCAGAGATGTAGGTGATGCACTTGGTAGGTTTTTCAGGCAGTGATAAAGTAGGTCTTTGAGGGTAGGTAATGACGGTTTGCCCATCAATGGTGGCGAAGAGTCCATTTCTGGGCGGGAGTGGTTACTTGAGTTACAGAGTGAGAGACTGGCTGTAGCTGGTGAGGAGGTCTTTGAGCGTAGGGGATGAGGACTAACACTGCTGGCTTGAAAAGGCCCGCTCAGCAGTTCAGAAACCCCATTGCGCAAACAACCAAAAGGCTATGGAATAGCAACCTTCTGAGCAGGTTTGTGGTTTGGGTGAGGAGGTCTTTGAGGTTAGGAAATGACGGTTTGCCCATCAATGGTGACGAAGAGTCCATTTCTGGGCAGGAGTGGGTACTTGAGTTACAGAGTGAGAGACTAGCTGTAGGTGATGAGGAGCTGTTTGAGCGTAGGGGATGAGGACTGACACTGCTGGCTTGAAAAGGCCCGCTCAGCAGTTCAGAAACCCCATTGCGCAAACAACCAAATGGGTGGAAGTGGGGTTTGGGACCACAGTTTAGTTGGAGTAAAGACTGCAGTTCAAAACACAGTAAACGGGGGAATGATAGCTGTAATATGTTCGTAATACCCCAGACTGTAGACATTGCTGCGGGCTTGAGATGTAAATGTGATCCAACAGTGTGTTCTTGTCAGTGGTGGCTGCCTTGACCAGTTGTGTATATCCTTTTGTGTTAAACAGTTCAGATATTGGCTTCTTTGAACTGGAAAGTAGATCCTCATTAAAATCTCCACAGACTATGATAGGCTGGTGATTCATAATTTCTAAAGACTCCAAAAGAGCCCGCAGGTTTGGCAGGAATTGCCGAAGATTGTAGTCCGGTGGTCTGTACACAGCAGTGATCAAAGCTTTGACAGGGGACTCAACCTTGACAACCACAAACTCCAGGTCGGTCACATTTTGCAGGTAGTGCCTTTCACAAGCCTGGTAATGGTCTCTCACATAGACAGCCACACCACCGCCAGATCTTACTGCAATCTGAGGAAGGGTTGTGTATGACTGCTGTCTGTTGCGTTCGAACATGGTGTAGCCATCCAACTGGAGACTTTCAGCAACAAAAAAGCCAGAGAGGTGAGTTTCAGTAAAACATAGAACATCTGCAAGTCGCAACTCATGATGTCGTTTGATGTCCTGAATATGAGCCGGTAATCCTTCCGTGTTGTGGTGCACAATTTTTAATGTCTGTTGGTTTGTAGGCTGCACAAAATTTAAGAGTGGCATAACACTATCCAATGAGCCTTTCTTCGTGGACTCCAGGGAAGCTGTGATTGCAGGATCAGCAAATATCTTGCTCTCATTGAAGTCAATGATGTGCAAGCCATGTAGTGAAGTTGTTCTACTCAGAGCAACGTAGGCCATGCCTGATTCAAAGACCCGTTTCAATGAAACCACTGCAGATTGTGTTGCGGAACCTATTTTCACTTTTTAGCTGTTTCATAGTTTTCTTATACAGACTGTCTCCCTTGTCCAGTATTATGTCAAGATCAGCCTCCTTCAAGTCATGACCCTCATTCTGGTGTGCTAGAAATGTCAGAGCCATGCATGTACACTGACGATTCCTTGACTCAGGCTCATAGTCACTATAATCCTGACTATGGGACGCCTGCACAGATATCACAGAGGGTGGTGGGGCGCCTGCTTCTTGTACAGTATCATGTTCAGAAATGTCTATGACCTGCACACTCCTGTTGACCTCTTGAACCTCCGGCTGTGCATGATACTGAGCTGTGCATGGGGATGACACCACAGGTGGACTACACACCTCCTGTTTACATTGCCTGTCACATACCTCCATGACTTGAATGCTCCTTTGTGGTTCTGGACTCTGAAACCGAGGGTCTGGAAGGTCCAACTTAGTCCAGCGTTGCTTTGCAGCCTCAGATCTCCTTCCTCGGCGTGGCATGATGTTATCACTAAATGATGTGAAAGATAATGGACAGATCAGACAAGTTTTTCAATATTAACACTAACCAGGAAGTTATATAATCATCTTATTTGCCTTTAAATACTGTATCTAGTAATGAGCAGAGCAGTACAGACCTGATGAACACAGCAGGGAAAACCAATAAACACTTTCGGATAAGTTTAATATTGTTTTGGAAATATGTCTTAAGTGTTGTCAGACCCTTGTGAGACAAAATAAAGCCACTGCTGGTGACATTTGTAGGGCCCTATGAAGTCAGTTTTATTTTTTCCCAAATTCCGTGTTTACCATTGTAATTTTTCTGGATTCTGTGTATTATGGTTTAATCCCATTTTATCATCAAAAATTGCGTCTGATCAAATGGATTCATAAAACAATGTAATAATTTATTATCCTTAATCAAATGAAAATGACAATATATATAACAATGAACACAACAATGCACAAAATAGCTTAATCCAAAACAAAACATTGCTAATTTTAGTCAAATAAAATGCTGCACAAAAGAGCTTCACAATGAAAACATCTGAAAAGAAATCTGTTGAAGCAATGAACAAAATTTAAAGAACTGCTTAATGAACAGAGCTATCTGTGTCTAAGTTTTCCATCTCTCAGAGACATCTCCATTGAAATACATGATTGTCAGCCTCTTTGTGTTCAGCTCAGTGAGTGTTGTAGCTAACTTAATAGGTTACATGGTTAATTTATTGTAATTCGCTGAAAGTTGTTAAAAGTATATCTATATTATTTACAGTTAAGAGTTAAACAGAAATACATTTCACTTGTATTACGTTTGATTGATATTGATTAGAGATGCATTTCGCCGTTGTATTGGCAAACGAATGGTTGGAAAAACTGCAAGTACCAGAATTCCTTGCGGCTGGAAAGCAGGAAGAAAGTGACCGTTTTTTTGTTTTGATTTCATATGCGACTGAGACGTAAATGCCAAGTGAATAGCCTAGCGCTAGTTTATTGTTTGTAAGTATAAAATGTACGTCAACTGTTTTTCATTATAAAGAAAGCTTTCTTTTTCATATCCGACGTACTGCTATTATTTCGAAGGTAGTTATACTACAATGAGTGCCTCACGCTTGTCTGTGAGGAGTCTATTTTTCTAGGTTCGTTGATGTGTTGAACGCAGTCGCGCGCACGTACAAAACCCTGCCACACACACAACTCCCCAAAACGGGGAAATGTTTCTCTTCCTCATTTTATTTAAGCAATGTCACATGAGGGAGTGCTGTTATACTGTTCACAATAATTTATAACGGCTTTTGATTAATTTAATCAGAAACATGTTAAATTCCATGAGATTTAACGTTTTACCGTTAATTCCATTTTTATGACTGGATTCCGCTATTCCGTCCGCTTTTTCCGCATCGCGGAAATCTTAGGACCCTACATTTGAGACAACTGAGATGTAAAATCTGGGGCTGCTCCATAGACAATGAATGAGACTCTGACTTTGTGAGGCCATACAATGTTTGTGTGAGCTCTAATACCCAAAATACATTTATAATCTAGCATTGCTAGAAGGTCTGAACCAGAATTGAATCCTCATTTGGGTGCAAGAGCTCACAAACATTTTATAGCCTTGAAGTCAGAGCCCCATTCATTGTCTATAGAGCAGCTCCAGATTTTACATCCCAATAACATCACCGATTGGAGGGTTGTCTCTCCAATTTCTAGTTTTAGGAGAAAGTGGTGCGTGTTCACAAACTGACTGAACTGTCCTGGGTCACAGTAACATATGTGAATTCTTAAAATGGGTGACATTCACCTTTAAAATAATTTAACGAATCTAATATAGTGAATCTCTTAATTATATAGATAATTTTCCCAGTTAAAACAGTGCAAATGCTGACATCACCGATTGGAGGGTTCTCTCTCCAATTTCTAGCTTTAGGAGAGAGCGGTGCATGTTCACACATACTGACTGAACTGTCCTGGGGCACAGTAAGAGTGGAGTATAAGTGGAATAACCCCCTCTGGGCTGTCCTGTTATCAGAAAATATTGTAGCCTACTTCAGTGGTACCATCCCATCGTACATTATTTTACAATAACTGGACAGCCCGTCGTGGTTTATTCCTCACAGATAATAATTTTCCCAGTTGAAACAGCTCAAATGCTGACTTCTGTATAATACTAATTACATACCTGTAACCACGCCTTTACCGAACTGTATTGGGCAGAACTGCAACACTCTTTCTGCACCAACTGTAGTCCTTCTCCAATAACTCCTGAACTGTCCTGGGGCACAGTAAGAACATATGTGAATTCTTAAATTGGGTGACATTCCTCTTTAAAATAATTGAATGAATCTAATATAGTGAATCTCTTAATTATATTTATACAACGGCTTGGCTGAATACTCAATTCTGATTGGTCCAAGGGTGGGCATTAATTCTCAGTAAAGGTACACCTCAGCCTTTTAACAGTTCTAAAATAAATTCACTACAAAATACAGCATTCTAAAGCAGTTAAAACAGCAAATTTGCTCTTTAGAATTTCAATTGTTGTTACATCCCCTCCCGTTTTCAATGTCCAATTTCACAAATGGCAACGTTGAATCACATTTCTAGTTACTGTTGCTAGCTTTATTTAGGGTTGCCAATCATCCCGCAAAATACGGAATCGTCCCTTATTTGGACAGTAGAATAGGCGTTCCATATTTAACTCCTGGCTACGGGACGCATTTTATTCCGTATCTTTGTAAATGATTGTGGTTGTAGTAACCATTGTTTTAGCTGGGATAACAAGAATGCTGTGAGACCATTTTGACCTAAAACCCAGCTAAATTTTAATATTGGCTAGGTGACAAGTGACGAACCTATCATAAAGCTAGCTGGCATTGAAACCCGGTTTCAGAGGGTCTTAGAAAGACACTATGTCTACACTGCGTGACCGCGCTATTTTAAAAAGCAAAACAGGGAGGTGAATCTGATTGAGTTATGGTGTTATGCAGTTTTCTTAAATAATGTAAATGGTAAATGGACTGCATTTATATAGCGCTTTTATCCAAAGCGCTTTACAATTGATGCCTCTCATTCGCCAGAGCAGTTAGGAGTTAGGTGTCTTGCTCAAGGACACTTCAACACGCCCAGGGCGGGGTTTGAACCAGCAACCCTCCGACTGCCAGACAATTGGTCTTACCTCCTGAGCTATGTCGCATAATGTAATGGCAAAAATGACAAAAAATGGTGCTAATTGTACGGTATAAAACAAGAAGGAACTATTTTTTTCCTGACAGAATCATTGTTTTCATAGAATTAGCAACCGGAGGTTTTTGCTTAACAACGGTGCAAATAGAACTACCAAGAGGTTTGCTCGACAACGGTAAAGTAATATGCCCAAAAGGCCGCTGAACAATATTTCACTTTCAGCTGATCAAGTCGGTAAAAATCTATAAATATAAAAGTAACCATATAGTCATTGTGGGTAACCCGTTATATAAGTGGAATAAACCCCTCATCGGCTTCACCTCGGCCACATCACCAACCCCATCGTAGGCCTACATTATTTTCCAATAACAGGATAGCCCGTCGTGGTTTATTCCTTACATAAATTCACGCAAACCTTTAGCATACAAACTCTTTGGACAAATAGCCTATTCACATTGAAAAAATTGCTACAAAATTTTATACCTTGTAAAATGGCGATTAAAAGGTTTTAATACTTTTTAAGGGTCTTAATTTTCGCTAAATTTATGTATTACCGGCTTTTAATGCTTTTTAAGACCCCGTGGACACCCTGAAATTATTTTCCAATAACGGGACAGTCCGTTGTGGTTTATTCCTTACAGATAATAATTTTCCCAGTTGACACAGCTAAAATGCTGACTGTATAATACTAACCTGTAACCACGCCTCTACCGAACTGTAGAGGGCAGAACTGGAACACTCTTTCTGCACCAACTGTAGTCCTTCTCCAATAACTCCCGAACTGCCCTGGGGCACAGCAAGAACATATGTGAATTCTTAAAATGGGTGACATTCCCCTTTAAAATAATTAAACGAATCTAATATAGTGAATTTCTTAATTATATTTATACAACGGCTTTAATTCTCAGTAAAGGGACACATCGGCCTTTTAACAATTCTAAAATCAATGCGCTACAAAATACAGCATTCTAAAGCAGTTAAAACAGCAATTTTGCTCTGTAGAATTTGAATTATTGTTACAACAAAAATGACCAAAATTGCTGCTAATTGTATGGTATAAAACGAATTTTTTTTCTTGATATAATCATTGTTTTCATAGAATTAACGACCAGAGGTTTTTGCTTAACAACGGTGCAAGTCCAACTACACGAGAGTTTTGCTTGACAACGGTAAAATAATATGCCCAAACGGCCGCGGAAAAATATTTCAATTTCAGGTGATTAAGTCGATAAAAATCAATAAATACTCAAGTAACCATATATAGTCATTGTTGGTAACCCGTTGTATATGTGTAATAAACCCCCCCGGGCTGCGCCGTTATCGGAAAATAATGTAGCCTACTTCGGTGGTACCACCCCGTCGTACATTATTTTACAATAACAGGACAGGCCGTCGTGGTTTATTCCTTACATCTGTAATAATTCTCCCAGTTGAAAGTCTGTATAATACGAATTACATAGCCTACCTGTAACCGCGCCTCTACCGAACTGTAGACGGCAGAACTGGAACACTCTTTCTGCACCAACTGTAGTCCTTCTCTGAATGGCCAGCCAACTCTGGAAAAAAAAACTAGAGCAGTACTCTGTCCTCTAATCACAATCACACCTTAAGTGCCCTTCTGATATATCTATATATACTTACCACAGTTAAATGCAACTAATCGTTACACAAATTACAAACCTGTTGTGATGAAATTGGACAGTGGAATGTGGGGTCAACACACTGGGAGATCTTCTATAGCAACCTGAATTAGAGAGGACAATCGAAAAATGTATTTCCGGAAATTAACAAGTATTGTGATTAAAATACCAGTTTAGTCTGAAAATAACAAATTGTGAACGGCGATTGTACATATATGGAATATTAATGTGATATATTGGCTGTTTTTGTGGCCTTTTAGCTCGCACTTTCTCAAAATTCCATCAATCATAAGATCAGGACTGTGAAGGTAGCAAACAACAAGGCTGAATCCTTCTGACGTAATTTACACAGCAAATATGTTCGGATCGCCTAGTTTCACTCATTGTGGCCAAGCGGAATCGATAACGTTTCAGAAAATATATAACTTTAAAAGATTAATTCAATCTTCTACTGGGACTTTTGCCGTTTACTGAGGGTGTGATACAAAATGTCGGTGCCACTGACTATAATCGAATGTTTTTTTTTTTTTACATTTACCGTTCGATTGAGCAAGTACCATACAAATAATTAAATACATTTAACATAAAATAAAACAATGAATGCGTTTTTATAAACAAAAATAGCCATGTGTTGTGGTCACGATCGCCGCTGTAGAAACCTTCAGTTAAAGGAATTCGCATAATAAACTTAACCAAACACGGGCTTACATTTTCTGAACCTCGGTGATATAGCCTAGTGGTGTAAGTAGACTTCTAGCGCTAGCCATCGGTACGCTTCTATCAACACAACGCACACAGCACCCGTCATATACACTGATATGCACGTACAGCTAGCCACCGCTACAGCATTTTTTGTCTGAAAACGAAAGTCTTAGCAAACCTTCTGCCAAAGGACAAATCTATAATCACTACGATACTAATGAATTAGTTGTTCAGTCCAATTGTTCGCCGTTAGCCGGACCTAGCTAGCTAATATAGGTAGTGCTAATGTACCTAGTTAGCTAGTGTTAGCTGACGCAGCACCGGGAGTCGGCCAACTAACATTACCGTCTTTTCTCTGTCTTACCTAGACAAGATTAAATGTATGTATGAAAACGAAAGTCTTACCAAACCTTCTGCCAAAGGACGATACAAAATGTGACCAAAATGGATTAATGTATAAAGATTTTGATCGTAGCTTTCGCTAGTCAACCGTCTCTGTTGGAATACCAAGTGAATTGGTGACGTGACATTCAACTCTCAGAGCTTTTGTACACTGCCCCACTTTGATGAGAGGTCAAGGTGATTCCGCGGTGTTCATTTTTAACTGGACACAATTTTGTTTTGACTGGCGCGGTGTTTATTTTTAACTGGAGACACTTTTGTATGGACTGTAGCCTATATTCCACTTCTGTGTGATGGACTACATTGCAGAAAAAATGTAAGAAATTATTTTATGTAGAGAGAGAGAGAGAGAGAGAGAGAGAGAGAGAGAGAGAGAGAGACTTCTCATTGTGTTAGGGAGATTAAACGATACATGCGATTTAGAAAAATCCATTTTAAACTTTACTAGATTTTCCTTGAGTATCGATACAACGAATCCACAAAATAGGCTACTCGCTAAAACTCCCCAAATAGGCACTTTTAGCGAGTAGCCTAGGCCTTATAAGCCTATATTTATTTTCATTTACAGCACGAAATTGTGCACATTTTTAATAAACATTATTTGCGGACACATGCAGTTCTTTGTCCGCACTCGCATTCATATCTGCAATGCGTAGATTGTAAACAATCTTGAAGTGCAGGTTTTGTTTTTGTAGATACGGTAGCTAACAGACTTGTGTATCTTGTTTAAGTGTAGACTACTTTCTTGTTTAAGTGTAGACTACTTGGTGATTAAAACGGATTTTTAACGGATAAATTGAATTTATGATCTAATCCCCCTAATACGGTACGAAGACGCTGTGTGTTAGGCTACTTGCCATTTGATTAGTCCGATCGTTGGCAAATTAATGAAAACAGGTTGAGATCAATGATTAGTTTAAAGGAAAGTTTTGTGCCCCACCAATTTTCAGTTCAGTCGCCGCATATTGATTTTTTGTGGCTGGTAAAAAGTGAGTGGCTGGTAGAAGTTGAGAATGTACAAGGCACAGTGGCTAGTGCATAAAAAAGTTAATTTTACACCCGTAGCACGTATGATCTTATATAGCCTATGAAAAAGAAACTGTCAAAATATGTTTTTAGAAAAATCGCCAAAAACGGGTTTGACCTCCCTATCCCTGGTCCCCTGACCAAGCTGGGAGCTGGAATCAGCGCGCTCCGAGCGGTGAGGTGCGAGCTGGGAGCTACGTTCTGAGAGGTGGAGCTGGGACGAGCGAGCAACGAGGTGGGAGCTCCGAGCTCAAGGTGCGAGGTGCGACCCCGGATCAGCAAGCGGGGAACTTGGAGCTACGAGCTCGCAGTTCGCAATTGAGGATTGAACTTTTACTGCCCTGCGGGAAAATCGCAAGAAGCAGTAGCAAGAGCTGGTAGGCAAGGCCCCCTGCTTCGGTCACACACAGCACCGTTTTTTGTTGTTGGCTATAGGCTCATTGCATCTTGTTTTCTTGTTGACGTTTATTTTTACGAACAGCCGAATAATAGTAAGTATAACTACGTTTTTTTAAAAGGCTAATGAACTGATCTAGGCTAGTTTAGTTACGCCAGTCGCAGCCATTGGAAGAGTGCGCCACAGGTTTATTTTATCAATCAAATGTTTTTTGATACGGAATTCTATTCCCTGGACCTGGGTCCGGTTGTTTATTCTAAAAAATGCATGCATTCAGATCAGTTAACGTTCACTTCAAATCTATTTTTCTACAGTCTATGGTTCAAACATTGCAATTCGTTGCCCTTGTCAAGTGAGTGGATAATGATAACGCTAATGTGAAAACGATCTGTAATTTGATAATGAAATGTTAAATGCCCCCGACTCGAAAATTCCGGTCCACCTTAAATCGGTTGCGATATATGATTGGATTGTTTCGCGGTCTTCCCTAGGTGTTTACAAAAAAGGTTATAATTTGCTTTTAAAAGTGTCGCAAATCAACTCGTTGCCGTGATGTTATAGCACACACACAATACTCTGTCTCTGCTCATACTACAAACACTGTTCACTCTGTTCAGCACGAAGTCGACTTTGCATTGGCGACAACCACACTTCACAATTTCTTCAGGAATTATGTAGTTATAAAGTAGTCTACAGACAATGATGTTTTCAGTGTAAACATTTTTATTTGTGATTACTGCCAGCAAGTGGATTGTGTCCTGAACTGATACCATGTTCTTGACCTGAAATCAGATGAAAAAATAAAAGCTAGGGTATTGCTAGGTGGTTGCTATGGTGTTGTATACAGTTGCTAGGGTGTTCTCAGTAGTTGCTAGGGTGTTGCTAGGTAGTTGCTATAGTGTTTTGCGCGGTTATTAGGGTGTTGATAAGTAGTTGCTATGATGTTTTACGTGGTTGCTAGGGTGTTGCTAGGAAGTTGATATGGTGTTGCTAGGGTGTTACTATACTGTTCTAGGTGGTTGCTAGGTGGTTGCTATGGAGATCTAGGCAGTTGCTAGGGTGTTGCTAGGTAGTTGCTAGGGTGTTGCTATGGAGTTCTAGGCAGTTGCTAAGGTGTCGCTAGGTAGTTGATATGGTGTTCTAGGTGGTTGCTAAAGTGTTCTAGGTTGCTAGGGTGTTTCTAGGTGGTTGCTATGGAGTTCTAGGCAGTTTTCAGCTGTTGCTAAGTGGTTGCAATGGAGTTCTAGGTGGTTGCTAGGTGGTTGCTATGGAGTTATAGCCAGTTGCTAGGGTGTTGCTAGGCATTTGCTATGGAGTTATAGGCGGTTGCTAGGGTGTTGCTAGGGTATTCTAGGTGGTTGCTAGGATGTTGCTAGGTGGTTGCTATGGAGTTATAGGCGGTTGCTAGGGTGTTGCTAGGCAGTTGTTATGGTGTTCCAGGTTGTTGCTAGGGTGTTGCTAGGTGGTTGCTATGGTGTTCCGGGTGGTTGCTAGGGTGTTGCTAGGTGGTTGCTATGGAGTTCTACGTGGTTGCTATGGTGTTGCTAGGTGTTTGCTATGGAGTTATAGCCGGTTGCTAGGGTGTTGCTAGGCATTTGCTATGGTGTTCCAGGTGGTTGCTAGTGTGTTGTTAGGTGGTTGCTATGGAATTCTAGGCGGTTGCTAGGGTGTTCTAGGTGGTTGCTCGGGTGTTGCTAGGGGGTTGCTATGGAGTTATAGCCGGTTGCTATGGTGTTGCTAGGCATTTGCTATGGTGTTCCAGGTGGTTGCTAGTGTGTTGTTAGGTGGTTGCTATGGAGTTCTAGGTGGTTGCTAGGTGGTTGCTATGGAGTTATAGCCGGTTGCTAGGGTGTTGCTAGGGTATTGTAGGTGGTTGCTAGGATGTTGCTAGGTAGTTGCTATGGAGTTATAGGCGGTTGCTAGGGTGTTGCTAGGCAGTTATTATGGTGTTCCAGGTGGTTGCTAGGGTGTAGCTAGGTGGTTGCTATGGAGTTATAGGCGGTTGCTAGGGTGTTGCTTGGCAGTTGTTATGGTGTTCCAGGTGGTTGCTAGGGTGTAGCTAGGTGGTTGCTATGGTGTTCCAGGTGGTTGCTAGGGTGTTGCTAGGTGGTTGCTATGGAGTTCTACGCGGTTGCTATGGTGTTGCTAGGTGGTTGCTAGGGTGTTGCTAGGTGGTTGCTATGGAGTTCTAGGCGGTTGCTGTTGGGTTGCTAGGTGGTTGCTATAGAGTTGTAGCCGGTTGCTAAGGTGTTGCTAGGCATTTGCTATGGTGTTCCAGGTGGTTGCTAGTGTGTTGTTAGGTGGTTGCTTTGGAGTTCTAGGTGGTTGCTAGGGTGTTGCTAGGGTATTCTAAGTGGTTGCTAGGATGTTGCTAGGGAGTGATAGGCAGTTGCTAGGGCGTTGCTAGGGTATTCTAGGTGGTTGCTAGGATGTTGCTAGGTGGTTGCTATGGAGTTATAGGCGGTTGCAAGGGTGTTGCTAGGCAGTTGTTATGGTGTTCCAGGTGGTTGCTATGGTGTTCCAGGCGGTTGCTATGGTGTTGCTAGGTGGTTGCTATGGAGTTTTAGGTGGTTGCTAGGGTGTTGCTAGGCATTTGCTATGGTGTTCCAGGTGGTTGCTAGTGTGTTGTTAGGTGGTTGCTATGGAGTTCTAGGTGTTTGCTAGGGTGTTGCTAGGGGGTTGCTAGGGTATTCTAAGTGGTTGCTAGGATGCTGCTAGGTGGTTGCTATGGATTTATAGCGGTTGCTAGGGTGATGCTAGGCAGTTATGGTTGCTAGGATGTTGCTAGGTGGTTGCTATGGATTTATAGCGGTTGCTAGGGTGTTGCTAGGCAGTTGTTATGGTTTTCCAGGTGGTTGCTAGGGTGTTGCTAGGTCGTTGCTATGGTGTTCCAGGTGGTTGCTAGGGTGTTGCTAGGCAGTTTTTATGGTGTTCCAGATTGTTGCTAGGGTGTTGCTAGGTGGTTGCTATTGGGTTCCAGGTGGTTGCTAGGGTGTTGCTAGGTGGTTGCTATGGTGTTCTAGGTGGTTGCTATGGTGTTGCTAGGTGGTTGGTATGGCGTTATAGCCGGTTGCTAGGGTGTTGCCAGGCATTTGCTATAGTGTTCCAGGTGGTTGCTAGTGTGTTGTTAGGTGGTTGCTATGGAGTTCTAGGCTGTTGCTAGGGTGTTGCCAGGCATTTGCTATAGTGTTCCAGGTGGTTGCTAGGATGTTGCTTGGGGTTGCTATGGAGTTCTAGGCGGTTGCTATGTCTTTACTGAGTCCAATGTGGCGATCCATAGTTCTCTATGACAAACGGTTCGAAAGTTATGGAATATCAAACATCGGCCAATCAGGAAGGGGGGAGAGGCTGATCTACACCAATGGACAAGGGACTCTCTACCATGGCCAATGAGGCATTGCACAATTTGTGGGCATTTTTTCCCTATAGAGATGAATGGCAGAATGTTCAAATCTAGAGAGAGACCAGAGTACTCCTGCTAGAAGACAGACCATTGTGACATCACAAGGGTGAGAAGACAGAGCATTGTGACATCACAAAGGTGAACATTCCGCCATTCATTCTCTATGGGAAAAATTGCCCACAAAAATTCAAATTTTTCAAAAACTGTCCACCCAAACTTTCCAAAGTAATAGCACACCATTCCCGATCAGGCCGCTCGATTTGACATATTGCACCTGTATGTGGTGCGAAAACGCTGGGAGGAGTAGCGGTCCAAAAAATGGGTGGAAAGAAATAATAATAATAAAACTAGACAATTCCTGCAGAAATTGTGAAGTGTGGTTGCCGCCAACGCAAAGTCGACTTTGTGCTGAACGGAGCGAACAGTTTCTGTAGTATAAGCAGAGACAGAGTATGGCATATATGCTATAACATCACGGCAAGAGTCTATATGCAACACACATATTCAGAGCTAAATTAACCCTTCATCAGTACTTGAGATCAGTGTTTTACTCACGGTATGCTGTGACGAGTGACGGCGAATCACAAAGCTAGCTGGCCAGTTCAGAGGGTCTTGGAAAAACCCTATATCTACACTGCGCGACCGCACCATTTAAAAAAGCAAGACAGGTCTAGGGAGATTAATTTGATTGATTGATGGTTTTACGTTAAGTTCAGCTCATTTTTACCATTCAACTAAAAACATTTAAGTGGGCTGCAATTCAGAGTTTAATCTGTTACCTTAGATACCAACTCATAGACAGAGGATAGTCTATTAGCTGTTAGCCTCAATGCAGTTATAAAGAGACCAAAGTTTCCAACTCGCTGGAATATAAAACGGTACTACAAAAGTAAAATGTGACATATTATACATAGTTAGAAAGCTTATTCTATCACCTGTTGGATCGATGAAGTGTAGATAAAGCCAGTTTGTACTACAAAGTTATAGGACACTCAATGCAGTATGTGTGGTATTACAAGCTGACGTCTTTTTCTGGAGTAAGACCGGACCTGAAGCTGCTGCACACGTTTTGTTGACGGCGTTGTTGCACTTTTTAGTAAAGTCTGGCTTGTTTGAAAATTCGTTTATTCAGTAGCTGAGAGCATAAGCTTTCTAACCAGGTATAACAGCACGTCTATTTTAGGTTTTGGAATATTGTTTTTTAGGTCAACCGAAAGCTAAGTCATCATCTCATAGAACGCATTTGCTCTTTGTTAGCACTAGCATGCAAAGACACAAAGTCTGGCTTGTTTGAAAATTCGTTTATTCAGTAGCTGAGAGCATAAGCTTTCTAACCAGGTATAACAGCACGTCTATTTTTGGTTTTGGAATATCGTTTTTTTAGGTCAACCGAAAGTTCTCATCATCACAATACATGCATGCGCTCTTTGTTAGCACTATCATTCAAAGACGCTGGACCTGACGAAACGTCGTCAACGAATTTGCGTAATATCTTGTGAAATACTATTATTATTGAGGAATTCTGGGTATGCCTAAGCCATATGTTTGTTGATATACCTAGCTGACAGCGTTTTCATTTGTAATGTTTCATTTGGAATACCGTTTTATCGCGTTCACTTCCACATTCAGCTATGTCCTTTCTGATGGCTGGTGAGGACGTACAGCGGATCGCATAACGTGTCAATTCGTTTATTCAGTAGGTGAGAGCATAAGCTTTCTAACCAGGCATAACAGCACGTCTATTTTTGGTTTTGGAATATCGTTTTTTTAGGTCAACCGAAATTTTTCTCATCATCGCTTAAATGCATTCGCTCTTTGTTAGCACTAGCATTCAAAGACGCTGGACCTGACGAAACGTTGTCAACGAATTTACGTAATATCTTGTGAAATACTATTATTATTGAGGACTTCTGGGTATGCCTAAGCCATATGTTTGTTGATATACCTAGCTGACAGCGTTTTCATGTGTAATTTTGCATTTTGAATACCGTTTTATCGCGTTCACTTCCGCATTCGGCTACATCCTTTCTGGTGGCTAAGTCGCCAGGAAACCTCTTTTGAACAACACAATCCGTGCATGTACGTCTTCGTCAAGGTCTTATCTAAATTTTGGTATAAAGCATTTGAGCCATATGTTTGTTGATATACCTAGCTGACAACGTTTTCATTTGTAATTTTTCATTTGGAATACCGTTTTATCGCGTTCACTTCCGCATTCAGCTATATCCTATCCTGGCTGGTGAGACCGTGGAGCGGACCGCATCACGTGTGCAAAGCCGACCAATGGTGTAACTTCATAATTCACATTTGTATGACGTCATAGCCCCATTCATTTTCAATGGGAAAAATTGGCCAATTGGTCATATTTCTCAAAAACCGTGCAGCGAAACTTTCCACAAAGTAATAGCACACGATTCCCAAATAAGCCGGTCAATTTGACACATGGCACGTGTATGTGGTGCGAAAACTCTGGGAGGAGTAGCGGTCCAAAAAATGGGTGGAATAATAATAATAAATATGTGCGATAATAATAGTGTGATTGCCTAAGGCAACCACACTAATTATATGTGGGATAATACGCGTGTGTTTGCCTAAGGCAACCACACTAATAAATAAGTTAATAAAATTCATTAAAAAAAAAAAAAAAAAACATTATCTTGGGATTAAAAGTAATCCATGGACATTATACAAATAAGACAAAACGATAAATAAGATAGTTATGGCTGATCAATCGGAAGCCTTTTTAGCTTGCTGAAATGTGATATTAAGGGTTGCCACCTGACATTAAATCTCTCAACTGACCCTCTGAGTGCAAACTTAATTTTCTCAAGTTTGAGAAAAAAACATCATGTCCCCCAACCAGGAAGACGCTAATGGAGGGCTAGATGATTTCCATGAGAGTAGAATCCTCCTTCGTGCCAGGAGGGATGAAAATGCAATTACATCTGCCTGTTTGGCACGTGCGTTTGGCATGTCTACAGGGACCCCAAAGATGGCAATCAAGGGACAGGGCTGCAGATCCATTTTTAGAACATCAGATAAAGTTTTAAAAATGATGCCCCGAAATGTTTGTAGTTTTGGGCAAAACTAAAACATGTGGCTAAGGTCGGCAGGGGCGTGGCTACACCGGTCACATCTGCTATTCACATTTGGGTATATTTCTGCTAATTTGGCTTTGGAATAGTGGATCCTTTGAAGGACCTTAAACTGTATGAGACCCAGTCGTGCACATGAAGTAGTAGAGCTTACTTTTTTTTACAATTGCCTCACCCCACCAGTTGTCTGAAAGCTCAACATTCATTTCTTTCTCCCAAGCAGCTTTAGCTTTGACAACAGATTTATTGTTAAATGACATAAGACAAAGATAAATTCCGAGAGATGAATGATTTCTGATTGGGCCTAAATTTGAATAGTTCCTCCCAAGGCAATGGAGTTGGTGGTGAAGGACACGAAGGAAAATGAGTGGATACATAATGACGTATCTGAAAATAACGGAAGAGATGAGAGTGTGGTAAGTCATGTTTGCTCAACAGGGATACAAAGCTAGAGAAAATATTATTATGATAAAGGTCTCGAAAGCAGGTAATTCCCTTTCTTTTCCACAAGGAAAAAGAGGAGTCCAAAACAGAATGGTGGAATAGGTGATTATTAGTGATGGGATCTAAAGTCAAAGCAGAAGTGAATTTGAAATGATGCCGGAACTGATACCAGATTTTTAGGGAAACCAACACAACTGGATTTCTTGTATACTGGGATACAGAAATTGGATATGAGGAACATAGTAGAGCGGGGAGAGATGTTGACATGCATGACTTGGCCTTGATTGAACACCAGGGGGAGTCAGCTGCATGGAACCAGAATAATAACTTTTGGATATTGGTAGTGTCATGGTTCTGTGTTTCTGGCTCTGTTTTTCCTTGTTGGACCGCCAGATGGCGGCACCTCTGTTTTGTGTCCTGCTCGTTCCCCTGTTAATTGTGTTATTGTTTTCCATTATTTGTCTCGTTATTTAATCATTGTCCCCACCTGCCTCTCGTTATCCCTTCCCTCTCGTTTGATTATGTATTGAGTTCACCTGTGTCTTGTCTATTTAAGTTCTTTGTCCCCTTGACTTGAATACTGGTTCCTTGTGTTTGTTTCTGACTTGTATGTATCTGCTTGCCTGTGTTTGTGTGTTTCTGACTTTGTTTCTGCCTGTGTTTTATGTGTGTTTCTGCCTGCGTTTTTGGACCTGCTTGTGTTTCTGCCTGCTTGTTTTCTGCCCTGCCTGTATTCTGCCTGCCTGTTTCTGTTTACTGTTTCTTTCCTTGTCATTTGTTTTCTTGTGTCAAGTGTTTTATAGTGTTTGAGTTTTTGGTTTTGCCTATCGTGGCCTCTTTTTGGTTCCCTGTTTTGTTTATTGTTAATAGTAAAGTCTTTGTTTATACTTTCCTTTTGAGTTCCTGTGTTTTTTCCACTCCACATCTGGGTCCTTCCCTCCTGTACGTGACACTAATAATACAAGAAATTTGGTAGGGTAAGGCCTCCCCCCAATTTACTTTCCTGTAGTACGCTTCTATTAATTCTAGGATGTTTCCCCACCCAAATAAATTATGTGATCAATTTGTTTAAAGAATGAAAAAAAGACTTTGGTAAACATAGTGGGATGGATTGAAATAAATAGAGACATTTTGGTAAAATAGTCATTTTTACGACATTAATTCTGCCAGCTAGAGTCAAAGGGAGGTTTATCCATCCCTGAAAGTCAGATTTTGTTTGAGAAAGTTGGGGAGTGAAGTTTGCAGAAAAAAGAGCTGCCTGAGAGCGAGTAATATTAGCCCTATTTGAACCCTGATTGACTTATGTGGAAAGGCAAGTTTGACTGCTGGAGCTGTGAAGCAGTTATATTGATGGAAAAACATTTTCTTTTCTGAAAATTCAATTTGTAACCAGAAAACGAGCCAAATTTGTCTAAGATTGAAACTATGGTGGGAATAGCAACTGCAGGGTTCATAACAAAGTAACAGGTCATCTGCATATAAAGATACCCAATGTTCTATACCCTCCCGGCAAACTCCACGGAATAGGGGGGAGGAACGCATTGCTATTGAAAGGGGCTCAATCGCTAAGGCAAATAAAAGGGGACTTAGAGGGCAACCTTGACGAGTCCCACGTGACAGTGCAAAATAATCAGATCGCATATCATTAGTGCAGACACTTGCCTTGGGGGGTTAGTATATAGGAGACGGATCCATGAGGTAAAACGGTCACCAAAGCCAAATTTTTTAAGAGCAGCAAACCGATATTCCCACTCTATTCTATCAAACGCCTTTTCTGCGTCTAATGATAACAACTTCAGGGTGTTTTGAGGTTTGCCTGGAGTAAAGGATATTAAAGAAAGGATAGTGACCCCTAATATATCCCGTCTGTTCCTCCGAGACAATGTCAGGGAGAATCGCCTCTAGACGACCTGCGAACACCTTTGCTAACACCTTGACATCCACATTTAAAAGGGACAAGGGTATATAGGATCCACAGGAAGTGGGGTCCTTTTCCTTTTTAAGTAGTACAGAGATTGATGCTTGAGTGAAGGTGGGTGGTAATGTACCACGTTTCATTGACTCATTGTACACATCCAAAAGAAGTGGGGCTAGTTTGTCGCAAAATTTCTTAAAAAACTCGGATAGCCATCCGGGCCTGGGGCGTTATTATTCTGCATTGACTTAATTGCTCTTATTACTTAATCTAGCTCCAGTGATGAGTCCAAATCACCTGCAGTTGCATGGTCAATAGTGTTGCCAAATTGTCAAAAAATCGGTCCATAGTAGGTAGGAATGTCGGTAGGAAAATCTGATTTGTAAAGAGTAGAGTAGAATGATGTAACTGTTGCATTGACATCAGCGGGGTCGGACAGCAGGTTACCAGAGGAGTCTCTAATTTGAGGAATCAGACGTGAAGCAGCTTGCCCATTCGGTGCGCAAGCAGACGACCTGCCTTATCACCATATTCATAATAGTTCCCACGAGACTGTAAAAGCATACGCTCTGCTTGTTTTGTTGAGAGCAAATCAAATTCAGCTTGCAGGGTCATGCACTCCTTATACAACTCAGGGCTAGGATTTGTGGCATATTGGTGGTCTAAACTAAGGAGAGAGTTAGTGAGTCTGAGTTTTCAGCCATATGCCGCTTGGTTAGATTAGATTGGCAGAGTAAGAAATAATTTGACCTCTGAGAAAGGCTTTTAGTGTCTCCCATACCAGAGAATGCAAGGTTGAATCAGTTTTGTTGATGGTAAGAAATGTATCAATAGAGGAGGAAATATAATCACAAAAAGCTTTATCTGAGGGGAGAAGAGAGTTGAATCCCCAAGGGGGCTGAGTTTTGCAATAAGATGATAAGGACATATCAAGAGTCAGAGGGGCATGATCACTTATGACTATTGCTAGATATTCTGTGGAAGTCACACTAGGAAGGAGACTGTCATCAACCAAAAAACAGTCGATACGGGAGTAGGAGCGGTGTACGTGTGAAAAAAAGGAAAACTCTTTCGCATGTGGATTGCGGAATCTCCATGGGTCAGCGCAGCCATTCTGTAGCATAAAATCTGAAAATGACCTCGACATCCCTGACGGAGATGCTGTCTTGGGGTTGGAACGGTCTAACTGTGGATCTATGACACAATTAAGGTCACCTCCAAAAATTAAGAGGTGAGCGTTCAAACAGGGAAGACTACTCAGTAGTTTGTTTGCAAAACCCACATCGTCAAAATTTGGGGCATACACATTCACAAGCAATATTGGCATCTGCAATAGCAAGCCTGCAACAATTAAATACCTCCCATTAGGATCAGAGATAATGTTAGTGGGGATAAATTGCATCCTCATGAATTAATATAGCAACACCCCTGGCCTTGGAATTAAACGTGGAGTGAAATACCTGGTTAACCCATGACTTGCATAACCTGGGATGGTCCTTGAGGCGCATATGCGTTTCTTGAATAAAGGCTATGTTTTTAAATGTTTAAGAAGTGACAGAACCTTGGATCTTTTCACCTGATGTCCCATACCTTTCACACTACAAGACAAAAATCTAATAGAGGTACCAGGTCCAAGAGAACCAGAATTTACTGCATTATCAGCCATTTTAGTATTAGGAGAATAGAAAAGTGAAATGTCCCAATATATAGAAATATGAAAATAAGTAAACTAGATGAGTAGGTAGACCAAGTATTGAGTTAAAACACAAACAAAAACAAAAAAACAAGGATATTAACCCCATCTGCACCCCCCAACCCAATGTCTTCATCCCCAAATGATGAAGACTGCAGGTTAATATGTTGTTGGATTATATTAACAGATGCATATTAACAGAACACATTCCTCTTCTTTTGCAGAGAGGCTGTGTTCACAGCTATGTGTATAACACCTTGATAACATAGTGAATTAAACCTATAAACAACACCTGGTGAGAAATAATACGACTCCCTGTAAACACAGTAGATTAATTCTGCCCTCTGGCGGTGAATGGACTTTGCTATTTGCTGTGGCAAACCAATTGGCTACAAACAGATCATGTCAGCAGAGTCAAGCAGGGAGAAAAATAGAAAATAAAGACGAAACAATATAAGAATGCACTAAGCGCGCAATAATAGTAATGGTAAAAGTATTGGCAAATCTCAAAATACGGCCAAAATCATAACAAGAAACCCTACGCCATGCAATGGTCACATCTAAATAAAGTAGGCTGCTGCCAGGGCCACTCATTGTAAGTCACAGCACTATGGTGAGCAAATGGATAATTAAATAAACAAAGAAGTTAGAATGAATGTGCAATACGCTGCCGTTAGCACCAACATGAACGGCCAGGTAACTCAAAATAAACAAGGCCATGGCATCGTCTTATAACTAGACCAGGAACGAAGGGAGAGAGAAAGTTTGAAGAATACGGGCATAATAATTTTTACAATTTTACAGTCCATTCCTGATTTAGCAGACCGGGGCAAGAGCCAATGCTGAATAACATACCTTGTGTCAGAAAAGGGAGAAAATCCGATGGATGGAGCTATCCTGGCATAGATTATACATGTGGCTAGCCTAGCAATTAAGCTTCCGCCCAGGAATATAGATAGCAATACAATCCAGGGGTAAAGTTAGTAGACCGGGTACGAAGCCATGTAGGCTATGGTTCTGAGATGGGCCCTGTGCGTAACTTAAGAAGTGCCATAAACTCAGTCCTGTCTTGGCTAAACTTTAAAGTGGGTGATGGGCCTGAGTTAGAAAGCTACAGTCCGGTCTGGCAGAAGGCTGCGTCCTGAGTTAACTCCCGATTTGCCGACCAGAGAAGTGGAGGTCATAGAACTTCTGGGCTTCCTTCGGGCAGTCGAAAACCCTCCTCACCCCGCCATGGTCTACATGCAGGCGGGCGGGGAACAGGAGAGAAAACTTGATGTGCTTCTCATACAGGCTGCGTTTCACGTCCGCAAAGGAAGCTCGTTTTTAGCGACACTGGCAGTCATATCAGGAAAGAAGAAGATGTTGTGCCCGCGGTACTGGAGCTGGTGTTGGTCCCTCTCTCGTCTCAGAACATGCTCTTTTTCATGAAAATAATGAAATCTGACAATTAAAACATGGCATGTTTGGCCTGACATCGGTCTCTCCACTTGACAGAGTGCATTGGCCCGCCCCGTGCTGCAAGGGTCGGGGGAGAGGCGAAAAAGTTAGAGCCCAGGACCTCCATGAAAACGTCAGCCATGAACGTGACTGGGTCTGCCCCTTCCATTTTCTCCGGGATTCCAACCACACACAGATTGTTGCGCCTAGAACGTGATTCTAAATCCTCCGCCTTGGCCTTGAGCTGTGTGTTGTCTGACTGCAGGCGAGAGCAAATATCTTACAGGGCTACAATCCGGTCACTGTGATCTGATAGCGCTGTATCCATATCTGTTAACTTTTGGGTGTGGGCCTCAGTGGTGGACTTAATCTCCTCCAATGTGGCGGAGAGAGGTCTCAGCGCCTCATCAATAGTTGTTTTAAGCGTCAAAGTTAAAGTACTAGTCAGGTCGACGATCAATACAGAGCGAAGTTTGTCCAGGTCCAGCGGTAGATTGGCGCCATGACAGTCCGGTAGCGTGGTTGCTGCTTCGCCAGACAAACTTTTTGTAGATTTGTGTTTGATACGGTTTGCCATGATGGTCAAAGACATAGGCCTACGTCCAGAGTCGGTAATGTTCAGAATAGTAGGTGCTATTTAAAATAAAGGTTTGATTTAGTCAAAATATCAGTAAAAACCTCGGGAGCCTCTCAAGCTGCATCTTCCCCGCTCACATGCTGTTACGTCCCCAGAGTGGTCTAGGGGTACAGGGGAGTAACAAAATGAATAATCATTAAAGATTAATTTTATTTACAAAATGAATTTACTATACAATGAACAATCAGGAGGGGAAACACTGGGCGGTACCAAACAAAAGAAGATAACCAAAACAGAAATATATAAGCTACTAACAATTCTAGAAATGAAAGAAACTAACTAACTGAAACCTGAAAATCTTCCAAACCTAACTAACTACACTGACTATTCTAAACTGAACAAAAACATACAAGGGTGGTACACGCCCGTATCTATATATATATACACAAGTGAAACTAACAGTGACAGTTAAGAAAAAAAACACCTAACCTAAATCCCACTCCTAACCCAACACAAAACCAGCAACCAAACCAGAGACGCAAACCCAAACTCGAAGTCTTTTCAGAAATTACGGTCGATACACAGAAGTAAAAATAGCACGAAGTCACAATAGCAATACAGGAGTGAACTAAAATTCAAATCCAAGTCACTGGGGGGTAACTGACAATATTCGCTATATATAGGTGTGGGTCTGTTCCTCATTGGCCGCCAGGCAGATCCGCAGAAGAGGATTGGGGGTAAACAACGCACTCTTCCTCTTCTTCACCAATTGCGGAGTGACCTGTAGCAGACTTGACGGAATAATGAGACCGGAAGAAAAAAACAAACCTGGCACGTAACACATGCTAACCAGAAGTCAACATATTCCAGATTCTATGTAATATAAATTACACATATGTACATACACCTTACTGCACTTTACTGCTTCTTTTGCACTTCTGGTTAGATGCTAACTGCATTTTGATGTCTCAGTACATGTACTCTGTGCAATGACAATAAAGTTGAATCTAATCTTTAAAAAAAAATTCTACCTGAAAAAAAAATGCAACCTTGTAGGACAACCTGAAAATAAGATATCCAGACTCAGATGATGTTGATAGTTCACAGACATCAGGAAGGCATGGCATGCAAATGATATGCAACCAAAACATGACTCTTATTTGACATTATGTTAATTTGTCTACTGTATAAGTGAATTTCCCTGTTTCTAGCTTTTCCCCAAACAGTTCACTGCAGGTAAAGTAAACGAGCAAATGGTGGCACAGGAGGTCTCAGGAATTTGTTTAATTGCTCCTAATTTTCTGACTAATGATTTGTTGTTAAGACCATTAAAAGATTAATATTTAGCCATTTTGGGCTTGGCCCATTTTTTTTTGCCCAGGAGTTTACATAACGCACAATTGTGTTCTCTAACTAGCAACAGCTGAGGCAAATTAAAGAGAGATTCTGAACTAACGCACAACTATGTTCTCTAACTAACAACAGCAGGAACAAATTAAGCAAAGATTACAGTTATCTGAAATTCGGAGTAGTAGCTGACGACACAATCAGACGCACACTAAATAAATCACGGTTAATAGCACCAGGTGAAACTACTTGAAATTCGCAAGACAATCCAGGGCTAATTAACAGTACCGTGTGATTACATACCCGACCTTCAAACCAACAAAGAAGGCAAATATTCAGAGGTGTGTGGACATATATGCAAAACAGTGCATTTCAAAGGTATGCTGATGTTAAACCCATATTCAAATTAGGGATGTGACAGTATGAAAATTTCACGGTATGATAATCGTACTACTCAATATCAGTTTTCGGTATATCACGGTATCAGGCAGTGGCGGACTCAGGCTGTTTGAAGGGCAGGGGGCGAAGAAATAAAAAGGGCACCTACTGCATGACATGGTGCCCCACCAGCGTGCAAAAAGCTATGATGCATCGTGTTTTCTCACTTGGAAGGGCATCTAAGAGGGCACTTCATAAGTTTTTTTTCATCAGAAAGGCACCTGTAGGGAACCTCAAGTTTATCCCATTGTAAGGGCACCTATATGGCACCACATCACATTTTCTCCTCTGGAGGGGCATCCATTAGGAAACTTCCCCACATTCTCACGCATGTAGGGACACCCTTTACAGCACTGCATCACATTTTATCCACTGGAGGGGCACTTCTCCGTTAGGGGAGCACCTAATTGGGCACTTCATGATGTTTTCTCACCTGTAGGAGTACCCTATATAGCACTGCATCCAATTTTCTCTACTGGAAAGGGCACCCTTTGGGACACTGTCATGTAGGGTAGAGGGCACTTCATAACGGCACCCTTTTCCATTGGAAGGGCACCCATAGGGAACGTTAAGTTTTGTCTATTGTAAGGGCACCTTATAGCACTGCATCACGTTTTTTCCACTAGAAGGGCACTCATTAAGACACGTTATCGAATTTATTTGCTCTAGAGGGCACATCATCATAATTTATTGCATGAAGGGGCACCCTAGAGGGCACTCAATCATTTTTTCCCCATGTGAAGGGCAGCCAATAGGGCTCTTCCTCTCGTTTTCACCACTCTAGAGGGCATTTTAGCAATGCTTCTTCAACCATGGGGGCACCGGGGGGGGGGGGGGGGGGGGGGTCCTGAACTGAAATCCTTTCCTGGAGAAGAATGTGCATGTTGAGGACTAACAGAAAGAAATGGGCTAAAAACATTTTTGGGAGAATACCTGGTAGAATAGATAATGTACAGAACAAAAGGAAAAATTGCCATTCTGTGGCTTTCCAGAACTTTTGAGTGTTAAGTGACCGTGGTGTTCTGGTGACTTCACTGGGTGGCTTTAAACTGAGCAGTTTTTCATCCAGTTGTCTGATCTCCCTTCCTATATACCATGGTACAGACAATTCAGTGGGTCTAGCCAAAGGCTAATGAGTTGTCTAGTAACTCCAAACAGAACGAGGTGCATATAATATGGCACAAATCCAAAAACCATGTCGAACAAGGGAAGTAAAATGAGTGTTGCTAGTCCTTTCACACCATTAACTGGGATATCAGACTGCACTGCTAAAAAAAGCATTGTTATTAAATTGCTCGTGTGATCTTGCAATCTGTAACTGGTCACTGTAAGGGTATGATCGAAAAATACCCTGCCTTTAGGAACAACTTCACCCGGATGCAGGCAGCAATCATAACCACATTCTCCGTTGAACGGTTTACAGTTACGAAATAGTGGCCTAGCAACTGCGGCTGATGAACACACAAGGGGTAAAACACTGGACTTATGTAAAATACCACCGCTATCTGTCGATGTTACTCTGCAATTCTTCAATTCCACAAAAAGACCAGGAAGACTAGCCATGCACTTATGGTTAATGGCTGATTATTGCAGAGTGTAAATCACCCGTGAGGTGAGAGAAACCTTTTTTACACATAACATACATTTCGTAAATGTATGTTATGTGTAAAAAACTGTTGATTTGTAGTGAAATACGTGAATTTTTTGTGATTTACAGCAATGCATAATTGCTTTTTGGGTAGATTTGGATACGCTGGGTACACTGCTTAGTTTTTACTTCATAGATGTCCACCCTTAGATTTTATGAACTTGTGGTCAAGACATTTTTGATCCAGGACATTCTTTTTAGATTTTTTGCCTAAAACAGTTATATTTGTGGCACTTTATTCACATGGTAAAAATGTCTTGCTTCATTTAAGCCATTTTTCAAGTCTGTGGTGTTCACATCTGGAGTTATAAAGCTTTAAATAGGATACCCCCTAAATGGGCAAGGATTGGCCAGATTTAGCATGTGCGCTAAGGGGTTAATATGAGATGTTTTTCCAGGCTAGTGGAATGGTATGAGTGTCAGCGGACAGGTGAAAGATAGGTTGCCAGACAGGGGCCAATTCCCTGGCAAAGGATTTTAAAACAAGAGCACTGCTTGAGTCAGGGCCAAGGGCTTTCCTTGAGTTGGTACGCTGGAAGATGCACCTGATTTCATCCACAGTAATGACAATCTTATCTGCACTAGTAGGTGTGATAGTCTTAAGTAGATCTGCACATTTCTCAGGGTTGTCGCCAGAGTCAAAACGAGAGAAGTGATCATTTGCAAACACAAGTTCATTGCCCGGTACAATAGGTTTGTTCGACGATGACATTCCTGTCAACCTCTTCATAGTGTCCCAGAGTCTTTTTGCGTTTTTTGCCTGTTTGACCTACCTGCATTTCTTCTTTTACATTACATTAAATTACAAGCATTTGGCAGACGCTGTTATCCAGAGCGACGTACAACAAAGTGTATAACCATATCCAGGAGCAAGTGTGTCGAAAATCCTAGAGAGAAGTACCATTCCAAGTGCAGGGAACAACCGCATAGTTTAACTTGGACCCTGTAGGTTAAACTGATTAACACTTAACACAAACAAGAACAGCAACAACGCAGTCTATGCAAAAATAAAAGCAGTAGTTAAGACACGAGTGCATTAACTACGAAACAGCTACCTAGTTACAACCCTAAGCTTACAGTCATTTAAGGGACATTACAGGGAGGTAGGGAGGGATGGGGAAAGGTGCAGCCTGAAGAAGTGAGTCTTCAGCTGTCGCTTGAAGTGGGTCAGGGTCTCAGCTGTTCTGACCTCCACGGGGAGATCATTCCACCATCGTGGGTCCCGAACAGACAGGAGACGTGATCGGGAAGGGCAAGTGCGAAGAGGAGGAGGTGCCAGGCGTCCTGAGGCAGCGGAACGAAGGGGTCTGGCTGGTATGTAGGGTTTGAAGATCTTGTGGAGGTATGCTGGGGCTGATCCTTTGACTGCCTGGTATGCTAGGACCAATGTTTTAAATTTGATGAGAGCCATAACAGGCAACCAGTGGAGGGTAGTGAGCAGGGGAGTGATGTGGGAGTGTCTGGGGAGGTTGAAGACCAGACGAGCTGCAGCATTCTGAATGAGTTGCAGGGGTCTGATGGCAGATGCCGGTAGTCCAGCCAGAAGAGAGTTGCAGTAGTCCAGGCGGGATAGTACCATTGCTTGGACCAGGAGATGGGTTGAGTAGGTGGTGAGAAAAGGGCGGATTCTCTGGATGTTGTACAGGAAAAATCTGCACGCCCAGCTTACCACTGCAATGTTCTTGGAGAGGGACAACCTGTTGTCCATCACCACTCTGAGATTCTTGGCACAGGGTGATGATGTCACATGGAAATGGAAAAATCAAGGAGGGGAGAGGTTAAAGCAGGAATGAAGATTAGCTCTGTCTTTCCCGGGTTGAGCTTCAGGTGGTGATTGTCCAACCAGCTCTGGATGTCCCTCAGGCAAGCGGAGATGCGGGCAGAGACCTGTGTGTCCGATGGGGAGAAGGAGAGAAACAGTTGTGTGTCGTCGGCATAACAGTGATAGGACAAGCCATGGGCAGAGATTACAGGGCCAAGGGATCTGGTGTATAAGGAAAAGATAAGGGGACCGAGGACTGAGCCCTGGGGAACTTCTGTGGCAAGGGGACAGGGCGGCAATACTTTACCAGCCCAGGCAACCTGGAAGGAACGATCGGAGAGGTAGGACTCAATCCAGTCAAGGACTGTGCCGCAGATCCCTGTTGCTGCCAGGGAGTGCTCCACAGTGTTGAAAGCAGCGGAGAGGTCTAGCAGAATCAGGACAGAGGACAGGGAGGCTGCTTGTGCGGCATCAAGTGACTCACTGACCGAGAGGAATGCAGTCGAGTGGCCAGGCCTGAATCCGGCCTGGTGGGGGTCAAGCAGGTTATTCTAAGAAAGCAGAGAGTTGGTTAGATGCAGCTCATTCAAGCGTTTTGGATAGAAAAGGAAGGAGAGATACCGGGCGGTAGTTCTGGATGACTGAGGGGTCTAGTGTGGGCTTCTTCAGCAGCGGGGTGATGTGGGCCCTCTTGAAGGATGAGGGGAAACATCCAGAAGACAGGGAGGAGTTCACAAGGGAGGTAACAAATGGGAGGATGTCTGGTGTAATTGCCTGGAGGAGAGATGAGGGGATAGGGTCGAGAGTGCAGGTGGTAAGGCGGTGGGAGAGCAGGAGCTGGGAAACTTCTGAGTCTGTGAGGAGAGAAAATGTGGAGAAACAGGGGGCGGAGTGCACAGAGAGTGCAGGGGGGGCGGAGGGCGCAGAGGGGGCAAAGGAGCTGCAGATGTCTGCAATCTTCTCATCAAAGAATACTGCGAAGTCATCTGCAGTGACGGAAGACTGGGGTGGGGGAGGCGGCATGCTGAGGAGAGAGGAGAAAATAGAGAACAGTTGATGAGGGTTAGAAATGGAGTTATGAATTTTAGTTTGATAGAAATTTGCCTTAGCGGCAGTGACAGCAGAAGAAAACTGTCAGGAGAGACTGATAAGCTGAAAGTTCGGATGGGTCCCGGGATTTTCTCCACTTCCTCTCAGCAGTGCGGAGGCTGGCCCTGGAGATGCGTAGGATGTCAGACATCCATGGACTGGGAGGGGATGAGCATGCTGGCTTAGGGACAAGTGGACAGAGAGTCGAGTGCTGAGAAGAGAGATGAAGTTAGGTTGGAGGATGCAGAGTTAGTGGGGGGCTTGGAGAATGATTGAAGAGGGGGAGGGAAGCAGTAACTCTGGGAGCGAGAGAAGAGGGTGAGAGGGAGCGGAGGTAACCTCCAGACAGTGACAGTGGGGGTGGGAGGAGGAGAGGGAGGATGGGGAGCAAGAGGGAGGGAGAAGGACATGAAGTGGTGGTCAGATGTATGCAGGGGGGTAACCGTGAGATTGGAGCTGGAGCAGTTCCTCAGGAAGATCTGATTTAGGAGGTTGCCTGCTTTATGGGTTGGGGGAGAGTGTTGTAGGGAGAGGTCGAAGGAGTGGAGTAGTAGTAGGAAGGCAGCAGACTGGGAGGCCTCTAGGTGGATGTTAAAATCTCCCAGGAGGATCAGCGGGGTGCCATCCTCAGGGAAGGAGCTGAGCAGGGTGTCTAGCTCATCCAGGAAACTTCCCAGGGGCCCCGGGGGACGATAAACAACAACAATATAGAGGATAGTAGGGACAGATGGTATTCAAAAGTGGATATAGACAGGTCAGGGAGGGGGAGAACAGAGAATTTCCAAGTGGGGGAGATCAATAAACCAGTACCACCACCCTGGCCAGATAGCCGGTGGGTGTGGGAGAAGGAGCAGGAGGAAGAGAGGGCAGCAGGAGTAGCAGAGTTGTCTGGTGTGATCCAGGTGTCATGGTTCTGTGTTTTCCTGTCTGTGTTTCCCTTGTTGGGCCGCCAGATGGCGGCACTTCTGTTTTGTGTCCTGCTCCCCCCTGTAAATTGTATGATTGTTTCCAATTGTCTCGTGATTCTATCATTGTTCCCACCTGTGTCTTGTTATCCCCTCCTTTTTTGGTTTGATTGTTTTTTGAGTTCACCTGTGTCTTGTTACCCCCTGTCTATTTAAGTTCTTTGTTCCCTTGACTCGGGTGCTGGTTCCTTGTGTTTGTTCCTGACTTGTGTTTGTTTGAAATGCCCTTGTGCTCTGCCTGCCTGTGTTCTGCCCTGACCGTGTTCTGCCCTGCCCGTGTTTGTGAGTTCCTCTTGTTTTCTGTTTTATTTAGATATTTTTTGAGTTTGTGTTTTTGCCCATCGTGGCTTTTTCTGTTCCCTGTTTGTTTGCCTTTTTGTCAGTAAAGTCTTTTGTTCCCCTCCCATTTTGGATTTGTGTTTTTTTCCCTCTGCTTTTGGGGCCGTACCCCCCACGAGTCCTGACACCAGGTCTCTGTGAGGGCAAGGAACTGAAGGGATAGGATGGAGGCATAGGCAGAAATGAAGTCAGCCTTGCGCGTAGCAGACTGGCAGTTCCATAGCCCCCCTGTGACCGTCAGGGGGTCAGTGGCGGGTAGCAGAGGTTGGAGAGTAGGGTTGAGCCGAATACTCGGATGAAACGAGTATTCGGTACGGATAAAATGTGTAAAAAAGTAAAATGTGTCAAAATCTGTACTCGTGATAGGCCAGCCACACACAGAGCCTCCTCTACACAGAGCCTATAGAAAGTTCACTGCTTCTGCACCACACAACACAATCTTGCCATCGTCACAGCCACTGTGTCCACAGCGATCTATTATCTATTGTCATATATTCTCAATAAAATAAAGTTTGCAATTCTCAGATTCGGATCAACACCATAGCTAAACACATATTTACTGGACATTCACATTCACATTCACACGTAAGCACATATTACTGATTACAAACAGACATTTCTACCTTCTAGCTTGCTACAGTGGGGCTAACTAGACAGTTAACTAGCTGCTACAGTGAGACTTACTAGTCAGTTAGCTAGCGACTACATGATATAAGCATGTACTTGTATTTCCTAACATTTAGCAATCTCATACACACACTCTACTAGCATCATTGACATCCTAGCATTCTTATACATCCACTGTACTAATGCAATATCAATTTTGTGCAAATTTAGATGTCGTTGCTCACCTGAAATCACAAGACATACAGTACATCGTGCTTAGCCAACTGTAACCTGGCACGCTCTGTCTACTACTGTCTTCACACCGTCAGTTAATTAAAAAAACCAATAAAACCAGAGTAACGATAACAACGTCTTTTACTGCTACCACAGAGTGAATGCGATGATAAGAAAATTTTCGGTTACGCTGATCTATAAAATGCTATTCCAAAAGCAAAATTAGACATGTGATACATTGTTAGAAAGCATATACTCTCACCTACTGAATAAATGAATTGTCAATCAAACGACACGTGTGGTATTACGCCAGCTATTTTGGAAGGTACCCAAGCATCACAAATGCGCCTATATTTCACAAATGGATTGTCCAAGACAATATATGACCACATACAATATATGATCTCAAAAGGGACATCTCTACGCGTACAACCAACGATAAGGTTGTGTATTTATTCAATATTTAGTCCCAGATATTGACTGTAGAATGACATGGTATCATTTTTTAAAACAGTAGCCAAGCAATGTGATGTCCAGATTACAATGATTTAAGTCCCCCAGAACTATGGCTGGTGAATCAGGTTGAAACACATTCTGCAGTGGTGGCGGCCGCTTGCGCAGCTTTGCCACTGGGCGGCGCATACACCACACACAGCAGGACACTTCCAAATTCCCGTGGTAAATAAAAAGGTCTTAATGACATGCAAAGCATCGCAGATTGTGTTCTTACATTAAACTGACGACACCAGAGATTGTTTATATATACTGTGAGCTTCCTGGCCAACTGAGGTTGCAGTTGCCATACCAGTACAAGAAACCAGTACAGTGAGTCCCGGGGTCAGTTAACACAAAAGGAATTTATTGATATTATATCCTTGGGGAAGGGAAAGGGGAAGCAAAAAATAACTGAAATCCTTCCCGGTTGGGGTATTAGTCTTCCACTCCAGGGCAAGTACGCTGCTCCTGGAGAGACAAAGGGAACAACAGTTATGAGAGCGTGATTGGGTACAGGCCAGCCCTGGCAATAGGCTGCCATGGTGATCTTTGTGGTCTCGGGGCGCCACAATACACAGATCCCACCACCTTTGCATTTCCTTGAGTTGGCGACTCTGTTGGCACGCACCAGAGTAAATCCACTTATCTCAAAGAGGGAGATATTCGGTGCTTTTTGTCCTCTGGGGTCAAGGTAACTCCAGGAGAGTCTCCCGGCTGTAAGAGAGTATATCCTGTTATCACCTATCCATATTGGCACTCAGGTGTGTTGCTGTTTGTACGTAAGCCAGAGGCCATAGTCTCAAAAGGGCAACGATCCCCACCAGTGTAATCCACAGATAATTCATCTTACACACCACACACAGTCATCTTGGACAGACAGCGACAAAATTAAAAACAATTAACACAATTACGACATGTAGTAGGACTTAAACGCAGCTTAGCCCAGGAGGCGGTTTGCAGCCCATGGCCTCAGCTGTGTATGTGCTGCAGGGAAGTGGATGCCTCCTGGGCCCTGGTGAATCTCACCCCCAGGCCTGGTATTCCATGCCTGACACTGCACTCAGGCTTTGAAGCATGCTGTCTGAATCCCTTTGTGCTACAGATAGCCTAAACGAACTTCAGGCAGGAGCATGACCCTCTCCAGGCCAGCACACATGAGTATGTCCACAGCAGAAATAATCTGTAAGTGGGTGACATGGACAAAATGAAAGAGAAATAGATTAATTCATTAAATGAAAGTAAACTTTTAAACTAAACTTTAAAAAGCTCAAATAATTAGAGTATGTTTTAACATGCCCTTAATATCCTACCTCTTGAAATAAGCAGGAGACAGGCATGGATTGGCACCTGACATCTATGTGAACCTTGAGCATGTGCCTGCAGTTACGACACACTGTCCTCCCCAAATCTACCCAAGTCTACATTCTGTGATGAATTCTTTGTTACTATATTGACGTATTGAAATTTTAAAGTATAAGTACACATGGACTGAGAAAAAACTTTATATTTTTCATTGTTTATACAAATGTAAGGAATTAGATTTAGTTGCAGGGAGGAAGACATGTTTATCTGACTCCATTAACTTCATGTAAAGTGAAGATGTATGTGAATACAGGTTCGCGTATACGTGCATTGGTTTTTCTGATAAAGGGAAAAAACTGTTCATTATGACACAATATGACCGTTGGCAATAACCGAAGATAGGCAATTTCAATGATAGAAAAGGTGAACACTTTATTTTACAAAGCAAGACAAAAGACTGCTATGAAAAGAAAAGACATACAAACTAACAAACTAGGGACAAAGAAACGGAACATAAAATGAGTATTGATGAATGCCCAAATATTCTGTACAGCAAAGACTATGGTACCAGGAGAACTGTTAAGCAGATTCTCCCCAAATTGTTCTTTGGACTTCCCTTAAATCCAATACGGAGGACCTCCTCCTCTATTGGAAACACATTCCAAACGTCTGCATTTATGACTTGGTGCGAGGTTTGGCAACACATGCAAACTTGCATGTTCCTGACAAACTGCCCTTCCAGCCATGTGAGGGTAGACTGGCTGAACCCACAGAGAAAAACATCCAGGCTGCACGGAAAGGAAAACTGCAGGTGTGCTTCCATGGAAGGCAGAATGTTCAGGGGAAAATAGCTATCCAATTACAGGATCCACTGACCACTTTAATTTATGACAAGTTTCATGAGGCAAATACAAAAGACCCCCAGGACATACTCAGAACAATTAAGCTTGTTCCAGAATTGCAGGGTTGGTTAAATAGTCAAGTTCTTAGTCAGCTTTTCACAGCCATGCAGAAAAGTAATTACTTTCTGAACAATGTGAATCCGTCTATGCATGTGTTCATGACGAGAAGCATTGTTCATCACCACAATACTGTTACCAACCGCCAGCTTCTGGAGCAACAGCTAAAATCTGGTCACAGATTTGAAGAATTGGGAAGCATCACCATATCGGACTTGGGACAAGCTGTAATAGGTGACTGTTATAGAACTTGTTGCTGTGGCTACTTTGCCAAATTTATTTATTTATTTATTTTTTGTAACCTGTGACAGCTTGCTGGACAGGACGGGAACGTTCCATGACCTGTTTGGTTTTCAATGCTGTGCATGCCAGATCATGTTCTTATGGTCTTAAATATACACCTCAGGGGAAAAAAGTAAGACTCCATATCAAATCTTCAGCTTAAGAGTTTATGGGTATCTGCCTGTGTAAAATCTAACATTTTATATTCTTTCATGAACTATTGACCACATTTGATTTTAATTATAAATAAATGTATTGTCATTCAGAACATTTATTTTCAGATGAGAACTAGTCAAAATATTAAATATAATACATCAAATGTAATGCATTGAAAAATGCAGACTAAATGTTTATATCGGTAAATTAATAATAAAAATCTGTCGTCTTCGCTTAGGAAGGGTTGAACAATCAATATGTGTGGTTGTCTCCATTTTTTCAAGGGCTGTAGTCCATTCACATGTTTGTTGGAAGTGCCTGTTTCCCAGATAGTGACATTTCACTGAAAAATCAGTGTGCAAATTTTTCACCAACTTGACCATTTGATTTAAATAAAATAGGAAACCTGTTGACCATGTGAATGCACATATACTCTGTTGTGTTCGTATTAACAAGACTATGTTCTTATGGCCTGTGTGTAAAGTGTGCTGTCAGGGGTTCTCGATAAGTTGTAAGGTTGTGCCAAGACACTTAAACCAGGGATGTTCAGTCTTATCCAAAAGGGCTGCTGTGGGTGCAGGTTTTTTGTTTTAGCCCAGCTCCAAGATTGATTGAAGACCATGATTAGTTAATTAGAAGAATCAGGTGTCTTAGAGCTGAAACAAAAACCTACACCCACAGCTGCCTTTTTTTGGATTAGATAGGACAACAAACAAATCATTGAGGATCTTAAAAAACAATCAATATGAAGTATAATATTGGCAATTTCATAAGATGTTGCTGTGCCAACCTTTTGTTATTTTGAGAGACCTCAGTTTAAATCTCAGGTGTCAAACTCCAGTCCTGGAGGGCTGCAGTGTCTGCTGGTTATCTGAGTGTTCTTGGCACTAGTGGTTAACTTTTGCACAGTACTGTATATATATATATATATATATACAGTCCCCTCCAAAAGTATTGGAACAGCAAGGTCAATTCCTTTGTTTTTGCTATACACTGAAGACAATTGAGTTTGAGGTCAAAAGATGTACATGAGATGACAGATCCAAATTTCAGCTTTTATTTCCTGGTATTTTTATCTAGATTTGTTAAACAACTTAGAACATATCACCTTTTGTATCAGACAACCCAATTTTTAGGTGAGCAAAAGTATTGGAACATGTGACTGACAGGTGTTTCTTGTTGCCCAGATGTGTCCTGTTAGATTGATTGGTTAAACAATAAATAGTTATGAATGTCTACTCTTGGTTTTAGCCTTGGGTTTTGCCTGTGAAAACTGCATTTGTGTTGTAAAAGATAAACTAACATGAAGACCAGAGAGCTGTCTTTGGGAGAAAAGCAAGCTTAGAAAAGAGAGGAAATCGATCAGAGCCATTGCACAAGCATTGGGGATAGCTTGTACGACAACTTGGAATGTCCTGAAAAAGAAAGAAACCGCTGGCGTACTGAGCAACAGATATCGAACAGGTCGACCAAGGAAAACAACAGCAGTTGATGACAGAAACATTGTGAAAGCTGTGAAGAAAAACCTCAAAATATCAGTCGGTGACATCACAAACAATCTCCACAGGACAGGGGTGAAGGTATTTCAGTCAACTGTTCGAAGAAGACTTAGAGAGCAGCAATATAGAGGCTATACCACAAGATGCAAACCACTCATCAGTAGTAAGAAGACGAGATTACTGCTTTTTTTACTGCTTCAGCACATAAGCCAGACCCTGATAGGCTTTGATCAACTTTTACTCCCAAGTCTTTTTCTACATGTGCACATTCTAATTTTGTACCACCCATAAAGTAATTTTGTCCTGTTTTTATTCCCCACATGTAGAACTTTACATTTAGCTATATTGAATTTCATTTACCATGTTTCTGCCCACTTCTGGATTCTGTTTAAATCTTCTTGGATTACTTTAGTAGATTCCAAACTGTTGGCTAAACCTCCCAGTTTTGTATTATTTGCAAATTTAACTAGTGTACTCTCAATGTCCGTGTCAAGGTCATTTATGAGGAAGAGCAGTGGACCCAGCACCGATTACTGTGGAACTCCATTTCTCACAATACTCTCCTCAGACAAGATCTGCTACTACCCTTTGTGTTCTATCCCGTAACCAGTTCTGAAACCACTCTGAAATGCCTCCTGTAATTCCTACTGTCCTCATTTTGATAATGAGTTTGTCACATGGCAGCTTAACAAACGCTTTTTGGAAATCTAAGTACATAATATCATAAGCCCTGCTCCCATCCAGACACTTGGTAGCTTCCTCAAAGAATGTCAAAAGGTTTGTCAGGCATGACCTTCCCTTGCAAAAACCATGTTGGCTATCCCTTAGGATATTATTATTTTCAAGAAATAGTTATAGTTGGTCTCTAATTATAGATTCAGGTTTTTTACATGTGATGCAAGTTAAACTGGCAGGCCTGTAGTTATCTGGATCAGTACGGTCCCCTTTCTTATATATTGTTATTACAATACCCTGTTTCCAGTCATTCGGTATTTATCCAGTTTCTATAGATTGTCTAAAAATACTTACCAGTGGTTTAAAAATGATCTCACTTAACTCCTTTAGTACCCTTGGGTATGTGCCATCTGGGCCTGCTGCTTTATTTGTCTTTAGTTTATGTAATTTATCTAATACTTCTATATCCCCTATCTCAATATCTGCCAAGACATTCAGTATTGAAAGAAACACCTAGGATTACTTTTAGCATCTTCTGCAATTTGCCTTTCATAGAGCCTTTTGGCTACCCTTAGTTCTTTTTTAACCTTAGCATGCATACTACAATATCCAGCCTTATTACTCTCAGTACTGCCATTTTTATATATCTCAAGCAGTTTATTCTTTTTACTCAAACTCTTCTGTATAGCTTTATTCATCCACTGTGGAGACACCTTTTTTTAACATACTTTTCCGCACCTTTGGAATGAATTTACACTGTGCATCAAGTATAATCCTTTTGAACCTGCCCCACTTTTCATTCACAGTCCTGCAGTCAAGAAGTTGCACCCAGTCTACCTTACTTAATTCTGATCTCATCTTTTTAAAGTTGGCACGCCTAAAATTTTAAATCCTGGAGTTAGATGGGGCCCTCTTAGTTTGCCAAAATACATAAAATCTAATTTTGGAATGATCACATGTCCCAAGTGGTTCCTTTACCTCTATACTACAAATTCTGTCTGAGTCATTACATAACACCAGATCTAGAATTGAATTCCCTCTTGTAGGCTGTCTGATATACTGTGCTAAAAAAAAGGTCATTTATAACATCTAAAAAATCCTCCTCACTTTTTCCTTGTCCTGTCACCAATTCCCAATTAAATTGAAGTCACCTATGATAGTCTCACCTCCTCTGCAAGCTTGCTTTATATTTTCAAAGAGCATTGTATTCACATTACTGTCTGAAGCTGGCGGTCGCTAACACACTCCTATGTTAAGCCTCTTCTCATGTTCCCCTATGAGCTAGATACTACAAACATTGTTTCTCCTCATTAATTTTCCTGTTGAACTCAATGGAAAAAAATATTCAGGAGAAACAATGCTTGTAGTACCTACTGCATATCTGGCAGCAGCACAGTGGTTCGAGGCTCATTTGATACCTTGATGACTTAAAGCCATTTAGCTAACAAATGTGTTCCATACTGTATCAGCATAATTAACATCTGAATCTAGTCCCACCCCCTAATTCCCATAGAGATCCATTCAAATGCAAAGAGTTTTTGTATCGCTTGTAGGACAACCTAAAAATAAGATATCCAGACTCTGATGATGTGGATAGTTCACAGACATCAGGAAGGCATGGCATGCAAATGATATGCAACCAAATACAAAACATGACTCTTTTATTTGACATTATGTTAATTTGTCTACTGATAAGTAAATTTCCCTGTTTCTAGCTATTTCCCCAAACAGTTCACTGCAGCAAAAGTAAACGAGCAAATGGTGGCACAGGAGGTCTCAGGCATTTGTTTAATTCTTGCTAATTTTCTGACTAATGATTTGTTGTTAAGACCATTAAAAGCTTAATATTTTGCCATTTTGGGCTTGGCCCATTTTTTTTTGCCCAGGATAATGCACAGTTGTGTTCTTTAACTAGCAACAGATGAGGCAAATTAAAGAGAGATTCCGAACTAACGCACAACGATGTTCTCTAACTAACAACAGCAGGAACAAATTAAGCAATTAAAGCTGCAAGCGGCGTTGGGAGGGGTCCAAGCATTGGCACTATCGCGCCCCCTATGGAGCGATTTTAAAATGGCTTTGTCCTCATGATCATTTACCTTCACCCAACATATCTACTGAATATCATGATGAGCAATGGATTGGAATATGTGTCTGACGTAGTAAAATATTGATGACTTATGGCCAAATTTGTGCTAAGACATGCTGTCTGATGACTTAGTTGCGTCACCATGGATGTGCCCTGGCCGCTTCCCGTAAAGGCCTTTACTATGTCGTAACACTTAGATGGCCCGGTGTGTATGTACAGCTGCAGTGTTTCTGCGCCGCAACTAAAAAAGGTGTCACACTAGTGTTGTCACGACACCAAAATTTTGACTTTGCTACTGATACCAGGTTTAGTATCACGATATTCAATACTGAAATGATACTTGAAACTTAAATGATGCCAATTCGTTACTTGGTACCTAACGATACTGAAAATACCTTAATAGATCATGTCCACAAGGGTTGATCTCATTTTCGAATTCATGGTTTATTAACAACCTGGTTTATTAACAACATTTAAGTTGAAGCCTCTTCAACATATTAATAAGCTATAGTGTTACAACACTAAACAATAGAAAAATATATTAAATATATTTCAAAAATTAAACAGTTGTAAACGAAATAATCTATAAAACAGGTCTTTCACCTTTAAATAGATTTAAAAACAGCATATTTTAATAACAATACAGCATCTTCCTATAATAAAATATTTCCAAATTGGAACACCTATTTCTACTGCCATCTAGCGAAGATTCTGACAAATTATACATTTCATCCTCTAAATCAGTAATGCGGGAGACACATTTCCCTGGCTTTTACATTTGACACAAAACTACCGAACGTCGGAAAATTCTAATACCGAACCGTTTCTCTTTTTTTAAGTACCGAAAAAGTGCAGATGTTTCGGAATACCATACAACACTACGTCAGACACATATTCCAATCCATTGCTCAGCTTAGCAGAGAATGCACATTTCAGAGCGCATCAGAGACGGATAGAATAATAACACATAAATACACATTTCAAATAATAAATACGACATTGAGAAAACGATGCAAAAGACGAAATATCAACTCGCGACCTGCGTGCTGCGCGCAGAGTTGCCTACCGTATTATTTATTTAGACATTGGCAGATAAGCAAATATTCGTTTACGCTGACCTATAAAACGCTATTCCAAAAGCAAAATCAGACATGTTACACATCGTTAGAAAGCTTATACTCTCACCTACTGAATAAATGAATTGTCAATCAAGCCAAATTGTACTAAAAAGGGCGACAACGCCGTAAGCAACAGGTGTGTTATTACGCACAGCTATTTTTGAAGGTAGCCTACCCAGGTATCACAAATGCGCGTATATTTCACAAACGGATTGTCCAAGACAATATATGACCACTCAGTCGCAAAAGGGACATCTCTACGCGTAAAACCAATGGTAAGATTGTATATTTATTCAATGTTTAGTCCCAGATATTGACTGTAGAATGACATGATATAATTTTTAAAAACTTTGTCTCGTTTATTTCGTTATTCAGTGAGCAGCGTTTTCACTGCTGTATTGACATATTTTAGGCCTCATGTCGGGTTTATCTTGTTGCTACGGAATATTACATTACATTACAGGCATTTGGCAGACGCTCTTATCCAGAGCGACGTACAACAAAGTGTATAATCATAACCAGGAACAAGTGTGTCGAGAGGAGTACCGTTCCAAGTGAAGGGAACAACCGCATAGTTCAACTTGGACCCTGTAGGTTAAACTGATTAACACTAACACAAACAAGAACAGCAACAACACAGTCTATGCCAAAATACAAGCAATAGTTAAGACGAGTGCATTAACTAAGTCACCTACGAAACAGCTACCTAGTTACAACCCTAAACTTACAGTCAATTTCGAGATTAAATTGAGAATACGATTTCTCTCAGCATAATAACGGATTCAAAGACTAAACGAACCCACCCGATATTGTCTTCAAATAGATCCATGCCAAAGAAAAGTAATGATTCATCCTCTCAAAGCTTTTACTAACAAAGTTTTAGTAGCAAAAAATATCAACTCGCCATCCATGCTACCTGCTTCCTACTCTCAGAGTACCGTATTATTTATTTAGACATTGGCAGAGTACAGCCTAAATTGCGTCTTTTGTTTATATTCAATGTTAGTAATTGCAGCGAGAAACTGCAGCTGTAGACACAAGATAGTGTGTTATGTTATGGTAGCAACGGAACAAAGCGGACTACATATGTATTACCGTCATTGTTTTATTATACCAGCGTGTTTTCGCACATTTGCACAGAAGCTCAAATACTATCAATAAAATGTTTTAGCTATTTCTCAGCATAATGACAGATTCAAAGACTAAACAAACTCAAACGATACTGTCTTCAAATGGATCCATGCTCAAGAAAAGTAATTATTCATCCTCTCAAAAAGCTTTTACTAACAAACTTTTGGTAGCCTAGCATGCACTCTCGCTGGCATTGTCTTCTATTGCTTCCCCGACGTTCAGACCCTCCCCTCACTGATAAAAACTAGACCCTACGGTGTTGGATTACTTGCGTCGCCATGGATGTCGCTTGCCGTAAAGAAGCTTACTAGATGTCGTAACACTTTAGATTTGGAGCTACAGCTCTTCCGCACCCCAACTAATATAAAAGTCCAAATGGCAGGCAAACAATATGGTGGACATAGGTGGTCCCAATAGCAAAGTTGTAGAGCACATTCAGATGCATCGGTCGATTAAGTTTTGTGTTGATCTTATGGTGTGGGAGTTATGGCCTTTTAAAGTATGACCCTTTGTTATAGCGCCACCATCTGGCCGACATAGGTGATTTGTAGTGACTGAGTAGTGGGGGGGCCATAGGAACCCACCTACCAAATTTGGTTGGTCTACAACTTATGGTTGCTGAGCCTCGGACATTTTAGCAGAGAAAACTTCCACGCCCCAACTAAACAGTCAAAATGGCAGGCAAACAATATGGCGGACATAGGTGGTCCCAATGGCAAAGTTGTAGAGCACGTTCAGATGCATAGGTCGATGAAGTTTTGTGTTGATCTAACTTATGGTGTGGGAGTTATGGCCTTTTACACATGACCCTTTGTTATAGCGCCACCATCTGGCTGAAATAAGTGATTTGTAGTGACTCAGTAGTGGGGGGCCATAGGAACCCACCTGCCAAATTTGGTTGCTCTAGGACTTATGGTTGCCGAGCCTCAGACACTTTTAGCGGAGAAAAATAATAATAATAATAATAATAATAATAATAATAATAATAATCCGAACAGATACAATAGGGTTCCACCAGCTTCGCTGCTTGGACCCCTAATAATCCTAACAAATACAATAGGGTTCCACCAGCTTCGCTACTTGGACCCCTAATAATAATCCTAACAAATACAATAGGGTTCCACCAGCTTCGCTGCTTGGACCCCTAATAATAATCCTAACAGATACAATAGGGTTCCACCAGCTTCGCTGCTTGGACCCCTAATAATAATCCTAACAGATACAATAGGGTTCCACCAGCTTCGCTGCTTGGACCCCTAAAGATACGCTTATCTGAAACGCGGAGTAGTAGCCGATGACACAATCAGATGCACACTAAATAAATCACGGTTAAATAGCACCAGGTGAAACTACTCGAAATTCGCAAGACAATCCAGGGCTAATTAACAGTACCGTGTGATTACATAGCCAACCTTCAAACCAACAAAGAAGGCAAATAGTCATAGGCGTGTGGACGTACATGCAAAACAGTGCATTTCAAAGGTATGCTGATGTTAAACCCATATTCAAATTAGGGATGTGACGGTATGAAAATTTCATGGTATGATAATTGTACTACTCATATCATGGTTTTTGGTATATCATGGTATCAGGTTTTAAGCTAAAAAAAAAAAATCACACAAAGTTTACAACTCGATCTGTTTATTTATGGCTCTGCAGATTAAATTTTTTTTTTTTTTTGCCGTTTTTCTCCCATTTTCTCCCCAATTTAACCATGGTGAAGTTGGTTTCACGTTGGATATTCCAGTTGGATATTCAATTTCCCCAACTCTGACATGTGTACATGAATGTTGCACAGCCATTGGTTTATTCATAACAGTGTTTGAATATTTTAAACAAATTTAGTTTGGGATTTTAACTTTCAATTTCCACTTTTTAAATTGTACACAAACAATGGACGCTGGTCGCACAGCTTTTGCTTTGTCCATTTCCATCTCATGCAATTTTATATGAATATTTCAAAGTTTGGAATTTCAATAGCTTTCCTGCTACTAGGAAGAAGAGCAGCAGGAGTGTGATGCAACACCACAAAAAAGTTCCGTCGATGAAGAAGGTGCAGCAAGAGCAGGAACTGGATGACGCAAGCGTTATCATGTAGTGCAGTTGAGGGCCAAGTGCTAAGTAAGAGCAGGTGAACTGTGCTGGATAGTCCTGGTTTAGCCACAAAGTCCTCTTCTGATGACGTTTCATCTAACCTTGGGCAGAAGCATGTCTTCTTTTCGGAGGGATCACTTGTAATAGAGGTTCTCATTGTGACTTTTTTAGTCAAATAATGGTTTAATAATAATTACGGACTGATTCATCAGCTCGGCATAAATTGAATGTCCATGTGATTGTTCATGCTGTCCTGTTGCTGTGTGAAAGTAATGTTTTCATGAATTTCGTGCATTTCAAAAAGTTGTTCTGCACCAGTCAAAATCAACTCAATGCTCAAGTCAAACTTATATTTATTGAAAGTTTGTTGTTCCAAATGTTCCACAATTATAGACAAATAAGCATTGCTGATTACAACACACATAAAATCACAGAACATGTCTATTATTTTGACCTGTGAGACATGGTAATACAACACTCTGCAGTATATTTAATAGTGATGTTATGAAGAAAATAGAAATGTGGTCAGATGACATTCAAAGGATACAGGTGGTACCAGTACTCTAATGGATGGCTTTCTACAACAAAATTTTGAATAAATACATTGTAATATTCATTAACTAAAAAAAAGACATTCTGTATTGAAGAAATCAATTTCAGTTTTATTATCATAGTATATGAGCCTAACAAGTTACATATAACAAATTTGCGTGCCCAGAAGAATCACTCAAAGCAAATACAGCAAGCAAGCGAAGGGGAATGATTTCCATTTAAAAATGCTATTCCATACACTTCAATACATTATTCAATCATCAACACCCATGGACCAGGCAATTCAAATACATAGATATAATTTCCAAATGAGTTAGACAAATACTAAAATCCAAATAGTTAAAAGGATAATTTGAAGTACATGCAAGTTAAATTAACAAAAAACAAGACCAGGTCAAAACCTAGTATATGGCTGGACCTAACACACTTCATCCGGCTGACCAATAGTGTAATTTCATAACTTGGCCGACCAACGGTGTGACTTCATCACTCAGTCACAGACTTTGTGTTTACCCCGCTGCTGCGGTCCAGCCAAAAAGTATGCAATTCTCTCACTAATGAATGAACTTGATGCTGTTTCCCAGATGTGGCATATTCTGTTAAAAACTCTCTAGAACTCTCCAGTATTGCAGTGTAGTAGCCCAGTTTCAGCTATACACGTACCTTGTGTTTTCTGAAGTGTTTGCATGACCTCCTATTTATAGCTGTACCTTGGCCACTAGAGGCCTCTGCAGCTCACATACTGGCAAAAAGAATAATTACAATGTGCTTCAGGTTCTTTACTTTTAAAGCTAGCATGTGGAAAATCATAAATACAGCACAAAAATGCGAGCCTTTCCATTTTATTTTACTATGTGAGGGGGAGCTGGCCTCTCATGTTACTGCAAGAAATCCAGAATCACTTACGCCAACAAAAATTCAGGTAGAAATACAATGACAATTTTGAGCAGCTCAGAGTGGACTGGGGGGCGAGGTACTCCTGACAGTAGCTGACTAGTGCAGATTTTTTGAGGATGAGATGGAGGTCAGGAAATCCTCTTCTGCTCTCCCTTAAACCTGGACAGCCCAGGGTGTGAAAGTTCCAGGATCTGCAGGGGGACACTGAAACAGACATTATGCATTTGACCGTCAATTCAATAAACTGATCAAATTCAATCAAAATTTGTGGTTTAAAAAAAAGAACATGAACCCTGTCTAGAGTAAGTAATTTATGAAGAACACCTTGTTAATGTGTGTGTGTTATGATCAATGAGAGAAATGTTTAAATTAATGAGAGAAATCGTTCATGTTGCAGAATAACCAGCCACACAGTTATTTTGCTAAATATCCAGTAATGTTTCAGACTAACCAGCTACGCGGTTATGTTGCAAAATGATCGATCAATCTACAGAATTACTTAAAGTGTGGTTATTTTAAAACCGGTTATTTTGTAGACTAACATGCTTTGTGGTTATAGACTTTGGCTTCTCCTAAAATGATAAATAATTGACAGTACAAAATACACAGGCAACAATCAATGATTGTGAAGAAAACTACATTTGACTCCAACTAACGATCCTACATGGAGGGGAAGGAAAAATAAGCTGCTGCGCGCTAATGGTAACTAGAATTAAAGGTTAGCCCTTGGCTAGTGCTGCTTAGTTTAACTATTTCCAAAATAAAGAAGAATTGTACCTGTATTGGCAAAAAAATTTAAACCAGTAATGATTTTACTGGTTTAAATCATTAAACCAGTATCATTGCTGGATGTGTCATCATCACCATGACTACCCTGCTGCGCCATCTAAAATGCATTGGTATTGGTAAATGCATAGGTATCACCTTTCCCACCTAGCACTATTTTATTTTATTTATTTAACCTTTATTAACACTCATACACATTCACACCTGGAACTGCCCAGTACAACCACAATATAACTATAAGTACAGTTGAGGCCAAAAGTTTACATACACCTAGGCTAAAGATATTCCAACTCAGTTTTTCACAACTTTGCACATTTATGTTACCATACATTTCTTTTGGCAAGTCAATTAGGGCATCTACTTTGTTCACAGAGGTAAATTTATAACAATCGATTAGAGACAGATTTATTTCAGCACTATATCAGAATTCCAGTGGGGCAAAAGTTTACAGTTTACACCAAGTTGACTGTCTCTTTAAACAGTCTGGAAGATTCCAGAAATTGATGTAATGACATTTTAGAAGCTTCTGATTGGCCAGTTGTCATAGTTAGCAGTTAATTGGCACCTGTGGCTGTATTTAAGGGCCTACCTTTAGAGCCACTGCTTTTTTGGCCATGATACCATGAGAAAATCCAAGCAACTCAGCAAAGACCTCAGATAAAAAATGTGGACCTCCACAAGCATGGTTCCTCCTTAGGTCCAATTTCCAAACAACTGAAGGTACCACATGCATCTATACAAACAATTGTATGCAAATATAAAAATCTTGGGACCACACAGACACTGCATTGTTCAGGAAGGAGGCACAAATTAACTCCCAGGGCTGAATGATCTTTAGTCTGAAAGGTTCAAATGAACCCCAAGACAACAACAAAGGAACTTGTGAAGGAGTTGGAGGCATCAGTTACCAAAATATGTACATCCACCATTGGGAGAATCCTACATCGCCGTGGCCTGAAACGCTGTCATGCAAGAAAGAAGCCCCTACTCAAAGACCGGCATAAAAGAGCCACTTAGCCTTTTGGAGGAGTGTTCTCTGGCCAGATGAAACAAACATTGAACTGTTTGTACCTCCAAAGTTGTAACAAAATGGCTTAAAGACAACAAAGTGAAAGTATTGGAGTGGCCAACACAAAGCCCTGACTTGAATCCCATAGAAAATTTGTGGACTGAACTGAAAAAGCGTGTCCAAGCAAGGAGGCCCACAAACCTGACTGAGATACACCAGTTCTGTCAGGAGGAATGGGCAAAGATTCCGGCAAAGTATTGTGAGAAGCTTGCGGAAGGCTAGCCCAAGTGTTTGATTCAAGTTAAGCAATTAAAAGGCAATGCCTTATACTCCAAAATTACTTCCAATTTTTACTTAGCTCGCTGAAAAACTTTTTTTTCGGGAAATACTTTGAGCAAAGGTTATTGCCTTGCTTCATTTCTTGCAGGTAGTGGACTGAACTGCACATGAAATACAAACTTGAAATGGATACTGTAGCCACATTGTACAGTCCATTGTACAGTATTGACCATCAGAATGGCGAAATAGTTGTGTTCTCCATCTTCCAAAAATGGTACTTCAAAGTACGATACAGTGGAACACTGTGGAATGATATCGTTTCAGTATGTATGATTGTGAAGCATTTTCGTTATAATTGCAGTTATCATTTATACTTAGTCCTACAGTGCTAGGTGTGAAGGTACATTATCCCACTATACAACGACAAAAAACATAACTGTAATCAAAACGTCTTTCCGACCTATTTATATTGCGAAAAACAACTTTTCACAAGATTTATTTAGTTTCCATTGGCAACACATGGATCGGTCTAATATCTAAAAAAATGATCACTGCCATCCCCAGATATGCATTGCATTCTATTCCAATGAAAACATTACTTAAACAGGCTTATTCCAGTAAATATACTAAATCGAAATAGGCTACCACTTGCAAAAAATGCATCTTGGTCCCTCTCTTAATCAGGTTTACATAACGATGTTATATGCTAGCTTCAGCGCCACTCACATACCTAATGTTAAAATTCATTTAGGCTAGATCAAAATGGACTCACAACATGTTTCTTATAGCCGATAGCTGTATTAGCCATTTAATTATTTTCAAAACAGAGGCTGAACTATAAAGTAACATAGTCTTTGTTACCATAGCATAACATAAACAGTACTAAATCTAAAGAACTTCTGGTAGTTCATTTTGTTAATTTCCTTTATGAATTTAAATGCCTTAAATCACCCAAAATCTCCTTTTACGAGGCCTGAAGAGATCTTAAGTCTTTCCTTATAGCTTTTGTCTTTCATAATTTTGTCTTCATATCTTTCTTGTAGTAGTAGTAGTCCCCAAAACCGCTCATAATACTCAAGTGCGGTCTAACAAATGTACTGTATAAGATGAGTATAACTTCCTTGGATTTATACTCAGTATATTTTGGTTTACATCCCATTATCCTTTTGGCCTTTTTTTTTTTTTACTGCTATAGCCCAGTGCCTAGAACCTGAAAGGCCTTGATCAAACATTACTCCCAGGTCTTTTTCAAATTCAGCACATTCCAATTTTGTTCCTCCCATGAAGTAATCCTGTCTAATGTTCTTATTTCCCACATGCAGAACTTTACATTTCGCTATATTGAATTTCATTTTCCAGGTTTCTTCCCACTTCTGGATTTTGTTTAAATCTTCTTGGATTAGATTCCAAACTATTTGCTGGGCCTCCCCATTTTGTATCATCTGTAAATTTGACAAATGTACTTTGTATGTCCCTGTCAAGACTATTGATATAAATGAGGAAGAGCAGTGGTCCCAGCAGCAATCCTTGTGGGTCTCCACTTCGCACAATTCCCTGCTCAAATAATATCCCTCCTACTACTACTCTGTGTTCTACCATGTAGCCAGTTCTGAATCCACTCTGAAATACCTCCTGTAATACCTAAAGTCTTCAAGTCTCACATATTAAATACTTTTTGGAAATCTAAGTACAGTGAGCACCATAATTCATTGGGCAGTGGTTCTGTACTCTAGCACTTCGAGTTTGAAAGGATACAATGATAATGAGGTTGAAGTGCAGACTGTCAGCTTTAATTTGAGGGTATTTTTATCCATATCAGATGAACCGTTTAGAAATGACAGCACCTTTTGTACATGGTCCCCCCATTTTAAGGTACAAGTATTTGTTGAATTGGCTTCACAGATGTGTTTCCTTAGGCAAGTGTATTCATTTGTGTCATTAGTGAATACAGATGGGAGCTGTTGACGTCTAGTCTTGATTCTAGACTTTGCAATTGCCTTTGGAGATTGTTGATGGGGTGTGACAACATGAGGAAGATAGTAGTGTCCATGCATATTTAAGCTGGCCGTCATAAGGCTCAGAAATGAAAATCAATCAATCAGGAACATTGCAAAAACCCTGGGCACGTCCAAGTCAACAGTTTGGTTCATCATTAACAAGAAAAAAACAACTGGTGAACTCAAATATGTCAAAAGACCCGTAGACCGAGGAAGACCACTGTAGTGGATGACCGGAGAATACTCTCTATGGTGAAGAAAACCCCCCTGACAACAGCCCAACAGATCAAAAACACTCTCCTGGATGCAGGTGTAGATGTGTCAAAAGCCGCGTTTCCACCGCAGGAACTTTGCCCAGGAACTAGGAACCTTTTGAGGAACTCAGTGCGTTTCCACCGCAGGAACCAGGGTCTACAAGTTCCAGGGACTTTATTTTACCCCCCAAAAAGTCCCTGCTCAGGAGATAGTACTTTTGAAAAGTACAGGAACTTTTGGTGTGGGGCGCAAGCGCTGAACATTTCTGATTGGTTGAGTACTCGCAGCATTTTATTTCAACTGCCATTTCAAAAAATCTGTAGCCGCAAACCGATTTCTTATTTTCAAAATAATAACTTGAATTCAAACAATATGTTATGCGGCGCAGTAGCCTACTTTTGGTTATAGCCTGCCAATGTCTACAGATGAGAAATTAAGATTGAGGATTATTTTGTGTGCTCTTCTGTTCTTTTCTTGCTTTAGCATGAAGTCTGTTTTATAAAATATTAAGCATTCGTGCTGGGACAGCATATTACGTACCAAAACATTCAAACAGTTTAATTTGGTTGCTGAATATTTTCATCCGGATTTTCTTTGTTAGCCCGTTATAATTGACTCAAAGCGCTTGACACAATTATGTGATGTATGCGGTAGTTTACATGTTTGCGTAATTTACATTTGGGATACAGTAAAAGCAAACTGTAAAAAATCACCTTCCTCACTTTTTGTCAAAAATAACAGGTTAATTCTAGTAATCGTCCCTTTTGCTTTTTCAAACTGCCATAATTTTACACTGCGATTCTTCAATTCCACAAAAAGACCAGGAAGACTAGACATATGGACTGTAATTTATAGTTCGCATCTGGAGGGCACACTTCAAGTATTTAGCTGCTCCGCTAGCAGTAACTTTAAAAGATGAAAGCAAACGGTGGCTGTACCACTGTAATATTCATTTAAATTTTCACACAAGTCCGAGTTTTCATTCTATTTATTCTTGTAATTTTGCGATTATATGGAAATGACGATGAGAGTCGAATTAATCAATTCAACAGCCAATTGTTTACGACGTGTGCATGTTTTCTGCTATGTTGTCACCAGTTATTTGTGGAATGTGAATGCATTCTGTCACCTCAAGACATGAAAGTGAATGTTCGCATAAAAACATAATGTGTTTGAGAGGATATACAAAACAGTTACAATACACGGGAAGCTGTCTAGTACAGAGAATCTAGGGATCCAAAAGTGGCATCTGCTGGCATCCAGGTTCGAACAGGCAGAAAACGGAGTGCAGACAAATCTCTGGAGGTGGCTGAGTCACGGCTGAGGCAGAAGGCACTGGTGGGGTCCGTAGCAACAGGGCGGGCAGGAATAGATTACTTCCTGGCGACCAGGGTCGATGACAACCAGAGCAAAGAGAGGCAACATCTTGTTCAGGAGGAAGTGCGGGCAGGTGTGGAGGAAGTACCAGCCAGCAGGATGGTAGGGATGGGACAGCAAGCAGCATGGACTAGATGGGAAAATGTACTGCAAAGAAAGATCACCTGGTCCATCACCTGGCAAGCAGACTTCCATCGCATCAGTTTCCTAGTCCAAGCTGTCTACGATGTCCTACCAAGTCCAGCAAACCTTCACGTCTGGGGCAAAAATGAGACACCTGCCTGCCCTCGTTGTTCTGGAAGAGGATCTTTGGAACACCTCCTTAGCCCAAAAGCCCTGGGAGATGTGTTTGAGAGGATATACAAAACAGTTACAATCTGTATATTGGTCTGTTATATCCTGTTTGTTGCATAATAACGGTCCAACTCGAACTAGCAACGAGAGTTTTGCTTGACAACTGTAAAATAATATGCCCAAACGGGCCGCGGAAAAATATTTAAATTTCAGGCGATTAAGTCGATAAAAATCAATAAATACTAAACCATATATAGTCATTAGGCTATTGGTAACCCGTTGTATAAGTGGAATAAACCCCTCCGGGCTGTCCCGTTATTGGAAAATAACGTACTTCGGTGGCAGTATGGAGTTACAAAAGAAATCATAGGACAGATGGACTGACGACGACATCGCTTTCTCATACGTCAGCGGACTAATTTGCCTAATCATCGCGGGACTTTAGACCGCAGTGGACAGCAATGGGCTGAAGGAACCTTTTAGTTCCTTGAAAAGTAGTTCCTGGGACTAAAGGTTCTGGGTACTTTGGGTGGAAACGCGGCTAAAGTCTACCATACGTAGAAGACTACACCAGCAGGGCTACAGATGGTACACTACAAGATGCAAACCACTGATAAGCCTGAAGAACAGAAAGGCGAGATTACAGTTTGCTAAACAGCAGGGCTACAGATGGTACACTACAAGATGCAAACCACTGATAAGCCTGAAGAACAGAAAGGCGAGATTACAGTTTGCTAAAAAGCACCTAAAAGAGCCCCAAAAGTTCTGGAACAAAGTCTTGTGGACAGATGAGACAAAGATTAACATGTACCAGAGTGATGGAAAGAGGAAAGTGTGGAGAAAAAAAGAAAATGCCCATGATCCAAAGCATACCACCTCATCCGTGAAACATGGTGGAGGGGGTGTTATGGCTTGGGCCTGTATGGCTGCCAGTGGAACTTGTCTTCATCGATGATGTGACTGCAGACAGAAGTGAATGAATTCTGAAGTGTGCAGAAATATTTTATCTGCTCAGATAAAACCAAATGCCTCTAAACTCGTCGGACGGCACTTCATCATGCAACCAGACAATGACCCGAAACATACTGCTAGAGCAACAAAGGGGTTTTTGATGGCCAAAAAGTGGAAAATCCTTGACTGGTTGAGTCAGTCACCAGATCTGAATCCAACTGAACATGCATTTTACATGCTGAAGAGGAGACTGAAGGCAAAAAGTCCCCGAAACAAGCAGGAACTGAAGATGGCTGCAGTACAGGCCTGGCAGAGCATCACCAGGGAAGATACCCAGCGTCTGGTGATGTCTATGCGTCACAGACTTCAATCAGTCATTGCATGCAAAGGATATGCGACCAAATATTATTCTACATTATGTTAAACTGTCCAATATTTTTTGATGCCAGAAAATGGGAGGGGGGGGGGCTATGTACAAAACGTTGTATAATTTCTAAACGGTTCATCCGATATATATGAAAATATCCTCAAATTAAAGCTGACAGTCTGCACTTCAACCTCACTGTCATTGTATCCTTTCAAACTCAAAGTGATAGAGTACAGAACCAAAATAACAAAAAATGTGTCGCTGTCCAATGAATTATGGTGCTCACTGTATATGTGACAGGTGCTGGTGTTTTGGTCCTCAAGTAGAGCAAGGTCATTTTTTAGTTTTTTACAGATCATGAAAGTGCAAATTATAAGATTTCAAATAATGTGTCATACATTGAAATCTGAAAATAGTTGAAGAAGATATGCTTATTTGAATGTTGGTACTCCTAAAATCAAGTAGCAGAGAAAATCCCCTTGAAAGATCTTGAACTTTTCACACTTCTCACAGAGAGATAATGGGTGGGAACAATAGCTAGTCAACTCCACCCCAACCTCTCCCCCACTAGAGTACCTGTCAATCCTTTCCCATTTAGGGGGTACCCTATTTAAAGCTTTATAACTCCAGATGTGAACACCACAGAGACTAGAAAAATGGCTTAAATGAAGTGATACATTTGTACCATTTACAATACTAGCTTAGATTACTTTATATTCATAATTTTGTAAGAAATAAAGTGCCACAAATGCAATGGTCTAGGCAAAAAATAAAAAATGAATTTGCTCTTTTTTAGTTCGCAATGAAATACTGGGAGATTGCGGGTTAAAGTATACATGTCCTGGATTAAGAACTTCTTGACCACAAGTTCATAAAATCTAAGGGTGGTTATGTAAAACTACTAAAGAACTACGAAGCAAAAAACTAAGCAGTGTACCCAGCGTCTCAAAATCTGCCCAAAATGTCTAAATTATTAACAGCGGTCTAAAATAGCTAACTAATTTAAAGACACTCAATTTAAAAAATAACGTATATAACCGAAGTATTTTGAGCAGTAATACTTACATAGAAGTGATGAAATCTTATCTGTTTTCAGTAGATGGAGACAGAGACAGGAAATCAATGATATAGTTCTATCCGCACCAGAAAACTATGTCAGCTAGGTCTATCAGCAAACATATGGGTTAGCAATGCACAGAAGTCCTCAATAATAATAGTATTTTCCAAGAAATTTCGAAAAATCGTTGGCAAGTTTTCGTTAGCAGCATCATGGTTTTACTGCTATCACGTGAATGCGTAAGTGAATGCCATGATAAGAAAATGTTCGGTTACGCTGACATATAACGCTATTCCAAAAGCAAAATTAGACATGTTATACATCGTTAGAAAGCTTATACTCTCACCTACTGAATAAATTAATTGTTAATCGGCCAGACTATACTAAAAAGGGCGACAACGCCGTAAACAACACGTGTGGCACAGCTATTTTGGACGGAACTCAGGCATCACAAGCGCTCGTATATTTCACAAGCTTATTGTCCAAGACAATATATGACCACTCAGTCTCAAAAGGGACATCTCTATGCGTAAAACCAAAGGTAAGGTTGTATATGTATTCAATATTTAGTCCCAGGTATCGGCTGTAGAAAGACATGATATAGTCTCTTTTTTTGTCTCGTTGGTTGAATTTGCATTAATTATTGTGAACGCAAGATCGGGATTTCCTGGAGGGACTAAAAAGTGGCACCGAAACAAGGCACAGAAATTTGCGTAGTGATTCGGTCTGGTCGGTGCTGACCATATAGGAACCGGTGCCATTAAGGTACCGGTTTTCCGTACCCAACCGTAGTGGCAACAGATTGTAGCAACCTCACAGTAAACAAACATAGGGTACTACCATGTGACTTTATTTATGGGAGGTGGCTTGACTGAAACTAAGTGACAATAGCCAACAAAACCAAACATGCTAATCAAACTGCACCCCCATCACGCCCCCAAAACCCCGCTGTAAGAATCACTAAAACAAGCTGACTTTGCTGACAAATTATGAGTATTTAGTGATCCTAAAAATGTTGTTTATTCTATCGAGTGACATCTTCAACACTTTAACTTTCATAATATGAAAAAAAGGAAAAAAGTAAAAAAAAATTTAAAAAACCTTTTTTGCCTCCTAGCGCGATTTCAAAATTTGCGACTTGCGGACCTTTCCTCCAGCACCTGTCACATATAATATCATAAGCCTTGTAATAGTGACTTGGTAGCTTTTTCAAAGAACACCAGAAGGTTTGTCAGGCATGACCTTCCCTTGCAAAAATCATGCTGGCTATCCCTTGGGATGTTGTTATTTTCAAGAAACACTTCTAACTTGTCTGTAATAATAGATTTCAGTATTTTACGTGACACAAGTTAACCACTTAGCACAAACCCCCTAGTGGTCGGCACATTCATTGCTCCTGCAACCAAAGTGAGAGCTGAAAACAAAAACGCTTTGTTTTAGTTTCATTAGTAGACGAAACACGACAACTATGCTGTATACAGAGTTTCGCAGCGCCACCATTGTTGCTCTGGTCATTCATTTAACAAGCACCCCCTCCCTGCAGTCTCATCTGCAACTACACCCCGTACCCGTGACATAATGGACAATATTGTCTATATGGGCATTCATAAAAATATTCTTTCACCACTCAAAAATTGTATAGCAACAAGATAAACCCAACAATAGCCCGAAGATATGCCAATATAGCAGTGAAAACGCTGCTCACTGAATAATGAAATAAACAAGAGAAAGTTTTCAAAAATGATACCATGTCATTCTACAGTCAATATCTGGGACTAAATATTGAATAAATATACAACCTTACAATGCGCATATGTGATGCCTGGGTACCTTCCAAAATAGCTGTGTGCACACGTGTTGTTTACGCCGCTGTCGCCCTTTTTAGTACAGTCTGGCTTGATTGACCATTATTTCAGTAGGTGACAGTATAAGCTTTCTAACGATGTATAACATGTCTAATTTTGCTTTTGGAATAGCGTATTATAGCTCAGCGTAACCGAAAGTTCTCTGATCATCGCATTCACTTATGAATTCACTCTGGTAGCAGCAAAAGACACTGCACCTGACAAAACGTTATCAATGATTTCCGTAATTTCTTAGAAAATATTATTATTGAGGACTTTTGAGCATAGCTAAACTATATGTTTGCTGATAGAGCTAGCTGACATCATTGTCTGGAGTAAGACAGAAGTGGAGAGGAGAGAGCACTGATTTACTGTCTCTGTCCCTATCTCCTGAACACAGATAACATTTCATCATCGCTATACAAGTATTACTGCTCAAAATATTTCAGTTATATGCGTTATTTTTTAAATTGAGTGTCTTTAAATAGTTTAGTGGCATTTTATTATTAGGATATTTCACACTGTCATTTAAGCATTCGTTGGTAGCTTAGTAGTTTTTGTGTTGCATGCACCAGTTATGACGTGGTGGATGGTTGAATATTGTTTTCATATCGTCCCATCCCCATACAAGAAAACATTACATACTGTAGAGTACAGAAATATATACAAGAATTAATTATTACACAATTAGGTACTGTACTGCATTGTCTGACAATGTTTTTGCATTATTTTTAAATCTGATATCTGATATCATATGTTCCATCTTAAAACTTAGTAAGGGCATCATTAATATGCTTTATAATGGACAAAAAGCATTTTATTCATTGTAGGAGAGATTTTTTGATATGTTTCTGGACCCCTAGAGATTTTAGACCACTGTACTGATGGAAAGCTTTAATTCCCACTTGAAAATGATGCAACAGTGAATTTTTTAAATCAAAACAGTTGATTCGAAATACATGCATAATTTAGGCATTTTGGATAGAATTGTAGACTGCTTAGTTTTTATGAACTTGTGGTCAAAGAGTTTTTGTTTCATGTAGGCCTATAGTTTAACCTGCTGTATATATGGGATCTCTCAGTATTATTATTATTTTTTTAAAAATAATTTTTTATTATGAACCATTTACATGGGGGCGTCAAAAAGGGGACAGGTACTCAAAACACTCCATACATATACAAGCAAATTAATTACTAAATAATCTGCAAAATAGTAGTAAACTGAAATTCATGCTTTCTTTAAAATAATGACAATGCCAGTCCAGCTGTCTCCCAGGCCCTAAGAGTTGCATTAGATGACCCGTTAAGTCTGGCCATAGTTGTTTCCAAAAGAATTATGTCCAGAAGGTAACTTTGCCACACAACACTGAAATTTATTAAGGGCTCGAGCCAACTTTTGAGTATTGTTTTCTTAGCGGCGGTGATGCCTGCAAGAAAGATCCTTCTTGATATGTAATTTAAGTTTAGTGACGAGTCATCTAGCAACAGTAACACTTGTGGGGACAAGGGGACTACCATGTTAAACACATTACATTACATTACAGGCAGTTGGCAGACGCTCTTATCCGGAGCGACGTACAACAAAGTGTATAACCATAACCAGGAACAAGTATGACGAAAACCCTAGAGAAAAGTACCGGTCCAAGTGCAGGGAACAACTGCATAGTTCAACTTGGACCCTGAAGGTTAAACTGATTAACACTACCACAACGAGAACGGCAACAACGTAGTCTATGGAAAAAATACAAGCAGTAGTTAAGTATGTCCCATGTTTGCAGCACATTCAAAATAATCACTCCAAAATGGGAGACACAGAATTTGTGTTTTAAATTAGAAAAAGGAAGATCCTGCAAGCAAAAAGAATGCACAATAAACTCTTCTAAAGCTTTCCAGGAGATAGAGATGTTCGGGTAGAACCAATTCTTAATAGATCTGAGCTGAAAGGCCCAATAATAGTGTAGAAAATTTGGGTAAGCAAGACCCCCTGCTGACTTAGGACGTTGGAGCACAGATAAGGAAATCCTTGGGCGTTTCCCATTCCAAATAAATTTAGAGCACATAGCGTTAATCTGATCGATACATTTAGGAGGGAGAGAAAGAGGTAACAGAGAAAAGAAGAAGGAAACACGGGGCAGCACATTCATTTTAATCGCAGAAATTCTACCATGAAGAGTAACCTGAATTGAAGACCACCTTTCAAGGTCAGATTTTAATTTCGGTAACAGGGTCTCATAGTTATATTTTATATTTGAGATGTTATTACAAATAATTATGCCGAGATACTTTAATTTATCTACACATTTGATAGTGTTAGCAAATTGAGCAATGGAGGATTCTGAGATCGTCACATTGAGGGGTAATAACATAGACTTTGTCCAGTTAATACTGTAACCAGAAAAGGAACCAAAATTCTGAAATATTCGTAGAGCTGGGGGAAGGGAATTAGAAACATCTGAAAGGTACAGCAATACATCATCGGTGTATAATGAAATGTAATGTTTAGTATCCTTAATATTTATGGGGGAGAAGTCTATATTTTGCCTTACTGCCTGGGCTAGCGGTTCCAATGACAGTGCAAAGAAGAGAGGACTAAGAGGACACCCCTGACGTGTACCTCTAGTCAGAGAAAATTGAGTGGATAAGATTGGACCAGTCGACACGCATGCAGTAGGGTCATTATATAATGTTTTAAACATATGTATGAAGTCGGGTCCAAAACCAAATCGCCGCAGGGTCGCCCATAGGTAAACCCATTCCACTCTGTCAAAAGCCTTCTGGGCGTCTAATGACAGAATAGCAGCCTTTGGGGAAAGACTATCAGCCATATCAATAATGTGAAGCAATCTATGCAAATTGTCCGATGCTAGCCTGTTTTTCATAAATCTGGTCTGGTCACGATGGACTAAAGATGAAATATGCACCTCCAAACGCCGGACCAGACACTTTGCATAGAGTTTCATGTCTGAATTTATAAGACTTAAAGGGCAATAGCTGTCACAATTTAAAGGATCCTTCCCGTTTTTAGGTATCAAAAATATCAAGGCCGATTTCTGATCCCTATGAAAAGAACCAATTTTGAGTGAGTAATTAATGGAATCTAATAATAATGGACCCACTTGAGGCCACAATAACAATAACAATTTCGGCAGTATTCCATCCAGTCCAGGCGCTCTACCCCTATTCATGGAGCGCAGAGCGCCCTCCAGTTCGACCAGACTCAGCGGGGCATCCAAAAGGTCTGCTTGATCAGGAGTCAGGCAAGGCAGGTCTAAACTATTCAGACAATCAGTAACCTGGGTATCACTGTGATTGCTGTTCCCTTCAGATGTATACAAATGGGCATAGTAATTCTTAAATATATTGTTTATCTGTTGGGGATGGGTTTTAATATTTCTGGAATGATCCCTCACTGCATCTATAGCAGAAAACTGCTCTGACTGTTTTAAACATAATGCCAATAATCTACTCGGGCGGTCACCATGTTCATAATACTGTTGCCTAGATGTATATAACATGAACTCTGCCTTACTTGTAAGCAACTTTTTGCATCTAGCTCTTAAACCTTGCAACTGCTCAAGTTTAATGTCACACATCTGAGCTTTCAAAGAAGTTTCAATTGCAAGAATCTGTTCCTATAATATAGTAATTTGTTGTTGTCTAGATTTATGTAAATATGATGCATAAGAAATAGAGCAGCTTCGAATGAAACATTTGGTGACCTCCCACACAGTATGTGGGGTTACCAGAGAAGAGGAATTTTGCGCAATAAATTCACTCATCCCCTCCTTAACATTTTTCACAAATCCCTCGTCCTGTAAAAGAAAAACATTGAACCTTCATCTTTTCTCTCGACTTACAGTTGGAGAGAATTTTAACGAGCACGAAACAGGGCTGTGGTCAGGATACAGTTATCAGTAATGGAATTAGCTAGGGCGCGAGACGATCTTCCCAGTGGTCGGTATCTTCGGCCGCTCGCTTGTTTCGTTTACCCTCAGGAGTCCTAAGTAGTGACTCTCGGGAGGGCGGCGAACAATGAGTGGACATTATGAAGCTTATTTAAAAGTAAATAACTACATATAAAATATCACAAGAAAAGGCCTGGGTGTGGGAGGAGCTGATCAGCAAGCGGCCATGTTCGCCTGGCGGTCACATGATCCGTATCTCTCAGTATTTCATTGCAAACTATAAAAGAGCAAATTCATTTTGCCTGAACAATTGCCTTTGTGGCACTTTTCTTCCTGAATTATGAATATAAACTAATCTAAGTTAGTATTGTAAATGGTACAAATGTCTTGCTTCATTTAAGTCATTTTTCAAGTCTCCGTGATGCTCACATCTGAAGTTATGAAGCTTTAAATAGGGTACCCCCTAAAAGGGCAAAGATTGGCCAGATTTGGCATGTGCGCAAAGGGGTTAAACTGACAGGCCTGTAGTTTCCTGGATTAGTATGGTCCCCTTTCTTATATATTGGTATTATATTACCTTGCTTCCAATCCTCAGGTATTTCTCCAGTATCTAAAGACTGTATAAAATTACCTGCCAGTGATGATCTCACCTAACATTTTGATTACCCTTGGGTATATGCCATCACAGCCTGCAGTTTGTCTACAGTTTATGTAATTCATTCAGTACTTCTTTACTCAATATCTGCTTAGACATTCTGAGTACTAAATATGCCTTCCAGTCAATTAGTAACCTCTTCTCCAGTAAAACCCCCAACAAAATAACTATTTAAGGCATCAGCAATTTCTTCAATCAATTTCTTTTTCCTACTACAGTATTGAAAGAAATGTTTAGGATTACTTTTTGCATCGTGGGCAATTTGCCTTTCAAAGAGTCATAATTATTTTTTAACTTTAGCACGTATATTACAATATTCAGCCTTATTACTCTCAGTGCTGTCGCTTTGAGAGTAATAAGGCTGAATATTGTAATATGCATGCTAAGGTCCTTGATGCTGCTAGCTAAATAAAACATGTCACACAGTAGTCTACTTAAAAAGCCTACTGTGTAACATATAGCCTACCCGATTATTGTGTGCACGGCTGGCGAAGCAAAAACTAATGATCCCTGTACCTCAGAGAAAAGCTGAATCGTTTGGCTTATTTTATTCTACTGGGAACAATGTGGGGGGAAAAACCTTCTGCTCGTGTTCCAGAACAATTTGGCTCTTAGCTTTGTTGCCAGTAATATTAAGTGATAGTATAAGAAGTGAGGCGGGGGTTCAGAAAAAAAAGACTCAGTTTATAAAAACGACTTCCAGCACCTAGGCTAAGTGATTGATTATCGCCAATTTTTACGCAATTAAATCTGTCTGAAGGTAATTTTGGAACCAAAGGCAAGCATAAGCATCAAAGCCAATACAAATATGTAAAGATACTCTCAGAGACGGGGTGTCACACCAGTTTGGTGAAGCTGTCCTCGCAAGCATTTCGTATCCTCTCTGGGGATGTGGGGCTGTCCAGCCTGAAAGGACCACTGAGGCCAGACTCCGCCCTGGCTGCTCCAATGGCATCTTTAATGGCATAAAACACAGAGGCTGCCAGAAATAGTGGTGGTTCACCTACAGCCTACAGTGAGACAGAAGAACATAAGAATGTGTAATGCAAAACATAAAAAAATTGTCACACAATATAAATATATGAAAAAATATTGAAGATTTTGGTCCACAACTCCCTTGGGTTGGACAAGATAAAAGATAATCTTTCAGAAACAGTATTGCACACAAATGTATTTTGTATATAACTGAAAGCAAATGCATAGACAGCATAGTATAATAAACATATTATACAGGGACTGCTGGGTGGGTGACTCATCCTGTAAGGCACTGTTCCAGTGTGCGTATGGGCCTGTGGTCTGGTATTGATTCTGGAACCTGCAACTTGACACATAATTGGGTGTAGTATCAAGGAGGATGGGATTTTTCAAAATGAGTTTATTAATGAAATTATGTTGCATAAAACAAAACTCCAGATGGCATTATGATACTGGACTTAGGTGCATTAAAATGTAAAGCACCACAGATGCAAAGGGCCTTACTGGAGCTTGATTCTGGAACATTAATGTAGAAAGACCCTTATGGATAGTTGTAGAATTGTTTGTAGTCACAAAGAAAATAAAAAAGCACACCATCACTTGTATACAGTACATGCTTGTATACCAATTTGCATGTAACTGTGTAGTGGTTTCACAATGGAACTGAACATCTAAATTCCAAAGTGAGTGAGCCAAAACCCTTTGTTCATTGCATATTGAATTATGGGATTTGAAATCCACAAAAATTTAAGCATGATCCTTAAATTTTCCTCCTTTTCCTACCATATTCTACCCGGTATATGGCTTGTGGACTGAAACTTGGGAAAGGACCTAGTGGATACAAAGAATAGAGGAACCCCATGGTGCTTACCTTAGAGGAGAAGATGGCCTTGTCATTTGAAGCATCCCTGAGCAGGGACACTTTGAATTCAGTTGGAATGTCACCAAAAGCAGGGATCTTGTACATGCCGGGGCCCCGAGTTAACAGGACCCCCTGGGGAGAATAGCGCAGCTCCTCCAGGGTGAAGAGGCCCACACCCTGCATGAATGCCCCCTCTATCTGCACAGACCAATCACACAATACCACCCTCATGCTCCTGCTTTTTCTTGCTTCTACTTCTGTTTCATTAAAAAGGAATATTTTTTGACCATTTAAATAATTTCTCAGAAGGTTTATACAGCATACAATCTTGTTCTGTGGGGTTTTGAAATGAAGTCCTATCCGTACCATACCTGTCCGATGTCAATGGCTGGATTAAGGCTCTTTCCAACATCCATAACAATGGAGGTATGAAGATTCTGAGAGAGAAAAGTCATGTCTTGTCAATAGACAAACCAGTATGCCATCCACCTATGATCTCCCTCGCATAATTGTATTTAATGAAATGTTCACATTACTGTACAAAAACATTCCAATGCTTAAATTTTGTTCTGTGATAACAGAATTGTGTGATAGTTAGGGATGCTCTGATGGATCGGCTGCTGATCTCAAATATTCTATTTGGCCAATCCAAATAGCCAATAACACAACACAAAAGTAGTTACCAATTTCTCAGCATGTGAGAAGTGCATAGATGTGGGAAGCAGGGTGCTGAGGAGGCTTATAATGTGAGTTAAATGCCAGTCATAGATTATTAACATTTTATTCAATAGTGAATTAGTGAATTAAATCAGCTTACATTTGTGACCCACACAATTAGATAGAAATGGCTTTCAATCATTTATATTGTAAGAAACTCTGTTGTTACATGGGTAAATGCCTCATATTCAAAGAACAGAATTCTGAGAAACTGCACTGAAGAAAATAGAGGGGGTGGAAAACTTCACTTTAAACCTGACATTGGTCTCAACCTGTTTTCATTAATTTTCCTTAATTAACAAGTGTCCCAATGATATGAATAGGTTAATCAATTGGCAGATAAACAGACTCTTTCATGTGATGTAGGGGAGATTAAATGATAAATTAAATTTTTTAAAGTTTTAATAACAAAATAGACCTACATGTAACAAAGAAAAAAAATACCACTCAGTAAACTATCACGTTAGTTTTCAGCACAATATACAATAGGCCTTAATGCTAACAAAACCTGTTCTTTAAGATTGCTTACATCACTATATATATATATATATATATATATATATATATATATATATATATATATATATATATATACACACTACTGCTCAAAAGTTTGGGGTCACCCAGAAAATTTCATGTTTTCCATGAAAATGTAGAGTTCTATGCTGCATGGTGGGAATTAGGCAGACAACCTTATACCGGACATTCTTTTATAAACCCTTTATGTAGGTCGTTCTTCGGCACTCGGGCCCGTAACAAACAAATACTGCTTCCGCTCATTTTCGTCATACTTGACCTTCAACCCCAAAGCTATTGTGATTGGCTGTTAGAGTACAACATAGTAATGGACTGCCTGGTCCCATATTCTACATCCCCCCTCTTAGCTAGAGCATACTAACAAACAAAACACTTTCAGTTTCTTGCTGTATTCTTTCTTTGTAGACCTGTAAACATGAACAACATTCGCTCACACGGTAATAACACTGCTGTAGAGTCATGTTGAACTGTGACCCTAGCAACACTCAAAAATACCTGGCTGTACCACTGGTTTACTCAAGTACATAGTCCTGTAACCTAGCTGGCAGTTTTGTGCTCCTGTCTGCTCTGGTCGTCTGGCACTCTTGAGTCTCTGTGACCGGCTCTGGTTCTGATCTGCCATTTGGCATGTTTTGTGCTTGCCCAATCTCCTGGTCGGAATCAGAGTCCATGTCAGTGATTTCATAATTGTTTCTGTACTTGGCCACTCTGTCAGATCTGAGATGCTTCCTGTTCCTCCTGTACCGAGCTCCTGCAGGTGTGATGATGTCATATGATCTCGGCTTATCCCTGACTCTCTCCACTGTTGCTGGCTGCCATCCTTTTCCTGTCTCCATGCACACTCTCTCACTCTCCCTGAATGGAGGAAGCAGGGATGCGGACTTGTTATAGCTCTTCTTTTGCTGAAGCTGTCTTTGTCTCAGACCCTGCTGGACATTCTCTGGTGTCGCTGGTTTAAGGGCCGCTTTGCTTGCAGGGAGGTCAGAGCGGAGGACACATCCCATGAGTAGTTGTGCAGGTGAGTATCGTAGCCCTGTGATTGGTGTGTTTCTCAGGTGCAGGAGAGCCATGTGAGGGTCAACACCTGTCTGTGCTGTGAACTTGAGCATGTTCTTTACAGACTGAATGGTCCTCTCAGCCAATCCGTTTGACTGAGGAAAGGCTGGGCTGGAATGTGTTACCTTAAAGCCCCACTCCTTAGCAAACTGAGACATTTCAGCACTAGAAAAGGGGACATGATCCACAATCAGCTCAGTAGGTATGCTATGTCTCACAAAAACAGCCTTAAACTTTGCTATGACAGTACCTTATGTCTTGTCAGACAGCCTCAGTACCTCTGGATATTTGGAGAAGTAATCCACTATCAGCAGGAATGGGCGTCCCTGGAATTCAAAGATGTCAGCAGCTAATTTCTGCCACGGTGTATCAGGCACCGCGTGAGGAAGGAGAAGTTCCTTTTGATTGCTGGGCAACTTTTCTTGACATGAAGGGCATGATTCAACCATCATCTTGACATCTTCAGTGAGACCGGGCCAGCATGTGCTAGGGATCGCTGGATGCCCTGGTGTGCAGTGTGGAGTTGCCTCAGTACCTCAGCTCTGAGGCCTCTGGGGATTATCATGCGGAGGCTGACCATGAGTAGGCCATCTTCAATGTAGATATTGTCTCTGGTGTGCCAGCAAGGCTGTGCTCCCAGTGGCAGGCTCTTCTTTCTGTCTGGCCACCCCTCTTTGTGCAGCTTCATCAGCAGCTGCATCTCACTGTCTCTTTCCGTTGCTGCTTTCAGCTGCTCCATGATTCCTTTGTTGTGACAGCATAAATTACCTTTTCGTCCCCAAGATCACAGTCCTCACGTGTGGCTGTTGGAAGCACGGCCCTGGAAAGCGTGTCAGCCACCAGCTTGTCCTTGCCGGGGGTGTAGACTACGTGAATGTCATACTTCTGTATCTGGAGAAGCATTCTCTGTCGACGTGCGGGTGCGGGTTACCAATAGGCTTAGTGATTATAGCCTCAAGTGGCTTGTGGTCGGACTGAACTGTGATGCTGACGCCAGAGACGTACTGGTGGGACTTCTTCAGTGCAAACACTATTGCCAGGAGTTCTTTTTCTATCTGGGCATAGTTCTGCTCAGCACTAGAAAGAGCTCTGGATGCAAAGGCTATTGGGCGTTTACCTTGCATCAGGACTGCTCCAAGTCCATCTTTCGATGAATCTGCTTGTATTTCAATCTCCTCTTGTGGATTGAAGAACTTGAGCTGCGGTGCACTGGAGATCGCTGTTTTCAGCCTGTCCAGTGCTGCTTAGTGCTCTGGGTGCCATTGCCATATGATGTCCTTTCTGAGCAGCGTTCTCAGTGGTGCAGTGAGCATGGCCTCGTCTGGGATGTACTGGGCTAGGAACCGTGTCATGCCCAGCAGCCTCTGTAGACCCTTCTTATCCTCTGGTGGGGGCATCTGTGTGATCGCAGTCACCTTGGAGTCATCTGCTCTGACCCCGTCTGCGCTGATGATGTGCCCCATGTATACCACTTCACTCACCATGTACTGTATCTTGTCAGCATTGAACTTCACATTCAGCCTGGTCGCTCTGCCCATCACCTGCTGTAGGATATGGTCATGTTCCTCCTTTGTAGCTGCTGCTATGGTCATGTCATCTGCAATGATAAGCACTCCACTAATGTCACCAAAGCTCTCTGAGTTGATCTGTTGGAACACCTCACTGGCACTTTTGATGCCAAAAGGCAAGCGTGTAAACTGGTAACTCCCCCACGGGGTGTTGAATGTGCACAGATCAGCTGACTCATCATCTAAGTTTATCTGCCAATATCCATCCTTTTCATCGAGGATTGTGAATATTTTCTTGCCTGCTAGGCTGCATTGCACATCCTCAGGTGTCGGTATGGAGCAGTGTTGGCGCTGCACTGCTTTGTTTATGTCCCTAGGGTCCAAGCACACTCTTAGAGTGCCATTTTTCTTTTCAGGTTGCTCACCCATGGCGTCGGTTTTGTCACTTTACAACACACCCCTCTCCGTTCTTGATTGTCCAATGTCTCGTTCAGCCTGTCCAAAAGAAATTTTCCTGCACCCATGAACAATGGGTGGGACCTTTGGATCTAGGTAGATGTGGTGCACGCCTGGAAATTTGCCAAGCCCTTTGAGCACAGCAGCGTAGCGCTTGAGCAGCTCCTCTTTGGTGCGGGGTGGCGCTTGGCATGCTAATGTTCCTACTTTTCTGATGAGGTCAAGCTGCACACAGGCCTCCCTGCCAAGTAGTGGTGTGTCGGATGCGTCTGTGACATAAAACTGCAAGTGGGCCTGTTTGTGCTGGGTGTGCACTAGCAATGACATCACACCCTTGGGCGTGATGCGGGTGCCTCCAAAGGCTATGAGGACAGTCGCTGTCTTTGTCACTTTGCCTTGTTTTGGGAATTTGTCTGCTATTGCTAGTGGGAGTACATTAGCTTCAGCCCCTGTGTCTAACTTAAAGTTGACCATTTGTCCTCCTATACGCAGGGTTGTGTGCCAGCTAGTGTCTTTTGGGCGAGCCTGCACTTGTGTGACTGTACCTATAAACAGTGTGTCTACACCCATGGCTTCTGTCTCAATAGGTACAACACCTGGTCCTGACCGACGCACTGCTGCGAAGTGGTTTCTCTTACCACATTTTATGCACTCAACATTAAATGCGGGACAGTTTCTGGGTTTGTGTGTTTTTCCACATCTGTTACAAGTCTTTGCCTGCTGCTCACTGGTTGAACGCATGCCTTGCTTATGAGACTGAGTTGAGGCAGAACACGGTGGGCATTTTTCTCTACAGCGTGCACAAACTGTTCTGCGCCACTGCTAGCTGACATAACTTTAGCCTGAGCTGATGTGACTTCTTTCGCATGGCATACATCAATGGCCTTAGCTAGGGTCAAATCTGAAATGGTGAGTAACTTTTCTCTAACTCTTCCATCTGTTACACTGAATACAATTTTGTCCCTTAGCATTAGGTCCTCAGTCTCTTTGAACTCACAGTTGCGCGCTCTCTGCTTCAGTTCAGTGACAAACTTGTCAATACCTGCCTGTTCATTAAACTGGTGTGCCCAAAACTGATGCCTCTCAAAAACAGTATTCCGTCGTGGTGCACAGTAGTTCTCAAACGCCTTCATCACCTCCTTCAGTGTCCTGTTCTCAGGATCTGCACAAGGAATCTCCAGCGTATTGTAGATCTCATCTTGGAATCGCCTCTTCACTGTTGACATTGAGACTGGTGTTTTGCGGGTACCATTTAATGAACCTGCCAGTTGAGGACCTGTGAGGCGTCTGTTTCTCAAACTAGAGACTCTGATGCACTTGTCCTTTTGCTCAGTTGTTCACCGGGGCCTCCCACTTCTCTTTCTATTCTGGTTAGAGCCAGTTTGCGCTGTTCTGTGAAGATCTTGTATGAGATCAACGTTGTATGAGATCTTCAGTTACGTGGTAATTTCTTGTATGGAATAGCCTTCATTTCTCAGAACAAGAATAGACTGATGAGTTTCAGAAGAAAGTTCTTTTTTTCTGGCCATTTAGAGACTATAATCAAACCCACAAATGCTGATGCTCCAGATACTCAACTAGCCTAAGGAAGGTCAATTTTATTGCTTCTCTAATCAGCACAAAAGTTTTCAGCTGTGCTAACATAATTGCACAAGGGTTTTCTAATGATCAATTAGCCTTTTAACATGATAAACTTGGATTAGCTAACACAATGTGCCATTGGAACACAGGAGTGATGGTTGCTGAAAATGGGCCTCTGCACACCTATGTAGATACTGTATTCCATTAAAAATCTGTATTTCCATTAAAAAGACTGTATTTCTGATCAATTTAATGTTATTTTAATTGAAAACATTTTCTTTCAAAAATAAGGACATTTTTCAGTGACCCCAAACTTTTGAGCGGTAGTGTGTATATATATATATATATGTGTGTGTGACTGCAGTAGAGTGTTATACAAATTAATCACTGGATTGTTAATCAAAGAAAATTATTGAAAAGAGGTCAAGACCAAGAATAAGTTTAAGGGAAAGCTTATCACCCCATCAATTTTCAGTTCAGCAGCCACTACTTAATAGGCTTCGCTTGATAATAGGGCAAAAATACAGGAGAGAATGAAGCCTCTGTTGATTTTTACAGGTCTTTTTTATTTCATAGGTTTGTAATTTATTTTACACCCAATAGCTTCGTATTAGCCATTATGACCGAATTTCAATTATCTTCTTATACTGCCAAATAAGCAAAATAATTATGCCACTGTGCAGCCTTTGATGATTGTCTAACTTCTCAGAGCATACTTAAAAACATGCACAACTCATAGAGTCCTGCTTAATTTTTTAACAGAAATTGTTACTTTTACGTTTAACTGATAGTTTTATTGTGCAAACTTGCTTGTAGTTTGTTTTCTATAGCCTAATTCCCTCTGCATAGCTGTCCAAAGGCAGTACACATGTAAATTATACATCTGTAACTTCACAGTGGCATTGTACTGAAAGTTTAAAGAGATTGTATCTACACTGCTCCATCAGCCAACACTGTTTGCATAGCATCCGTATCAGTACCAGTGCCAAAAAATCTAGATCGGTGGATTCCTAGTGATATTAGGATTATAAAATCTTTTGCATTTTTAATGAACTTGGTTCCGTGGGAAGTCCTCTTACCACGTGGTCTCCAGTCAGACAGTCTATCTCCACCTCTGAGCAAGCACAACCATAGCTGAAGTAGTTAAATGGTCTTCCTTGGTTTGTCACAAAGTTATACCCCAGATCAGGAGTTCTGGTAGGAAAAAATTCAAAGCACAAAGCACATCAAGGTTTTTTCCCTGCAATTGTTGCACTCAACTTGCTTTTGACAGGGTTATAGGCTGCATGTACTACATACCTGCCAACCTTGGTAACACAGAAATAAGGAGGTTTTGCAAACCAATGCAGGAGGTCTAAAGGTCCTCTCGCAGAACATTTGAGGTTCAGGGATTTTGTTTCCTGAATTCTGGTAATTCTTTAAGCATGAAAATAACTAAATAATTAGCACTCTGCAATAGCATGTTTATGTTACATACTTTTAGTTTAAAAAAGCTTAAACAAAACTACAATTTAAGAATATAATATAAATTAAAATTACAGAATCTGTCTTAATATACAATTGAGATACAGTGAGTACAATGGTCTGGGTGAATTCTCACAGCAAATGACAGTGATTGCTTTTGTGGGTTCACTTTTGGCTTGTCTATTCACTACTGGATCAAATGTATATAAATCATCCTAAAAACAGACTCTGTCAAAACATCTGTTTAAGCATGACTCACGGCTTGGCTCCAGACTACCTGTACGTCATAGATAAACGCAGATTGTGATTGTAGCTATGCAATTTCTGCCCTAATTAACGAGGAATGCGATTCTCAACTTTGGTCCTTTGACTGGCGGAAGCTACTCTCCTGCCTACCTTTAAACCTCCTTAGGCAAATTAGCATCGCTGCTCATAAGAGCAATGAGCAGGCAGCTGAGTTACATAAAGTAAAAGCAGCTAATAGTTGCTTAGATACAGAGAACCAGGTTTTGCACCATCTAGATAAATAAATATGCGCCATCTAGAGTTGCAGTCCACTAAATTAAATTTTATTGCTTGTCAACAGGAGCTAGCCGTACATAGGCAGAACTATTGTGCACTAGCTCAAGACCGGGAAAGGGCTGAGCACAACCTTAGCCGCACTGAGAGACAGCTGCATAAAGTTGAGCAAGAGCTTGCGCAAACTCAAGCTGATACAAATTGGTGCAAGAGAGAAGCCACTGGTCCTCAGAGTCAGAGTGACACTTCCTCTGATATAAATAACTATATAGTCCCTGAAGACCAAAAGCTGTGTTCTATTTCTAATGTAGACACTGCTACCGGTCCTACCTACATTCCTTTTACACTTTTAGGAGAAGAGTCTTCTCAGCCTAATCTGTGACACTCTGTTCAGAGCACACTGTCTCTCTCTTCTCACCTAAAAGTAGATCTTTCAGAAAACATATTTTGGCAATTTGTTCTTCATGCATAATGTCATAAATGCTATAGTATAGTCAAATAACAACATATAAATAGCTAATTAGCCAGAATATAACTGTTGTTTCCTATAATACGATTAAAAAAATTAGCCGCTTTGCTCTGCATAATCACTGTTGTTGGAGAGAAACGCATCATCACCTGTGCGACTTTGAGGGTGGGGTTATATGGCAAGCCGTTTTAGCTTTAATTCATTTCTAGAGGATATCGCAAATCCAAATTCTAACTAGTTATAATGTGTATTTCTGATATCAGAAATTCGATTTTAACTAGTTAAAATGTCAATTCTTGATATCAGAAATTCTATTTTAACTAGTCAGATTGAAAACTTTTTTCTCATTCATTTCAATGGGAGTTGGAATTTGACTTAGTTAAAATGCCAATTTCTGATATCATAACATCAATTGATATCAACAATATAATTTCAACTAGTTAAAATACCTATTTCTGATATCATGAATTCAATTTTAACTAGTTAAAAATGGAGTTCTTAATATCAATAATATAATTTTAACTAGTTTTAATTAGAATGCCCAATTTTAACTAGTACAATTCTTGATATCAAAAATGAAAGGTCTCATTGAAATGAATGGGAAAAACTCTTGAATTATAACTAGTTACAAGTGAATTTCTGATATCAAGAATTTGCATTCCAACTAGTTAGAATTGTATTTGTGATATCCTCTAGAAATGAATTAAAGCTAAAATGGCTTGCCATAGGGGTTATCTGTTTCCTTCAACAACATGAACCAATATTCTGTGGTATTCCTACAGTAAAACGAATATACTGTACACAATGTATTGTATTGAGATGCGTCATTTAATGAAAAGTATACTCTCAAAACGCAATACATGCCAAAATGTCTCAGTTTCAAACATAGCGGCCCCGTGGCTCAAAATTCCATTGCAGTTGGGGACTGGGATCGACCAGGCTCATGTCCCCATTTTCACCCTGATAAAAAAACACCCATTCGTAAAACTAAAAATAATTAATACCACACTGTAGACACGGTCTTGTAGAAAAAATATATGTAAAAATAATGTTGTTCAAATGAGTTTTCCCGGTGACATAGCCACTAGAAAACATGTACACTGGCAACAAAATACTATTTGAGCTGCTCGGGATTCGGATTCCAGAGGGTTGCGCATGTCTCCATATTACCATAATTACAAAAAACACCCATTTGTAAAACTCAGATGCTTTATACCACACTGTAAACACGATCTTGGAGAAAAAAATATATGTAAAAATATTGTTGTTCAAACAAGTTTTGCCGGTGACTTAGCCATCAGAAATAATAATAATAATAATAAAAAATGTATTTTATATAGCGCTTTTCATGAACTCAAAGACGCTTTACAATAAGTGGTACATACATACATACATACAATGAAACATACAATTCAGAGAAAAAAAAAACAAAAAAAAAACAAAAAAAACAAGGGGGGGGGGAAGACAAACATCAAGGGAAAGCTAGGGAAAAGAGGTGGGTTTTAAGATGTGATTTGAAGGAGGTGAGTGAGTCAGAGGTATGGATGTCAGGGGGGAGGGCATTCCAGAGTTTGGGGGCGGCAACTGAAAAGGCGCGGTCGCCAAAAGAACGGCGCTGAGAGGGGATGGTGGTGAGGAGGCCGGCAGTGGATGAACGTAACTGTCTGGGTGGCTGGTAGGGGAGCAGGAGATCAGAGAGGTAAGTGGGTGCGAGGCCATTTAGGGATTTGTAAACTAGGAAGAGGAGTTTGAATGTGATGCATGATGTGATTGGGAGCCAGTGTAAATCTTTCAAGATAGGGGTGATGTGAGGATGAGCTGGACAGTATTCTTGCGGCCGAGTTCTGAACCAATTGCAGTTTGTGTAGGAGACGGGAGGGAAGACCAGTGAGGAATGCATTGCAGTAGTCCAGTCTGCTGGAAATGAAGGCGTGAATGAGTTTTTCTGCATCGGGATGGGTGAGAGAGGGTCTCAGTCTGGAGATATTGCGTAGGTGAAAAAATGAAACCTTGACAGTGTTGTTGATGTGCTTTTCAAAGGAGAGGGATGGATCGGGTATGACACCGAGGTTGCGGACCAGGGGGGAGGGTGAAACAGGGGTACCGTAAATGGTGAGGGAGAAGTTGTGTAGTTTTGTGAGCTGTGGTTTCAGTTGTGGAGCAGTTTTTTCACAGTTGAGTTTAAGAAAATTGTGTTGCATCCAGGATTTGACGTGTGTCAGACAGGTTTCAATTATGGCAGTGGGTGGCTGATTTGTGGATGTAGAGCTGATATAGATTTGGGTGTCATCTGCATAGAAGTGGAAATTGAGACCAAAGCTGTGGAGGATGGGGCCAAGAGGAAGCATATAGATGGTGAAAAGGAGGGGACCAAGAACAGAACCTTGTGGGACACACTGTGTGACAGTAGCAAGATTGGAGGTGTGACCATGGATAGATATGAATTCTGACCTATTTGTGAGGTATGAATGAAACCAGTTGAGAGATGGGCCAGTGATGACTAGGTGGGTGACAGACGGGTGAGGAGGATGTTGTGGTCAAAAGCAGCAGTGAGATCCAGGAGGATGAGAATGCTATATGCACCAGAGTCAGAGGATAGGTGGAGGTCATTTACCACTTTGGTGAGGGCTGTTTCAGTGCTGTGATGGGGTTGGAAGCCGGACTGAAGGGGCTTAAAGAGGTTATTGTCGGACATGTATGAACGGAGTTGGGAAGCAATAACTTTTTCCAGAAGTTTGGACATGAATGGGAGGTTGGAGATGGGGCGGTAGTTGGAGAGGGGGTTTGGGTCCAGGCCAGGTTTTTTAAGGATTGGGGTGACGGCAGCAGTCTTGAAGATGGAGGGGACAGCACAGTGGGTCAGGGACAGGTTAATGAGCTTGGTGAAGTAAGGGCAGAGAGTAGGGAGGCAGGCTTTAATCAGGGCAGTGGGGACGGGATCTAATGAGCAGGTGGTGAATCTGGCAGAGGAAATGAGTTTGGTGAGTGAAGCACTGTCAATCTGGGTAAAGGTAAAACCAGGGGGGGAGAAGTTGTGGTGGCAACAGTAGTACAGAGTAGTTCATCTAAAAGGGGGTGTGGATGAGGTGAGAGTTTGGTGTATGTTGGTGATTTTGGTGTGGAAGAACTCTAGGAAGGAGTTGCAGGGTGATGGGGAACCAGATGTAGTATTATTTACAGGGGGGTCGAGAAGTTTGTTAACAGTGGAGAAGAGGGTGCGGGGGTTTCCGTTGGAGTATTGGATTATGTTGGAATAGTGAGAGGATCGGGCAGTGATAAAGGCATCTCTGTATGTCTGAATGTGGAGTTGGTGGGCTTGGGCATGGACAGTGAGACCTGTTTTTTTGTGGAGGCCCTCCAGGCGACGGCTGGTCTGTTTCATGGCAGGGAGTTCGGGGGTACACCAGGGGGATGGAGTGGCAAAAGCGACCAGCTTAGTTTTGAGGGGGCAAAAGAGTTAAGGGTACTGGATAGTGTGGTGGACAGCTGAATTGCGAACTCTTCAGGGGAGTGTACAGTGCGGTCAAGTGGTAGGGCAGATGTGATTGAAGCAGCAAAGTGGGCAGGGTTTATGGAGTTGGTGGTCCTGAAGGATATGGTTCGCGACTGTTTGGGCTGAGGGGCAGAGGTGGACAAGAGAAAATTAATCAGTCTGTGATCAAACAAAGTGAACAGAGAGCTGGTGAGGTTTGAGATGTTGAGACCGGTAGAACAGACTAGTGTGTGGCCCTTAGAGTGTGTGGGGAAGTGTACATGTTGAGTAAGATTGAAACAGTCCAAGACTACATTGAGGTCAGAGGTAGGTGTACACTGAGTGGAGTCGACATGGATGTTGAAGTCGCCCAGTAGCAGTAGACGGGAAGACAGGGAACAGGCAGATGAGAGTAGTTCAGTTAATTCAGACAGAAAAATTTTATTTGTTTTAGGGGGGCGATAGATAAGAACAGTAATGACATTGTGTAATTTAAATGCAATGTATTCAAAAGATGTAACAGAAATCGGGAGGGAGACTTCGGATGGGGTGAAATGAACATGAAAAATGATTGCGAGGCCACCACCCCTTCCAGAGTGGCGGGGTTTGCAGAAGTAGCTAAAACCTGGGGGCGTGGCTTGATTTAATGAGAAAAAGAGGCCTGGCTGCTGCCAGATCTCACACAAAAAAAGAAAGTCCAATTTATTGTTGATAATTCATGGAGCAGGGGGGATTTGTTGTTAATGGAGCGAATGTTCAGCAAAACAAAACTGGCATGGTGAATTGACTGTTTGGCTACTGGAGGGGCTGTGGGGAATGAACACAAAACCGAATAATCCACGAGGCAGGTGCCGATTCCTCATGTCCTAGCAGGGCGATCGATAGTCCAAATGGATGGGATAGATTGAGCTGATGTTATAATGGCAGCATGTGTGTTATGACAACGCCCCCGGTGGAGGTATCGGGTGTGAAGAATACCGTACTTTTTGCACCAGAGGAAGACGAGTGAATCAACAGTGTAGCGAGAATTGAGAGTGAGGAGTTGCGAAGGGCTGTACTGTAACATTGTCAATGAAACCTGGGGGTGATAAATCCGGTCGTGGTTGCGGGTGTTCAATAGCAACAGTAGAGTAAGAAAACAGCCATAGCCTAGCGGGCTAGCGGCAGATGGCTAGCTGACGTTAGCGAAGGTCCAACTTTCCCAGACAGGTAGGCCAGAGCAGATCGGGTAGCGCAAACACGACTGGTAAGACAACCGCAATGAACCTGGCTAAACCGATCACCACGACCAGCCAGCTAGTCAGCACAGCAAGGGAGCAGTAAGCGTACTCACCGTGAAGGCTAGCACAGCTAGCAGCTCGAGGACCGGGCGAGAGAGTGCAGACCGACTCGCTGGAATGGAGCCGGGTGATGAAGCAGGCAGCGTCGGATACCAACCGGTGGGGGAACCGACAGCTACAGAATCCGTGGCGGCGGAGAGGCAGACAGGATAGGCAATCCACGGGAAGAAATCCACGGCAAGCGATCATTCAGAAGGACGAAATAGAGGCTGCAGCAGATGGCCGGATCCGGGGTCAGTAGCAGGAGAAAGGTGAGCCGGGGGTAGGAGACTCAACAGGGGATGGAGCCGAGGGGTGGAGCAGGATAGCAGGTCGATTTGATTCGCTGAGCGATTGCACATATAAAAAATAAAATAAGATAAAAAGCAAATGCAGAGGCGCTAGCTAGTGCTCTAGAAGATGTAAATGCGCTGTAGAGTAGGAATATAAACGGTATATTGGCAAGCGATTGCCATGAAATGCAGAGCCAGGAAACACGCAGAGCTTGGAGGGCGAGGGAGAAGAAGCAGAGGCGAGAAGCGGCAACACAGTTGCGCACGACATTCTCTCGACCGGAAGGGGTGAACAACAATACAAATAATACACTAGGAGCAAGTTAAGCTGGCTATGGAATACTTTTTTTTAATCTGCTGGGGATTCGGAATCCAGAGACGGTACATAGCTCCCTTTTCATCGTAATTACCGAAAACACCCATTCGTAAAACTAAAATATTTTATACCACACTGGAGACAAGACCTTGGAGAAAATATCTATGCAAAAATATCCTTGTTCAAACAAGGATTTCCGGCGATCTAGCCAAGGTATGTATATACTCCAGGTTGGCTGGGCATTCTACTCTTGTGGTTTGCTGGAATTTACAATACAATCCTTTTCATCGTAATTTAAAAAAATACAGATTCACAAAACTAAAATGCTTTATGCTACATTGCAGACAAGACCTTGGTGAAGATATCGATGCAAAAATATCCTTGTTCAAATGAGGATTTCCGGCAATCTAGCCACCAGAAGTCATGTACATGCTCCAGGTTGGCTGGGCATTCTAAAATGGTAAATGGTAAATGGTAAATGGACTGCATTTATATAGCGCTTTTATCCAAAGCGCTTTACAATTGATGCCTCTCATTCGCCAGAGCAGTTAGGGGTTAGGTGTCTTGCTCAAGGACACTTCGACACGCCCAGGCCGGGGTTTGAACCGGCAACCCTCCGACTACCAGACAATCGCTCTTACCTCCTGAGCCATGTCGCCCCAGGAGGTAATTCTACTCTATTCTAGTAGTTTGCTGTAATTTACAACGCGCATGTCTCCTTTTCATCGTAATTTTAAAAAATACCCATTCGCAAACTAAAATACTTCATACCACGCTTCAGACAAGACCATGGTGAAGATATCTATGCAAACATATCCCTGTTCAAACGAGGATTCCGGCAATCTAGGTACCAGAAATCACGTACATGCTCCAGGTTGGCTGGGCATTCTGTTCTAGTAGCTTGCTGGAATTTACAACGCGCATGTCTCTTTCTCATCGTAATTTTTAAAAATACCAATTTGCAAAACTAAAATTCTTTATGCCACACTGCAGACAACATATTTGTTAAGATCTGCATGCAAAAATATCCTTGTTCAAACTAGATTTACTGATCTAGCCATGTTAGAAAACATTTTGGAGAGCCTCGTTGCCGTGTTCTGCCGAGATTTGACTCCCTGCCGAAATTTGACTCCCCCTCGCGTGCACGCGCATATACACGTCGTTCTTTTCACATTTGATTGGGTCAAACTTTGTTTCATTCTGAGACCATATTTAGCCACCATTCTTCATTTTCTGCTCTCCCACAATCTAAATTATTATAGGATAAAGCGGACAGAAATGCGGGGAAGTTATGATTAGCCTATCTTGACATTGTAAAACGAAATAAAGGGAGTTTCAAAGCTGTAAGGAATACAAGTCGATATAGGCTACCTGTATCCAGAGCAGCATTAGGTCCTGTGTATGCTTTTCTTTCAAGAACCATGGTCCTTGTCTTTCTAGCCTATTATTTAAAATAGCATTTTTTTTCGATTGAATTTTTAAGATACATTTATTGCAAGGGTTGATGTATACGCAAGCATACAAGTCAAAGTAAACTCAACAAATAACCTCTGCTCTCCTTGCAATGCATTTTTCTTTTTTTGGGGGGTGGGATTGTCCATCAACTGTACAGAAATTTTCCAGCAGCAACAAAATTTGTCCAGGTTTTTTCCCTAAGGTGTCAATCTCAAGCTAAATTTTCATATTTCCATAAACTTTTTCAGTTCTTTTTCCCAGGATATATGTCAGTACACCCACACACACACGCCTCCCTTTTATCCCCCCTTCCTACTGTATAACCCACGCCCCACCAAAAAAAAATAAAAAACACATTGCAAGGAGAGCAGAGGTTATTTGTTGAGTTTACTTTGACTTGTATGCTTGCATATACATCAACCCTTGCAATAAATGCAAGGGTAGATTTGGCTAGATCGCCGGAAATCCTCGTTTGAACAAGGATATTTTTGCATAGACCTTCTCCAAGGTCTTGTCTGCAGTGTGGTATAAAGTATTTTAGTTTTATGAATGGGTGTTTTCTGTAATTACGATGAAAAGGGAGCTCTGGATACACGCATTTGTGATGCCTCATACCTTACAAAATAGAGGGTATGCATTGACGTCACTTTCCCACCGGAATACGCCCCCTCAGTCGGGACTGAGTGGCAAAACATGCTGCCACATGGCTGCCTTTAGTAGAGGAAACTGCAAAACCGGGAGTAGAACAATCGATTATCTGCTTAAATTAAAGGCAGTTGGACTCGACAGTGATCCTTACAACTTACCAAAGAACCAGTGGTCCATGGACATTCAACAAGAAATCGGAGCTATCTTTTTACAGACTGCCAAAAGCTAAAGAAAAGAGAAGTGATGCATCGCAGCAATTCGCAGAAACAACTCGAATCCAGGCACCGAAACGTAGATTTGCGGTTGTTATTTTGTGTCAGGTATGTTGGATTTTTGGGTAAAATCATACCTTAATAATTTATATGCTTGGCTAGCTAATACTATCTAACCATCCCCCCTTTGTTTGTAGAACACAAGGTTCATCATCATGGATGTTTTTTAATAAATGCTGACAAAAACTTTACAGTTAATATGAATGAAAGATGCTCAATATTTAATTGATGAGTAGTCAATACAGTAGCCTACATAACTTAAGGTATGATTTTACCCAAAAATCCAACATACCTGACACAAAATGACAACCGCAAATCCACGTTTCGGTGCCTAGATTCCAGTTGTTTCTGCGAATTGCAGCGATCCATTTGCTTCTCTTTTCTTTAGCTTTCGGCAACCTGCTAGACCCTCACCAGTCTGGCTTCCTGATCCAGGCACTCAACAGAGACTGTGCTCCTGGCTGTGACGGAGGCACTTGCCACTGCAAGAGCTTCACGCCTCTCCTCTGTCCTGATCCTTCTTGACCTGTCTGCAGCTTTCGACACGGTCAACCATAAAATACCTCTCCACCTTAGCTGAGATGGGCATTGCTGGGACTGCCCTGTCTTGGTTCACTTCCTATCTTGCAGATAGGTCCTACCAGGTCACCTGGAAGGGGTCTGCCTCTGCTTCTCATCCCCTTGTTACGGGAGTGCCGCAGGGATCTGTACTGGGTCCTCTGCTGTTCTCCTTATACACCAAATCTCTTGGTTCAGTTATTAATTCACATGGCTTCTCCTATCATTGTTATGCAGATGACATGCAACTCTTCTTTTCTTTCCCCCCCTCGGCCACACAGGTGGTTGATAACATATCTTCCTGCTTGGCTGACATCTCCACCTGGATGGCCAGCCACCACCTGAAGCTCAACCTCAACAAAACTGAGCTGCTCCCACCCGTCCAAAGGGATCACAGAGCTTATCCACCCCAGCTCCCCAGTGGTGGAACGAACTCCCTGTCCCTCTCCGAACCTCCCTCTCACTACCCATCTTCCGCCGTGGCCTGAAGACTCATCTCTTCAGACTATACCTGGACTAACTACCACCACGCTGTATATTTCACTCTAAATCCACCCTCCCCCCTTTTTATGACACTTGTTACATGTTGCCCCATCCTAGAACTTTTTGGTAATTTGTGTTTGTCCTAATACTGTAGCTTATTCTTCTGCCTAGTTGGCTTTGCAGAGGTTAGGTCAGAATAGTGTTCACTGTGTGAACTAAACTGTGTTCTTGGCTAGAAATAGCTGTACAAAATAAGTATTGTATATTATTGAACCTGTGTTTAGTAGTTGTCTATGACCATGAAATGCACTTTTTGTACGTTGCTTTGGATCAAAGCGTCTGCCAAATAAATGTAATATAATGTAACCAAGAGGGGGTGTGGCGATGGGCGTGGCCTATCACAAAAAGGTGCATAACTCCCGAATAGATTCACAGATTTGCAGAAGATTTTGTGGAAAGGTTGGTCATGAGCCAAAGAAGAGGTCATGTGTTTGTGTGAGGGTGTGTGCGTGGATGCATGCACACATGGATGCATGCGCTTGTGTGGTCGCAGCTATTGTGGATTCGTGCTTGTTGAAAAATTCCTTGTTTCTTTTTGTGTATTTCATTGTTCAGTGAGCAGCGTTTTTTACAGCTGTACTGGCATACCTTCGGCTATTGTTGGCTTCATCTTGTTGCTACGATGGAATACAAATTTTTAGTGGTAAAATAATTTTTTCATGTATCCCCAGATAGACGCTATTGTCCAGTCTGTCAAGCGTAGGGGGTGTAGTTACAGATGAGACGACAGGGAGGGCGCGCATGGTAAATGCACAACCAGCACGACAACTCGGCATAGTTATCCTGAAACATCTACTAATAAAGCTAGAACACAGAGTATGAGTTTTTAAATCATAATTTGGTTGCAGGAGCACAGAATGTCTGAATTGAGCAATCTAGGCACGCCGGTGTGCTGACCACAAGGGACATTGCGCAAATTGGTTAAATAAAGGAGAAATAAAAATAAAAATATAGCTGCAAGCAGCAATGTGGGGCCCTACGAACATGTCAAAGCCGGGTAAATTTTGTTTTTTTAAAATACCAGTTTCTCCACCATCTTGGAATGGATCTCTTAGCCGTTAACACCCTATAGGGAGACATGCACCATACACGTACATGGGCAATTCCGGACCAATCGGACTTACGGTTTATTAGAAGAAACTTTTTATAGGTTTTGCCAAATTTTCAATCTGCAGTAAAATCCATCATAGCGGACTTTATGGGTTCTTGAGGCATATTTGTTCCTCATGAGGAATGACACAATACACCTGGTTTCATGAATTTTCATCAATCGGGGTGGAAATGCCAGCATTTTGAAATACGGTTTTTGAATCGGTTACTATAGCGCCACCTATGGACGAATCATGGTCATTCTTTCTGGCATAGTTACTCATGGTCTCTAGTTTCGACCTGGTAATTTATATCATTTTTGGTCAAGGACTTTTTGAGTTATTTGACCATTTCCAGGAAAAGAATAATAATAATAATAATAATAATAATAATAATAATAAATATAGCTGCAAGCAGCAATGCGGGGCCCTACGAACATGTCCAAGCCAGGTAAATACTAGGCGAAGGAGAAAAGAGTTATTTGACCAAGTCCAGGAAAAGAATAATAATAATAATAATAATAATACTAACAAAAACAATAGGGTTCCTACTTCATAGGACCCCTAATAATACTAACTAAAACAATAGGGTTCCTACTTCATAGGACCCCTAAGTATAGCTGCAAGCAGCAATGTGGGGCCCTACGAACATGTCCAATCGGGGTAAATACAAGGCGAAGTAGAAATGAGTCCAAGCGGCATAGATTTCAGGATTTTGGACAATCTACATACCCGTGTGTGAGATGATCCAACTTCCAACTATCATTTTTGGTCAAGGACTTTTTGAGTTATTTGACCATTTCCAGGAAAAGAATAATAATAATAATAATAATAACAAAAACAATAGGGTTCCTACTTTGTAGGACCCCTAATAATAATACTAACAAAAACAATAGGGCTCCTACTTCGTAGGACCCATAATAATACTAACAAAAACAATAGGGTTCCTACTTTGTAGGACCCCTAATAATAATAATACCAACGAAAACAATAGGGTTCCTACTTCGTAGGACCCCTAATAAAAATGTCCAAATGTGCATGCATTTCACTTCCTCAAGAGGAGACTGAAGACAGAAACCCTCCAAAACAAAAAGCTTCTGCAGTGAAGGCCTGGAAAGGCATTGCCAAGAAGATACCAAATGATTGGTGATGTGGGTCAATGGGTCATAGACTTGATGCAGTTGTTACATTTAAGGGCTATGCAACCAAATATTAGACTTTATTCCTTTGATTTACCAAAACTAATCCATAACATACTTTTGCACAACTGAGAATGGGGGGACTCAATACAAAAAAAGCTGTTTTGGGTACATATATGCACACAAATACCATGAAATAAAAGCAGACTGTACTGTTGTCTTATAATGATCTTTTTTTATCCGAAATTCGTATACCTTAAGTATATAGCAAAATAACAAATTTCAATCCATTGTTCCCATACGTTTGGAGGGAACTGTATTTTATCAAAAGAGGAGCTTGGCAGGAGTGTCATCTAAGTTTGACCTACTTGTAAAAACCATTTGCAGATAAGTTCACCCGGTCAAAATAAGCAGCTCTCACCTGAAAAAGAAGCAAGAAATTCCAGGTTAACTTTTGTACTGATAATTGCGTTGCAGGCAACCTCAGCTGCTGTGATTTGTTTATAAATTGTATGCAATAAGCCATGGAACAGGATTAAAATTTGTAAGGCCATAAAATCTTAATTTTCATAAAAAGGGCAGTAATTCCTACACGGATCACCTGATATGGATCTAAATACCCACAAATTAAAGCTGGCAGTCTGTTCTGTACCCTCATATTCATCCTTTCACTTCAAATCCTATGCACCAGTGTACAGAGCCAAAATAACAAATATATTGTATCACTATTCCAATACTTTTGCATTTAAATGAGCATACATACATACATACATACCTTCAAATCTTATTCACAACTGCTAAAACTGATTTTATAAAATTTTCTGTTTTTTTGGTGAACATGAATTTACATATATAATTTTTTTTTGGAAAAAGACTGGTAACTGTGGAGCAGACAAAGCACTGACCCAGTCTTGCCAGCTGCCTTTTGGGTTCCTGGTCTTGTAAGGCTCCATGCGTTGTAGTAGAATCTGACAGGCATTCTAAAAGCACAGAGTAGACATCTTGCAGGACACGTCATGAGGCACAACTCCAAATTGGGGAGAACAAAAGGTGAAAACAGCTTTTATATAAATCCATATGCATATATTGCACAGTATGGAGCAGACCCATGCTGGAAAACAGATGCACTCCACACCGTAGACTAAACACCCTCCCCAATGAGCACAACTGGAGGAGTGATTTTTCTTTTTTTGGATTATTTCAGTGTTTTGATTCCACCCTGGTCATTTTTCAGTTTCAGCCAATAGATCTGAAGCTGGGAAACAACTTAGCTGCCAGAATCCTAGAGAGGACTGTAGCAGCTTTAGTATAATGAAACTATACAGTTGTTGATGCACATGAGGTGTGTTTCATGAATATCTAGAATATTGTGTGATATGACATATTATTGTTTGGCCACTGGGCCAAGTTCCACGTTCTAGGGCCTTCCACTCAGACCAGTAGAGTGAAGCTATATGTGTGCATCACACCTGCTGTCTATCTATTAATTTCAATTGAATTTTATTTGTACAGCAATATTTACAGTACCAGTCAAAGGTTTAGACACACCTGCTTAAACCAGTTTTCTCATGATTAAAAATGCTTTAAACTGTATGAACTTGTCTATAAACACTTAATATTTCATTATATGATATATGTACTTATATAAGCAGATAACCTTAAGTGGATTGCATTCAAAAGTTTGATTTTTAAATGGAAAATGGAAATCTTGTAAGCTCATTGGGGGGGGGGGGGGGGGGGGGCGGATTGTTTTGTTATTTAAATATCTTGGTACGTATTGGTGTTCATGATCACATCTACTTAACAGGTGCTCCAGGACGTGTAGAATTTTTCGTATTTAAAAAAAGACCACCCGCAATATTTCAAAATGCATGGGATATATTCCAAGAGCCGCACGCCTCTCCTCTCCTCCTGGATGGAGTCTGCCCCTGCTTCTCATCCCCTTGTTACGGGAGTACCACAGGGATCTGTACTGGGTCCTCTGCTGTTCTCCATATACACCAAATCTCTTAGTTTAGTTATTAATTCACATGGCTTCTCCTATCATTGTTATGCAGACGACATGCAACTCTTCTTTTCTTTCCCCCCCTCTGCCTCACAGGTTGATGATAAAATATCTTCCTGCCTGGCTGACATCTCTACCTGGATGGCCAGCCACCACCTGAAGCTCAACCTCAACAAAACTGAGCTGCTGTTCTTCCCATATAAGACCTCCCTACTGCATGAGCCCTCAATCATGTTTGATGGCACCACAGTGACTGCCTCTCACTCTGCAAAGAACCTGGGGGTGGTCCTGGACGACCAGCTGGACCTGAAGGAGCACATCAAGGCAAAATCATTGTCCTGCAGATTCCTCCTGTACAACATCAGAAGGATTCGACCATACCTGACCACGCACTCCACCCAGCTGCTTGTCCAGGCTATGGTGACCTCCCGCCTTGATTACTGCAACTCACTCCTTGCAAGCCTGCCAGCTTGTGCCATACAGCCACTACAGATGATTCAAAATTCTGCTGCCCGACTCATCTACAACCTTCCCAAATTCTCTCACATCTCTCTTCTGCTGTGGTCACTCCACTGGCTACTGGTTGCTGCCAGGATCAGGTTCAAAGTCCTGACCCTCGCCTACACTGCAGCCAACAGGATGGCCCCTATCTTTTTGCAGGACATGATTCAATTCTATACGCCTGCTCGACCACTCCGCTCTGCAGCAGCAGGGCTCCTTGTACCCCCTCCCACCAGAGTAAAGGGATCACAGAGCTTCTCCACCCTAGCTCCCCAGTGGTGGAACGAACTCCCTGTCATTCTTCAAACCTTTCCCTCACTACCCATCTTCCGCTGTGGTCTGAAGACGCATCTCTTCAGACTATACCTGGACTAACTACCACCACTCTGTAAATCATTTCACTTTAAATCCCCCCCTTCCAGCACTTTTTGGTACATGTATTTGTCCTAATATTGTCAGCTGAGACACTGATCCACTTAAAGTGACAACTGAAGACTCACCTCTTTAGGCTGCACCTCTCCCCATCCCTCCCTACCTCCCTGTAATCTCTAAATTAACTTTAAGCTTAGGGTTGTAACTTGGTAGCTGTTCATAGGTGACTTAGTTAATGCACTCGTCTTATCTACTGCTTGTATTTTTGCGTAGACTGCGTTGTTGCTGTTCTCGTTTGTGTTAGTATTAATCAGTTTATCCTTCAGGGTCCAAGTTGAACTATGCGGTTGTTCCCTGCACTTGGAACGGTACTTCTCTCTAGGGTCTTCGACACACTTGTTCCTGGTAATGGTTATACACTTTGTTGTACGTCGCTCTGGATAAGAGCGTCTGCCAAATGCCTGTAATGTTCTTCTCCTTAGTTTGGCTTGGCATAAATTAGGTCAGAATAGTGTTCACTGTGTGAACCGAACTGTGTTCTTGGCTAGAAATAACTGTACAAAATGAGTATCGTATCTTATTGAACCTGTGTTTTGTAGTTGTCCATGACCATGAAATGCACTTTTGTACGTCGCTTTGGATAAAAGCGTCTGCCAAATAAATGTAATGTAAAGGTCAAAGTGAGGCGTGTCTTACATAAACAGCCATGCCATTGAGGTCAGAGGAGGCGGACGCTGCAGTTGGACTGGTGTTGGGCACTGTGTTGGTGCTGGTCTCTGAGATGTAAATCTTAGAGCTCGGGATGCCAAGAGTCTTACTTGCCACCTGCAGTGCACATACAGTATATAAGCATGTCAAATCAAACTTGGACTACTGAATCATCTGTAACCAATAAAACCTAAAACATAATGACACATGGATTTCATGTAAACATAACATAACATACAGCATACAAGAATACAGCATACAGTAACATAACATAATATATCATAATGATGAGAACAAGCCATTCAGCCCAACAATGTTTGCCATTTTCCCATCACTAAATGGTACCTACAATGTTGTGAAAAAATACAGAAAAAATCAGAAATTAAATAATAGGAATAATTTGGTTGCAGTTATTGCTGATAAAGGTGGTACAACCAGCCATCAAGTTTAATGGGGAAATATTGAGGGGTCAAATTTTTTCTGAAGATCTGAAACCATTCAGTATGACAAATACTCAATAATAAAGGGAACCAGGAAGGGGGCAAATACTTTTTCACGGCACCGTACTACTCACTGTTCACCTACAAACTAGATAGTATCTAGCACTGTATCGAGTCTAGTCTTGAAATCTCCCATAGTTTCTGCCTCTAATGACTACTCTGTGTGGAAAAAATACTTCCTAACATTAGTAATATATTTTAATATTTATCTTTACTAAAACTTCAGCATTCTAGAATATGATACAAATATTTGCACGGTTAAATGGACCAATGTTATTCCTCGAAAATGGCAGGACTGTGCATCCCAGTGTAATTTTACATATCAGTCATAGTAGGGAATTTATTTTTAAAGTGTCTGAAACTAGTTAAATATATATGTGAATGAATACATACCTCGGATGTTTCAAAATGAGATTTTTTCAGTTTTCCATCATGTTAAAGTTCAGAACCAGTATTACAAAAAGAGGTACCGCTTGATGAGATTGAGTAAATATTTCTGGCAATATGACTGTGTAGCCCGGGTCATAATAAACTACCTAGACCCACCGTTACAATATTATGAGTCGGCTCTAACTAATTAGAATAACTAAATAAGTTGCACTAAAAGAGAGAGCGATAGAGCTACTGCATAGTGGTGAATTGTGGTTGCGAGTCTGTAACACAGAAAACTGGCGCATGTCTCCTTGTCATGCATTCACGTATATACAATGTTAAAACTGTATAGTTCATGTGAAACCCACATGGCTCCACAAGGTATTGGGATGGCACGTATGCCATCCCGCCAAGTTACGCCTTGGCGGGGGCATGCCCCATACCTATACAGCACCGAGAGTTTGGCACTTTTCAGGGTTCCCCACAGAAATAACCACAACAGCCACAGACACTCAGCCCTTAAAAACATTAAATTCTGTACATTCTGACCCCATTTCAACAGACAGAATTCATAAACAACTTCACATGTCCACACAATAAAGCCCCAAACTAAGGGGATTTTGCGTTTTCTCCTTCTTCTTCTTCTTCTTCTTCTCATTCTTATTTTTCCTGCCGCCTATCCCACTAACAACATGTCTCCCCATTGGACATTTCACTGACACCAGCCAAATCTTCACCTACACGACCCAATCAAAAACACGCATACACACGCAAAATACCCATACCTTTTACTCTGAAACATTTCCAGTTTAAACAGATAGTCCGCCTGTGGCCTAGTGGGCAAGGTTACAGTCTTGGGAACACGGGGTCGTAGGTTCAAACCCAGCTAGGAACACCTTTCAAAGGAAGTACCATGGTGATTTTCACACTTTCTCGGTTTTATGTGCTATTTGCACAAGAGACATTGAAGAAACACAATGAGTAAAGTATTAATATGTCCGTTCTGTATTTTTGGACAAATATGCGTTTTAAATTTATCGTCCTATTTTCAACCGGTTGAGAAAGTTCTCAACTTGGTGCCTCACGAACACAGTAACTACTTCCCCTTTCCACGCCCCGTAAACCCATGGATAACTCGAGACCCATAGTTCGCGCCGCTGGCTTACGGGCAAGACAATGCAAATATTTCACTAACGTTAGGTTCACTTAAATTAGAGTGCCTTTTAAGGACTATTAGATTATTTCTGGTTATATTCATTTAGCTAGCTAGCTAGCTAACGTTAGCTAACTAGGTCGTTTGCTTTCATAAGGCAATGTTATCGATAACGTTAGCTAGCTAGTTTGCATTTATGAGGACGTTATAGTTGTGCTTTTATCTTAACTTGGCTAGCTAGATAGCAAAAATTTGAATTGGATATAAGTCAACGTTCTTATCTTAGCTATCTATCGATACTTGATATACTACTAAGCTAGCTAGCTTGTGAAAAGTCTCCCAAAAATAGCGCTTATCATGGGGCTAGCTATGGTAACGGGGCACGCTCTGTCAACGTAGCTAAATGACAGTTCTCATTACCACGCCCAGACGGTTCGGGTGAACTTTTATAGTGGGAAATTTAGGCTTAGAAAAATATGTTTTAAAGTACATTGAAATGACTGAATAATAACAAAAATTATGCACATTTGTTTTGTTGTTGCCTAAAGACAACTGGGAAGTGTCACGTTCAATCACCATGTTACTCCTTTAACCTGCTTCGACCCTCACTAATAATTGTTTACTACTTATCAATTATTGCTTTTGCACCATATCTACCCGCTGTTCACTGTTCAGTTATTAACCGGCTACAATATTGCTAAGCCATATGGATTCAACGGGAGCTCTTCTGTGCTTACTGGCCTGTGTTCTTCTTTAAAACCACCGGCAGGTTTGCTAATGATATTTCACGCATTGCATAGCTATGGCATGGTGCTGCACTAACAAAGTCACAGACTGGTAAACCTCCGGTTTAAGGCTTGAATCCCGCCTCGCCCTCAGGCAGATCATTTCCTCTTTTACACTAACGTTTTCTTACGCTTATATTTGCTTTACCAAAACTCACTCACGGCCACCCATATGCATTTCATGACGGCAAATGTATTCCTTTTATTAACAAGTTACACCAGTTCACCACTGTGTCATTTCTACTAACTATATTTCTTCACTTGGCTACTGTACAAAACCTTATCAGCAAACGCCACGTTCTACATTCATGTTACCTCGCCCTGTTCTCTATCTAGCCACATACAAACAATTACTACGTATGTACGTTCTGCAACTGCGCATTAAAACATTACATTTAAAATCATGATTCACTCATAAATATAACTACTAGCACTGAACATGAGAAAAACACATTAGTGCAATAGATTGCACACGTTATTTAACCCTCCACTTCAACAACTAACATTTAATACAGACTGTTATATATACCATTTGACAAGGAAACTAAGCTCGCTAATGGTCACTTCATTTACTTCGCACTATAGTCTGTGATCATGTCAACCTTCACCTACATGCCCATTCTGCTAAAAACATATTGTTTCAACTACGCAGTTTCATCATTTCGCCTAATTTATCTCACACTGTTGTCATTTTCTCATATGCAAAGCCTGCTGGGACATATGCGTCTGCTCCTATTCTCCACTATCAACTTTTCCGGTTCTAGCTTAACAAAACAGCAAAGAGGATTCCTACCTGCAGATAAGTCCATCAAAATGCCTTATAAACCTTACAAACACTAAAAGTGCATCTTCACGAAATAACAGACAACGGAGCAGGACAGAAAGGTACACAAATTGCGACCTAGGCAGCTCTAATTCTACGGGCTTGCTGATTCTTTTGTCAATCAAGGCTCGTTGGATGCCCGTCAAATCTGTGAGTAGCCTACATACACTGGCCATATTTCACCTTTTCTGGTGCGTTTACAATTACGCCACCGCACCAATTGTCACAGCCACTGTTTTACATATATAGCAAACCGAAACTGCTAAACGTACACGCTCATTAGACTGTACAAATTCACTCAAGGATAGCCATAATCCACAACCGTTTCTTACAGGGTCACTTCGCATTTCTCACTCTCGTAATAAAACGCTTTGCAAAAAGAAATGATATCTCATAAAAAACACGTTTTCAACGTACAAAAATGCCAAGTTACTCACACATACGAGACATACACCGTCAATAACTCATTCATTCAGACTGCCAAAATCCAGGCCTGCCATTAAAAGTATTGATATCAAAATGACGCCAAGTTACGGTACTACAAACAATATAGGCTATCTTGCCTCACCGAAATTTAATAACATGTATTCCAAAGCAATGCTACCCAATATTTCCTCAATTCTTTCAAGTCACTTGGCCCTGTGTTTTGTAATCTTACCATATTCCAATGTCATGCAAACTTTGTGTCAGATCAAAGTGTCAAATATTTCGTATTGCCTCATGGAACACATTGAAATTCATGTAGAAAACTGCTGGTCAGTCACTACAGGAAGCATATCTCTCCAGAAAACATATGTTCATACTTGTTTCTTAACTGAATTTGAGTAAATGTACAGGTGATTGTATATTTTCAACGTACAATAAATAAAATACATATTGTAAGCCTACATACATACATAGAGAACTTCTTTCCCTCGCAGCATTTTACATTCACATTTACGAACAGACATTTATACCAAGAAACATACAATCATTCACGCAACAGAAAGGCTGGGCACCAAAATACATACATACCAATACAAATTGGACATATAGATGCCTATTCAATCAATCTTGACTGTGAGAAGCCATCCACACATATGTTTGGCCTGTCCATGTACTGCACGCTTATATACACACAGGGCCAAGTGACTTGAAAGAATTGAGGAAATATTGGGTAGCATTGCTTTGGAATACATGTTATTAAATTTCGGTGAGGCAAGATAGCCTATATTGTTTGTAGTACCGTAACTTGGCGTCATTTTGATATCAATACTTTTAATGGCAGGCCTGGATTTTGGCAGTCTGAATGAATGAGTTATTGACGGTGTATGTCTCGTATGTGTGAGTAACTTGGCATTTTTGTACGTTGAAAACGTGTTTTTTATGAGATTGTAACCAACCTTACTGGTTGTATTCCATTGTTGTGTCCGCAATTGGTAGATGTGACAGTCCCTCTTCATTTACCTTATTATGATTGGTCGGGGGGGGGATCTAAAACTGACCTGAGAGAGAGTGACGGAGAGAGTCAGACTTGCGTTGTGCTGGAGTGTATGAAAACCGTGTGAGAAGTTACTACCTCGTTAGTTCTAACTAATTATTTTGTTAGACAGGTAGGCCTACGTTAATATAGGGAAGTATTTTGTTTAAGTTTAAGAGCCAATTGGGTTCTATTTACGTTGTATCCAGTAGGCTATTGTAGGGAGCGCTAGCGAATTCTGAGATTGCTTTGCATTCCCTAGTAATCTAGCTGTTATCCGCGAGTGCTACCTGCATGTAATCTGAACTGAGTAACGCACCGACTTCGTATAAATTGAGCGGCGGTGTGCGGGGAACTGAACTCCAGTACCAACGTCAGATAGACCCCCTGCGACCGGAAAAGCTGGGTGAGTCCTCTGATGAAGAACTCCAGTTGTGCTGTCTCCGGTGAGGTCATTTAGTGGCACTACCAGTCCCTGCTGTATCTGCATTAACCAAGACCGCGAAACCGTAAATTGGACGCTTTTTATTTTTGCTGCTCAGTCTGAGTGAAGGGGCATTTCTGTTCTCGACCACAACGCATCGTTCAGGCCTGCACCGGTTTGTTGTTTTCGTGTGAGTGTATCTGCTTGTGTGTATGTGGGCCCACATTGCTATAGTGTGAATTATACTGATGTTTGCTATCTTAATTATTTGCTGTCAGGCAGTTAAATTTTATGACTCCACCAACAAATAATGTCGTTAGTCTAGCTTATCGGTGTAATGATGACAACACACCACAATACTGTAATTGAAAAATAAATAATAAGGTAACCAACATGTGGAAGTCCAATGTGCCATATATACTGAAGTGCAAAATGTACAAAACTAGTCCAAGACTGTTTCAGGAAGCAGCACAAAACCAAAACAACTATGTCATGTCACACTGACCAGTGAATAGAGATGTATACCACAGAAGAAGAAAAAAAGATTCATGATGGACAACAAAGAATAAAAATGGCTGTTTCTGTCATTAAACAAAAATATTTCATAACAATAGAGCACCTGTATTATATTGCAAGCGATAAAGTATGATCTCCATCTTTAAAACCATATCAATTTGAACATGCAAACATTTTGTTTGGGACTCCAAATTTAAAGTAGAAAATATTTCTTACATCTATTGGACTAACTAATCCTAATATTTAACAAGATTTCACATATTCACACAACAATTAGAATTTCAAATTTGAATTTTGAAATTTAGGTGATTGGTAAATCCAATCTTTAGGAATGTGATTCCGGTATTAATTCAATTAAAACCGGATAATTCTGTAACATTTTTGCTTCCCCTGTGAAATGGCTGAGTGTGAGACATGCATCTCAAGCTCGTGTCAGCTCACATATTAGGAGCTTACACCTTGGGGAATGCATGGCTGAATTGCATCATGCATACAAGACCAATTGAGTCACAAAGCTTTCTTTGCCCTTCCAAACATTTCTCCCAAGTTGAATTTCATCCAAGGGATGGTCTTTAAAAGGTCCAAAGTGGTGATAAAAGAACAAAATCTCAGATGCAAGATCAGCTGTCTCAATGATAAGCACAGTCTGTGGGCTATTTTTGAGAGGAAATTATGTTCACTCAATAAATGAGTGTCAACCAAATTCCAACCTGGACCATTTTGGTGTGCAGTCCCTGTCCCATTCGGTTCCACCATGAGTGAGCAGAACGGACCCATCTGTGTACACGTGGACCAGAGCCCCTGCCTGTACAATACACAATAATAATACCATGTGCACAAGATCTTAGTCAAACAATAGACAGAGTCAAATGCGCACACGCACACACATACAAAGACTTCTCTGTAAACTCACATTCAATAACACTTTAATGCTCATACGGATCACAAAGACCAACCTACAACAAATTTAGGACAGAAGAACATTGCTGAACTGTAGTGTCTCTGAACATGTGTCTTCAGTGTGTACAGCGAACCATACAGTTAAGAGCACAGATACGTAATCAGTGACCCATTTCAAGTACCATTAATGCCCTGAAATATGCAGTGATCAGTGTATGCCCTCACAGTCAAGCAAACTAAAATACACAAAAATATAGCTAAAAAACACTTTCGCACGTATAGAATCTATTATTCTGTTTATGATAATAAATTATCAGCTAGCTACCAAAGACTCATTGGATTCACACTACTTTGCACATTACAAAACAAGACGAAACTCCTGCTGGATTACGGCATTCAGAATGCAAACCTGATTGAGGAACAGAGCTGTGAAGGCAATCCCAAACTTGGTGGGAATGATGCTAATTCCTCGCTTCTTCCAGCGGTTCTGTTCTGCAAATGCAACAAATCAGTTAACACTCTCACATAATGCTTGAGTCCATTTACATACGGGGGAAAAGGGATCCCATGCAAGTTTGTATGTTTCTATTTGGTTGCTTAAAGAAAAATATTAAAATAATCTAAATATAATTTTTATATTACAATATTAAAAAACATAATAGCATCCCCCAAGATATTGGGGCCAATTTTCTTTAGTTTAGAGGTTCCTCATTAAATTAAGATGGAAATTAGTACGGCTTAAAATTTAGCAAATTGATCACTTCGGGTGGAAACACCCGATGTCACGGCAGAAAATTACTTCTGTGATGGGTGATGTCATAGCAGGAACAGAAAGAGCTTTTGGTATTATACCTTTAGAAAGGTAACCAGAAAAGGCAACAGAAATGCACAGACTTGGGTTGAAAAGATGACAGAAAATAATTATTTATTTGATTCTGAATTTAAGGACATTATCAGATGACTGTGAGTTGGTAGGCAACTACATTCAGACCTAAACCTTAATTGACAAATAACTACAATTTTGTTTAGGAAGGCAAAAGTATGAAATAAAAAAAATATATATATACATTTGATTACTAAATGAATATAATAAATAATTGTATTGTCAGACATGTAATTCATCATTTGGCCGTTCTCAGGCATAGGAAGTGCTCGGCCAGCATAGCCTGAAGATAACACAGAGCAGGAACTGGGGGGTTACCATTTGAGGTGTAAATCTGTGTGTGTTGTGTGTGTGTGTGTCAGAGTGAGTGTGAGTGCCCCTGCCCCTCTTTTAAACTACACTGAACAAAAATATAAACGCAACACTTTTATTTTTGCAGCCATTTTTAATGCGTTTAAATAATACCTCAAAGATTTGTTCTATGTGCACAAAGATCTTATGTCTATCAAATTTTGCCCACAAATTTGTTTATATCACTGTTAGCTAGCATTTCTCCTTTGTCAAGATAATCCATCTCATGCACAGGTGTGGCATATCAAGATGCTGATTAAAAGCCATGATCACTATACAGGTGTTCCTTATGATGGGGTCAATAAAAGGCCATCCTAAAATGTTGAGTTTTTTGTTGTTCAACACCATGTCACAGATGCCTCCTGAGTTAAGAGATCGTGCAATTGGCATGCTGACTACAGGAATGTCCTGTAGAACTATTGTCAGGGTAATGGGTGTTCATTTCTCTACCATAAGCTGCTTCTCCAGCTTTGTTTCAGAGATTTTGGAAGTTCATCCAACAGGCCTCACAACTGCAGACCACATGTAACCACACCAGCCCAGGACCACCACATCTGACTTTTTCACCTGCAGGATCGTCTGAGGCCAGCCACACAGACAGCTGATGAAACAGTTGGTTTACACAACTGTAGAATTTTTTGCACAAACTGTCAGAAATAGCATCGGGAAGCTCATCGTCCTCACGTCTTTGATTTGTCTGCAGTTCGGCGTCACAATCGACGTGAGTGGGCGAGAGCTCACCTTCGATGGCCACTTCTTCCATGTTCTCACAGTTCTTCCATGGCCTGCATACTCACCAGACATGTCACCCATTGAGCATGTTCGGGATGCTCTGGACCAGCGCATATGACAGCGTGTTCCAGTTCCCACCAATATCCAACAACTTGCTATTTTTTGCTAACAGCTATTGAAGAGGAGTGGGACAATATTCCACAGGCTACAATCAACAATTTGATCAATTCAATGCGAAGGAGATTGCGTTGTTGCATTGCATGAGGCAAATGGTGGTCACACAAGATACCGATTGGTATTCTGTTCATTTCATGGTATCTTTTTTTTTGGAGAATCTGTGACTAACAAATGCATATCTGTATCCCCAATCACATGAAATCAATAGATAAGTGCTTAATGAATCTTTCAGTTGATTGATTTAAGTTTGAACTCAATAAAATCTTCGAAATTGAAAAGTGTTGCATTTATATTTTTGTACAGTATACATAAATATATGGCCTTCTTTGAGTTAAGTTAGACAGTTTTTTGGGCAACTTGGAAAGAAGAAGTTTGGTAAGAGTTGAAAGTGGGCATTTGCGTCCTGCATCTAGGTCTGGCATTCTAAATTTAATCTGTGGTTCTATTGGAATATTCTGCTGTCTGTTGGTTTTTGCATTTTGGATTACTGTGGGACAAATAAGCTATGGTTTGCTATCTTCTTTCATTCATTTCTTGTGTGACTGTTCATGTCTATAACTTTTGTTAATTGTTTTACAGTAGTTGAACCTTGTCTTTAGATTAGACGTGAATATTTGTCGTAACAAAATAATTTTCTTAATTTTAATCTGGTTTCGAGTTGTACATTTTGATAAAGGTTGATCCAAACAGTTTGCTCTGCATATCAACGAAGTCGGCGATTTAATTGATAATTGATATCTTTGATAATAATTAAATCAAATAAATATATTTTACATGTTGGGTAAGTGAAGTGTTTTAACTGTTGATGCACTTGTGTTCGGTATTCAGAGTGCTGGACTTCAAATGAGGGTGTTAACAGTTAAAACTGCTGGGTTCAGAAAATTAAACACATTCAATTAATACTCACCTGGCTGACGGTATGTACACTAAATTTACAGAGAAAGCTGTTTTTCTAAGGTTTGTTGTATCGAATTGATGCCATGTTCAATAAATATATGAAGCTTTATGCACAGCTTGATGCACTAAACTCTTTACTGGCTAATATTACATATTTCAGCTATTTTTAGTTTTTTATGTTTTACTCCCTTTGCCTGTGGGGGGGTTACTGTAGAGAGATCCTCACTTGTTGAACTGCTCAACTTGGACCTGGCGCTGATGGTAGTCAGAGATTCTGAGGCATTCATCCCAGCAGCGGTCAATGGTGAACTGCTCCAGGCATTGTTTGAAGGGTGTCATGTCACCCTCTTTATACATGTTAATCCGGCGCACCTGTAAGAATGTCACAATGTCTCGTTACATTTCTGGCAAATGGTCCCGCAAATTGTATGCTCATTGAACACAGGCTGAAGAAGGCTGTTAATTTCATGAAGACTGCACATGTACCGGCATACCCTCATCAGGCTGCATTTTGCACTGCAATTTTTATGTACATAAATCTGGCCCTATAACTTTTTCCTGATAACTTTTATCTTTCCTACCAGGGATCAATTTAGTTACCCTTCTTTGCATCTTTTCCAGAGCCTCTATATCTTTCTTGTTAGTACGGTCCTGAGAACTGCACACAGTGCTCTAAGTGTGGTCTGAGAAAGGTATTATATAATATAATATCTCTGTCAGACTACATCTTTATTATCTTATTGTGATACTAGTGTGACACTACATCATTGCTCTCCATATCTATAGTCATTGACTGTGACCTCCTCTTCTTCAGCTCACCTCACAGATTTAGATCAGGGACTTGGACCGTTTTTGCAAAACCTTTATTTTCTGGCAAGCTAACTTTTTTGTGGATTTGGAGGATGCTTTGGATCCCTGTCCCTGCTGTAAAAATCCAACCACAACCCAGTTTTAGCCACCTGGCAGAGGCAGCCAGAGTTTGGTGTAAAATCCCCTGGTGCTTGATTCAGTCCATGATCCTAACAAGGTTCACAGGGTGTTTAAAATTCATTTATGAACCCTGAAAGTGTATGTTCAGTCATATTTGCAAAACAAGTGAAATGTAATAAGCATTAAAAAGGTCTAAAAAAACATTATTTAATACTGAAGGACCTGCTTCGCTATCACTGCTTACATTTGTGCATCATCATAGCACCATAGACTTTACAACACGTCTGACCAGAGTAAACTGTCTACTTACCTCACCTGTGTTGCACTTTTGGGAACATCTTCACTGAGTGAGTGTGACTCTTTAGTATGGCTAAGCTAGAGAAGTAGCAGATGCAGCAAAAGGTCATCACTGTGGTAAATTAATTTTGTGCAAGTGAGGGAGCACCTCCACTTTGTCAAAACATTTACTGCAGCATGATGTAAACCTTCAGTACCATTTTGGATGTCCAGCTAGTGCTAGTAGCTGTTCAGACTGTACTGTGTATCCAGATATATCCATATTGGTCTAGATTCAGTCGACATGGATGTCCATTCAACCCTGGCATCAGAATGCGTCTCCACATGCGTCTCCAGTGACCACTTGGGATCGGATCTCACTTCCCCACTCAATATGCAAATAAACACGTACATCATTTCCATTTGCAAAGACCAAAGTGTTGTTTTTTTTAACCGGCGGGAGGCAGCAATGCACTACCTCTGCCTAGTCTGCCGGAAATTAAAAGAAGAAGTTTGCAAAGACCTTGCGCTCGCGGGCAAAACAAAAACATACTATACATAACTATACAAACATTCCTTGGCGTGTTCCAGGCAAACCAAATCGCCCAAGATGTTTGACGCACCTTGTAATATGGTCTCTATGCGCATTTCGAAAAAAAAAAAAAAAAAAAGACACAGACTTTTCACCGTTGTTACTTTGAAAGCGTAATTTCCCTGCTGATACGATACCCCTCCCCCTACTTAGCCAAGTGAAAGCATTTCATCTATTCAACATCTACTCATCCAAATTCAGTGCGCAGATTCCACGATTACAGTACTAGGGAATGAAGCCGAAAGACTAAGTGAAAGGGATGAAAATGCCAACAAGGTTTGATTATCGTGGCTTTAAACATTCTTTTATCTGATCCAAGAAAAAAACTAACTTTCAGGTAAGGAATTCTGGTAAAAATTTCGGTAGCCTATCCACAATATTCCAAAGTCTGATGCCTTGCGCGGAATATGTGCAGAACGTCCGGTTTGGGGTAAACAAACGTTATGTTATACGCTATGGTAAGTGCTACAGGTCTTAAAATGGCAGAAATTTAGTAACATACAAAGACAACACTATACTCTCATATGTTTTCTTGTATGGGGATCGGACAACATGAAAACAATTTTCAATCGTCCACCACGTTTTGGGAATGTTCCAGCTCTCACGTCCATCACTGTTGCATGCCTTACTAACTATTACACTACTAACTAACGCCTTACATTACAATGTGAAATATCCACATTATATAATACCACTAACCTTTTAAAGGTTACACTCAATTTAAAAAAATAACGTATATAACCAAAATATTTTGAGCAGTAATACTTGAATAGCGATGATGAAATGTTATCTGTGTTCAGGAGATAGAGACAGAGACAATAACTCAATGCTCTCTTCTCTTCACTTCTGTCTTACTCCAGACAATGATGTCTGCTAGGTCTATCAGCAAACATATGGTTTAGCTATGCTCAGAAGTCCTCAATAATAATAACATTTTTCCAATAAATTATGAAAAACATTGATAAACGTTTTTGTCAGGTGCAGTGTCTTTTACTGCTACCCGAAGTGAATTCATAAGTGAATGCGATGATCAGAGAGAATTCATAAGTGAATGCGATGATCAGAGAACTTTCGGTTACGCTGAGCTATAATACGCTATTCCAAAAGCAAAATTAAAGCCGCAAGCGGCGTTGGGAGGGGTCCAAGCATTGGCCCCATCGCGCCCCCTATGGAGCGATTTTAAAATTGCTTTTTCCTCATGATCATATGCCTTCACCCAACATATCTTACTGAATATCATGATAAGCAATGGATTGGAAATATGTGTCTGACGTAGTAAAATATTGATGACTCATGGCCAAATTTTGCTAAGACATGCTGGCGGATGACTTAGTTGCGTCGCCATGGATGTGTCCTGGCCGCTTCCCGTTAAGGCCTTTACTATGTCGTAACACTTAGATGGCCCGGCGTGTATGTACAGCTGCAGTGTTTCTAGTTTCGCCGCAACCTAAAAACGGCGTCACACTAGTGTTGTCACGATACCAAAATTTTTGATCTTGATACTGATACCAGGTTTAGTATCACGATACTCAATACTGAAATGATACTGATTCGATACTCGGTACCTAACGATACTGAAATTACCTTAATAGATCAGAAACGTACTGTCCATAAGGATTGACCTCATTTTCGATTCATCGGTTTATTAACAACCTTAAGTTGAAGGCTCTTCAACATATTAATAAGCATAGGCCTATAGTGTTACAACATTAAACAATAAAAAAATATATGAAATATATTTCCAGAATTAAACAGTTGTAATAATCTTTAAAACAGGTCTTTCACCTTTAAATAGATTTAAAAACAGCATATTTAAGTAACAATACAGCACCTATCTATAATAAAATATTTTCAAATTGAAAACACCTAATTGCCTACTGAAGTGAAACTGAGTCGAAGCTTGCGTTGTATCAAGGAGCTGAGTGCACAAGCGCAAGTCACCTCACTTGGCAACCTTAGTTGCTACTGCCATCTAGCGAAGATTCTGACAAATAACACTTGCGGGAGGACACATTTCCCCTGGCTTTTACTTTTGACACAAAACTACCGAACGTCGGAAAATTCTAATACCGAAGAATTCTAATACCGTTTCTCTTTTTTTAAGTACCGAAAAAGTGCAGATGTTTCAGAATACCATGCAACACTACGTCAGACACATATTCCAATCCATTGCTCAGGTTAGCAGAGAATGCACATTTCAGAGCGCCTCAGAGACAGATAGAATAATAATACATAAATACACATTTCAAATAATAAATACAACATTGAGAAAAAACGAAACAAAAGACGAAATATCAACTCGCGACCTGCGTGCTGCGCGCAGAGCAGCCTACCGTTTTATTTATTTAGACATTGGCAGATGAGAAAATTTTCGGTTACGTTGACCTATAAAACGCTATTCCAAAAGCAAAATCAGACATGTTATACATCGTTAGAAAGCTTATACTCTCACCTACTGAATAAATGAATTGTCAATCAAGCCAAATTGTACTAAAAAGGGCGACAACGCCGTAAGCAACAGGTGTGGTATTACGCACAGCTGTTGTTGAAGGTAGCCTACCCAGGCATCACAAATGCGCATATATTTCACAAACGGATTGTCCAAGACAATATATGACCACTCAGTCGCAAAAGGGACATGTCTACGCGTAAAACCAATGGTAAGATTGTATATTTATTGAATTTTTAGTCCAAGATATTGACTGTAGAATGACATAGTATCATTTTTTAAAACGTTGCTCGTTTATTTCGTTATTCAGTGTGGCTTCTTCTTGTTGTTTCGCACTTTAATATGATGCCGTTGGTGTGTGAATGAGTACGTACTTCCGCTTATGCAGAGGACATCAGTTGACTAGGCAGTCCTTCAATTACTCCTTATTCTTTTATTTTTTTATGTTGTATTGTTAATACATGTACTGTATTGTGATGTAATTTTGTTGTGGTTCGTTGTGTTGTATTGTAGTGACTGGAAAGCACTTTGGCACAACTCCTGTTGTTTTTAAATGTGTATAAATATACAAATAAAAGTGACTTGAGTTGACTTCAATGTGGCCCAGGACGCATTCCTGTACACACTGCTAAAAGAATGTGGCCATATGCGACCCAGACCACCTACGAATGTGGTCTGAGTGATCGGATCTCAATGCGTCCTCAATGTGTCTTGGGTGGATTCACACCTGTAGTTAGAGCTGTCCACTTGTGATCGGATCACCCAAGACACATTTTAATGCCAGGTCTGAACAGGGCATCTGGTAACACACAGAAACACAAAACAGCAGACATCCAACTTCTATATGGCAAGATAGAGAATGATATTTGTTTTTCAGAGAAAACAAGCTTGCTTACTGTGTTTAACTATTCTTATGTGTTTATAACAAAATTATGTATGTAACTAAGTGTGAAAAATGGAGAGGTACTGGGAAGAAACGACCTTCAAGGAGGAAGGAATGTGAATGAGCTAAGATAGATAACAATCTGTGTGTACCACCAAGTTTAAATAGCAATACTTTTTGGTACCAAGGGGGGACAAGGGGCTTGACATAGGGGTCTGAGAAGGTCACAAATATGTAAACATGACTTGAAGGATACTTTGTAAATGAAGTGGGATTCATAGTTAAAAGTACCTTTGCTATAAGCATATAATCAGGTGGTATATGTATGGTAAATGGACTACATTTATATAGCGCTTTTATCCAAAGCGCTTTACAATTGATGCCTCTCATTCACCCACACACTCACACACCAACGGTGAAAGGCTGCCATGCAAAATGTCATATCCTAATCAATGGCTATGCATTTCTATTGAATACTGCATGTATTTTGTATGATGTAAAATGAAGATAAGCCGTATGAAACAAGATAGTATGCAAGGGAGAATAAGAACACCCTCCCCTGCCTTGAAGCGCCAGGAACCTAGACGTTTCATCAGGGTTTCTGGGATGAAGCAAAAAGGTTCTCAGGAAAACAGAAAGTTGGTATGGGAGTAAGAAAGTGTCATGCCATGCGAATTACCTCATAGAACGGTAAATGGACTGCATTTATATAGCTCTTTTATCCAAAGTGCTTTACAATTGATGCCTCTCATTCACCTATTCACACACACACACCAACGATGAAAGGCTGCCATGCAAGGTACCAATCAACTCATTGGGTGCAATTAGGGGTTAGGTGTCTTGCTCAGGGACACTTCGACACTCCCAGGGCAGGGGATCGAACCGGCAACCCTCCGACTGCCAGACAACCGCTCTTATCTCCTGAGCAATTTTGCCCCTAAACATAGCTTACAGAAAGATATGAGGCAGAACTTGCGAACCGAAGTTGGAGACTCTCTTCTCAAACTCTGGAATAAGTGCTTGAATGGTTTCTCCTATTTGGCCACCTAAAAGTTGTATTGCTGAATTACTCTGTGACCTGACTAAATTATTTGCCTCCTTTGTTTTTGCTTTTGAAATTTCAGTTTCTTTTCTTATTCAAAAATATAATCAAAACCAGGATTCGAATAAGCAGAACTATCTTCAATAAGCAGAATCTAAATCAGAATTGGAATTATCAAAATTCAAATGATACCCACACATCACATATCTACCACCATACTTCACAGTAAGTATTAGTTTCTTTTCTGCATGACCATCCCTATTTTTATGCCCAATCCATCTTAGTGTTTGTGGTCAAATGTTTGATGACAGTAGAGGCTTTCTTCTGGAAAGCTTTCCACATAACTTGTTGGCATGGAGGTGGCATCTAATTTTTCATAGCCATTTAGTTAATCATTAAAGGCGCACTATGCAGGATTTTTCTGCCTTGCTGTGGTCCTGTGTTTACAATTTCTGTGTCTCCTCTTCTATCTTCAACCCCGCCCATTCACCTCAAGTTCCCTTCAGCCATCTAGCTACTTAATGAGCTGGATAGCTTGAGTTAACATTCTTATAGGTCCAACAGAAAACAAGCCAACTCCACTTTGCTTTTCATCCCCTTCATGAACAGCTGTCCCATTGAGGGCAAACAATTCCAAGTTTTTAGTTTTTTTAACGAGCCCTGACGGCTCGTTGTTTCGCTTTCTTTTACTCGCACTTCTTCACCTTTGCTATGACAGCTACAAATGCCCTGCTGAAATCTGTGTGTAGTGTATTGTCAGCATGACATCAGAATATATTGACCTAGAATGTTGAGAGGGGTGGGCTGGGCTTAAAATACAGTGCAATTCTGTCATCAGGGTTTCTTGTTCTTTGTACTTTGTGACCCGCTAATTCACTTCGAGATTAGAATATATCCCATTTTAAATTCTGAAAGGAAGATTTCAGCTGGCTCTTGTTTTACCTGTAAACAAGGCACAAGAGAACATTTTTTTTATTTCACACATTTTCAGATTATTGCTTACCAACTGTATTTTATATTAATCCCCTTAAGTCACACCAGTGTACCAGTTTATTTGCATTCATTCTGTTTTTTACGGTGAAATCAATCTGGTAACAAAATATACCATTTGGAAGTGATAAAACGCACAGTTATATTTCTATAAACTATTTTATGATGCCAATGTTTCAGCAACAATAGTTCCTTATTTTGTAACATGCAAAACAAGCTTGGGGGGGGGGGGGGGGGGATAAATAGGCAGGGGCAAACTATTATAGTCACGACTGACACAAATTTAAGCAAATTAAATTATGTTTCTAATTGTGTATTGGTTGTTAGGCTTGCATAAAAGAACACGCATTGTTTCTCCTGTGTAAACAAACCATAACCTTTTCAGTACGCACACCGAGATTGTCATGCACTGGCAAAAAAGTTTGTGATTTTATTCCCAAAAAGGGTGTTGTCTTAGAAACCTAAATGTATTTTGTAATGCCCAAGTCTAAACAGAAGACTCAGAATTTGGAGCCCTTGGAAGAATTCACCTGTCCGTTATTTTTATTATTGAGTACATGTATGCATAAGAAGTAGGCGTAATTTTGAAAAATGTGACGTGAAATTGTGGGATGTGTTTCACATGATTGGGGGGGGAGTATTTTATTAAACTTCAATTAATTGAATAGTAAACTATATAGCTAATGTAGTTATTTTCTGCAGTTTTCCAGACCTGCTGCTGCTGCCAGAGGTGGCAAGGGAAGAGCAGGGAGAGGAGGATGGAGAGGGAGGAGGAGCAGGAGAGGAGGAGAGTGACAGGCAGGGGGAAAGGGAGTTCATTTCAACACACTACTTCCATAAGCATATATAATACAATATATAGTATTTTGCACCTCTAAAGACCCATAATATAATTTGGTTACGCAGTGTCCTTTTGGAGTTTCTAGTTGGCCTTTTTGGAAACCCGTCTAGACACAGCTCAGAAAAAAACAATGCATAATACTCATTTTTGGCAGTATTGTCATCAAATTTGAATCAGGATGTGTCCAGCATTGTGGCTGTGGCTCCACTGTGTTTCTAAGCTGACCAGGTACATATGTATCCACTCAAATAAGAATAGTCTAGGTGAGAACAAACTTCCACTGTCTGAGCTTCTGTTACTTTGTTTCAGTAATATTTACAGTAATTCTGACACTTGAAAACAAACTCCCAAAGGCTTCCTTTGAGAAGAGACCATAATTCTGCCTGTAGTCAAAAGGGTTCAAGAATAGTAATCATTTTACTTTGGATATGTCATTTTCAGGCTAGTGTTAAAAAGGGGGTGCTACAGAAGGGTTAGGTAGTAAGAAACAAGTAACATATTCTCAACATAATCAAATAGATTTTTTAGATTTACATAATTTAGTTTACTAATTTTAATGATAGCATTCCCTATAAGTTTCCCTGACTACATACATGCTCTAATAATAATACACTACCTGTCAACACTAACCTGTTCTGCAGGCAGGCCACAATGTAGAGCCACATCACTCATCCAGCTCTCTGACACCATCATGCCTTGGGGGCCGCCAAATCCTCGAAATGCCGTGTTGGAGGGAAGATTCGTCTTGCATATATAACCTGTCCCCCGAATGTGAGGGATGTTATAGGAGTTCTCCATGTGAAACAGTGCTCTCTCCATAATCTATCAAAAAGAGAAAACCAAAAAGCATTAATTATTAATAAAAGCATCAAAAGTTACAAAAACCTAGAAAATGTCAGAAAGGTTGGAAGGGCATGGATGGGCATGGATGGGCCCCATGGTGTGGTCTGGTATTACGACTGTGAACGTATCAAATTCAGACCAGTGCTAACAGTGGCTGGTATTGTAATCCTGCAGGGTAACATGCAATTGACTCTAATGTTGCCCAGGGATGCAAAGTTTTCAGTCAGCCAGGATAATTAATTCTCATTGCACACCAGTGATCCCCACTGCTCAATCGAGTGCCTGCATGTTAAACTGCATGTGAAATGTCTTCCTCCTACTCATGTTTTTGCAAGTCCCACTTCCAACTATGGCTATTACATTATATTTACAAAAATACTGTTGAACTTACAGAGAGTGAGAGATCCATAGAGTTTCCTGCATTGCTGTAATAGGTCACATCTAGTGCAATTACCCTTCCATTCTTCATGAAGCCAACCTAAACAGGAAATTCTCCTTAGTTATAACATGCAGAAGATTGGAAAAAAGGGAGAACATATTTTTATACAGTTAGGTCTGTCAACATCTGCCAGAAATTACATTTGAATATTCCTTATGAAAAAAACCGCTAATTAGAATAAATTCAAATATATATTACAAATTTACATGATTTACAGAATTTAACCAGCTGTGTTATTACGTGGTATGTCAGTAAGATGGAAAATCAATACAACGAGATACATAACTAGGGCATAGGTGCATTTTATATAAACATAACCATGAACTCAAGTCAAGTTGAAAAAAAAACCATTAACAAACATTTGAGATGGCGTTCAAGGTCTACAAACAGTACACTTTTATAATGCTTTGGTTTAAATTAAATTTTGACACACAATTTTGAGAAATGTGACAAAAAATATTTGGATAAATATTTGAACAGATGGATAATTTACAAGGGCTATTAAAAACTGAAAAGTACTTTCTTGGACCTTTTGGAGAAGGACCTAAGATTAGAACAGTTTTAGCATTATCCTCCCAAAATGCCATAATTCCCAAAATACTAGTGTGGAAAAAGTAAAAACTAACTTAAAGGGGAATTGCACTTTATAACACTTCTGCTTCTCATGACTGATATTGTCCTTCTAATGAATGTGTCACCCTTCATTTTTCAATTAGTTATTTCATTGCGTTAATATTTTACGCTGTTTTGTTGTTTTCCTTTATAAATGCAGGAAGTAGACCCAGGCAGTTTAGTGTTGAACTCGATGATGCATATCATTGCACGACTTCTGATGTGGGCGTACCTACAGACAATAACATTAGGTTGTTCGTAGAAATAGTGTTGTATGACTACTAGCTAGCGAAACCGAAAATGTCTGAGGACGAAGGAGATTTTGTTTTTGATCATGGGATTGTTGTGCCCTATTGATTCGAGCCGGAATACACAGAAGAAGTGCTGGCTGATTTTCAGGCTGATCGTGCGAGAGCGAGTCAGGAGCAGGCCGAGATTGAGGAACCACAGGCTATTCCCAGGACAAACGGCAACCAGTGGTAGATATCCTATGTATCACAGATAGCCGTGATAGCGGTAGCCAGCCTGCATAGTACCTACCTCGAGCGGTTCAACCAACGATGGAAAAACGGTGGGTACAGCTCCAGGCTTCAGACGGTCACCTTGGTAGTCGGTGCCTTCACAGTGGTCACTGCATACCCTTAGTCCTCGTTTGCAAACTTCTTTGGTTGTTATGTTGGGGTGTCTGATTACATCCAGCCATGTCTGGCACAAAGTTGCATTGTGTGGAAAACTATGAAAATGTGCTTTCAAGTCAAGTTTAACGGGAGCTTTATAACAACCGGGTACAATGCACCTCATTATTACACCGATATTGCATCAATCAAAAGCTAGAAGACGTTACTTTGTTCAATTTCAACGCTAAGTTAACTAAATGTTTTGCTTCGCTTCTTCTCGATTTGCCGCGAAACGAAACCAAAGAAAAAGAAAAACCTTAAACCGTACTACTACTATGTGGACTTGCGCTAAAAAAAAAATAGGTCTTTGTTTCTAACGTTAGACATTTAAAATGAAATAACTAATCGAAAAATGAAGGGCGACACATTCATTAGAAGGACAATATCAGCCATGAGAAGCAGAAGTGTTATAAAGTGCAATTCCCCTTTAACCATTTTATGCCAATGTCAGGCCCGCAGGTTATTTGCCAAAAACACCCAATAGTCCACTTGCGAAGAGAGGATCATTGGGTCTTTTTTATTCACTATATTCCCAGCGGAGGCATAGACGCATTCTGATCACTTCGAGGGACCAGCAGTGGTCGTGTTAACACAGGATTTTAAATTTTTTACATGGGAAAAAAGTGCCAAAATACACCATGTTCTATAAAAGCAGATCTTTTTTATTATCAGACTTGAGGTCTTTTTTTATTATTACAACAGGTGTTAAGAAATAATCATACCTGTTTCTTTAAGCCAATCATCTTTGCATGTATGACATCAGTGTTGTTTATTGATAACACTTACACAGCCATTGGTAGCATTGCGTGATTCAAATAGAAAGCACTTCATTTGAATGTTGAGCATGACATGAAGATCAAGCTCAGCATCAATAAATTAAAACAGAAATCGCTCCTAGGGTTTTCTAATATTATGAGCCTATGTGGCGTTGTTTTGATCAGAATGACTGAACATTATTTGTAGTTTACTTCATCTTGCTAATCCCGCTACACAAGCGTCATAACAAAATTCTAAATGAAATATAATAATGAAGTCATTAGTGAGTTTTATCTGTCATTTGTTCCAAATGTTTCTGGGTCCAGTGTTGATGGTGCTTGGCCCATTGGAGTCTTTTATTCTTGTTAGTAGCATGCAGAAAGTGCTTTTTCTCAGAAACACATCCTTTTAGAATAGCATATCACAGTCGTCATGTCACTGTAGGAAAGGAAATTGATTTCTCTGTAGTTACATTGAGTTATTTGTCTTCTACCTCTTGATCTTCTGGATATTCTCCTGTTAACATTACTGCCCATCAGCTGGACCCTTCTGAGTGTGTACTGAACACTGCACCTAAACACCTTAAGCTTCTTTGCAATTTCTCTCTGGGAATATCTTTCTTACCACAGTATGTTCACTTGGCCCCCGCGCATCTAAGCCTAACTCCTCCTTCTTTGCCATATTTCTTGCAACTTTAGTGCCTATTTTACTTGCACTACAAGCTGAATGCATTAGGCTACCTGCAGTTTTAAAAAGATTTAAATGATTGGACTCCCAATCATGTGTTTAACTGCAATTTAAGCCAAAGGAGGCATTTTTGAGGAAAGTCATGTCTACGATAATTATTTTCAGTAAAACTAATCTTTTTGTGTTATTGTAGGTATAAATTGAAAACAAGCGTTTATACTATGGTTTGTCATTGAATAAATGTGCATATATTAACCGAATTGTTCTCGACCTAAAGTTGTTTTACAAACCACAGGTGGTCTAACAATCTTTGCCTGTACTATATTTGACTCAATGACTTCTGTTTAAGGACAGAGGAGGCTCTAAAACGCAAGGTTTGGGTTTTATTTACACAATCTAAGATGAAAGGAAGCATTTTTTGTCATTAAAAAAAATTATTAAATAGCATTCATATATCAAACTATAATTTGACAACCCTAGGTAGGTTTAGTGGTACTTTCATACATCACATTTATTTTAATGGTATTTCTTAAAGGAGAGCAGGAATACTCCTTTGGACTATTTTTTGCTTTATTCAGACAGATAGAAAGCAGAGAAGATAACATATAGCTAAGGGACCACAGCTCAGAAAGTACCATGGAGGCGATCAAAGCCCCATCTGCATGTGGGGAATCACATATGGCTGAGTCAACTCCTATGAAATGTGCAACACACCTTGTATGCGGCACATTCTTGGTTCAGAACAACCTCAAAACACACATTTTTCAGAATTGCCATTTTAATTAAAAGCTGACCTGGGATCAACTTTAATAAAAGCGCTGGAATAAAGGAGAAAATAGTTCCAAATGAAGACTGTATACTGACAATTGTGGCTGGAGTGTCCTGACCTTGTAACGTCCAAAGAATGGGTGTCGTCCCCCAGTGACTAGCATGTCTTCATCACGGTCCAGCATGCAGCGAACAGGCTTTTTCAGTCTGGTGAATGAATAGCAGAATACACTGGCAATTTTAAAAAGTCAACAGAATTAAACAGATGATACATTTATAATATAAACCACACCTGCCCTTGCACACTGGTTAAAGGTAAAGTTAAATTATGGGACCAAGCTTTTCAGCAACCAATTATAGCCTCAGTGAGAGAGGGTCATTACAAAGCATCAATGTCCCTGTGTTTTGCAAAACAATTTTCTCCAGTCAAAAGTATGATACCTAATGCTATAGGAAACCTGGATCTTATATCTTATCATTTTAATGTTATACTAGAGGTGTGTGTTCTATCAACTATGTGACACAGTTAAATGTTAAATGTGCTAAATTAAATATGTTACAATATGAGGGAAAAAAAAGATCAACCTTGAAAACTGCCAAATTTTCAACTGCCCTGTCTCTGATCTGAGCCTGGCTTTACAGGATGGCATGGGTACTCCACAGATATTTAAATAAATCACAAATCACTAGTTATTTTAGCGATAGTGGTGCTGGTAATATTTTGATGGTGAGGCCATAAGTGTATGAGCCCAAGGTGCCTGATCAACCTCAAGATGATGTCATCATGGAAGATGCTGCGCTCTTTTGGCACAAGTCAGTGAATGGTAGGTTTAATTTGCCTGGCAAAGTGTGTGTTGCTGCTAGTTTTGTTACTAAACGAAGACAGAGCTAACAAATGGTCGCTTGGTATGTTCAATAGTCTCAAACGAATTTTCTCCTCAAAATCATCTGGGTGAAAGTGCCTGCTACACGCTCAGACGTTCTTTAGCTATATCTCAGGTGTATCTGAATGATATTTCACATCTGCTGTTTCAGTCAGTCATTGTCTTCTCTCACCCTCATCTTGCAGTAGCTGGAAAAAATTAACTCCTTCCTTCACCAACGTTAAGCCCTTGCAATTTGCCACACGTCAAAGGGGCACTTTCTTTTCAGTAGAACTTAAGAATGAACTGAACACCATAAATGTACTTTTTTTTTCTTTAGTGGCTAGCTTGCTAGCGAGTAGAATAAAATCTACCAGGCCAGGTAGTAATGCTCAGCCTGTCCGTTTGTATTTGGTAGAAGTAGAAACCTGTGTCTGGCGTTGTCTGACAACCATCCATAGACTGTAAGCGCCTGCCCTGTTGTAGTCCATAGTAAAGCAGATGCGCAGTAGTTTGGGGCTATATTTATGCACTCACTATACATAGAGTTTGTGGAGAGCGTGTTTTAATCAGGCTAACTACTCTTCTACAAACAAAAGAAAAATGCAGGGTGGAATTCCCCTTTAACTTTTAACTTGGAAAGTAATTCATAATATTTCTTGTAGCAGAATGTTTAGGGATGTTGCCTCCACCTACTTGTGAGCTGCCAGGGCGACCACTGTTGACAGAATTGTGCTCCTGCTCTCCTTGCCCCCAAAGCCACCACCCATTCTCTTCACTCTGCAGACAATCCTATTTGCTGGCACTCCAAGAGCCTTGGCAACAAGTTGCTACACTCCCACCAGCAGGACATGAAATCAAAGAGAATGGTAATGAATGAAGGCCTTGCAGATTGACATTTAAAAACCAAAATATCAATCAGACCATACTTTACATCATTTTATTGGTTTGTGAAACTGATTTTATAAGAACAGTATTGCTTTCTTTATTGAACAATAGGCAGAATCTTCTCTTTATTTATTTACATCTTGTTATCATGTACATCCATGGCTGAAATTTTCCTGTGTTGCAATCTGGTTATGTCAAGAAAAAAAAAAATTTTATGCCAAAATGTCAACAATAAATTCTCAAAGTTTAAATCCACAAGGACAATTTATTTGCTGGATTAGTGATTAGTTCCTAAAAGCACAGCCAGTTAAATTTCCCCAAGAAGATTTTTAAAAATAACAAAAAAATTTGATTTATATTTTACATAAATCAGCACAGAACTGGGACATTGTTGATAGTTCCAAGTAGAGCCCGACCGATGCCATATTTTTGGGTTCAATGCCGATCCCGATTTTGGAGAGTTCTAGCCCACCGATTACCGATGTTTTGACCGATTTTTTGTCAAAAAATGCAACATTTTTAAATCAATTTGAAAAACTTATATTTTATTAAAGTTTCTATATTTAAGAACATTTAACTTATAAGCAAACAAATAAAAATAAACACAGAAAGAACTTTTTAGATAAAAAATGTAAAAGATGATATTAAATTGAATATATATTTTAACCCTCTGGGGTCGAGAGCTCCGCCGGCGGAGCTCGGCAAGATTAAATGAACTTTCGTTTCTATTTGGATGATTAGCTTGTTATCATACAGACGCAACAAAAACATTGACAGAAACCTTAGAATCGCGACTTTCCAATGCGCCCATTGGCAAATAATATGAATTGTTTTAAATGTTCTAAATTAGATTAATCAGATCATGTATGCTTCGTTAAACTTTACTCATTACTATGTGAATTTCGCTCAGCAGGAAGTCCGCCCAAATCGCATTCACATGTTAACAACATTATAATTACTCTCCATAGAAGGAGACTAAAGGCGGGGCGATGCGAGATCCATGTGAGAAATGCCAAGTCTGCGAAAGCGGGATAGAATGTCAAAGTATCGCCTGATTCACTTCTTTTGAGGTGAACATTTCGTTTAATTTTGGAAAATGGTCCGTCCGGAAGCCGACACTGATGAAGAGCGGTGTCATTTCGAACAGCGAACTGATCCAGCTGAGGATCAACTTCATGCGTAAGTATATTTCTTATGATCATATTGGTAAATATATGTACTGTATTGCAACGTATCTGTGTGTTTGTAATAATATCCAGCAATATGCGCGTTTGTAAATTCCCACACTACGAACGATTCGAACTATTGCATCTCAAAATTATAGGCTAGGCTCTCTGCGTTTGGTTGTGTTAGAAGTATCAGGTAGACTGTATGTTTTTCGATCATATTGGTAATAAATAGCCCGTGGCGTGGCTAAGATTCTAAAACTGATTTCCTCACACAATCGATATTAGCATACTGTAAGTAAATTTGGGAAATAGCAATATAATAACCTTAGCTAAACAGACCTAGCCTACTTCAGATTGAGGCATTGTTATTGATGAGTTGCGTGTAGTTGAGCTGGAATAGCAATGTTTATTTAGTTTAGCTAATGTTGTTTCGTTGATAGCTTGCATTATTTGTAAATGTGTGCTGTATTACATTCTCTGTGTGTTTGTAGGAATATTCACTAATATGCGCGCTTGTAAATTCCCACACTACGAACGATTCTAACCATTGCTTCTCAAAATTATAGGCTACCTCTCTGCGTCTGGTTGTGTTTGTTTGGTTCTTTGTTTGTACCGTAATTTCCGGACTATAAGCCGCTACTTTTTTCCCATGCTTTGAACCCTGCGGCTTATACAACGGTGCGGCTAATCTATGGTTTTTTACAGCTAACGGCCACTAGGGGACCTTCTCAACCTATGGATTTTACAGGTTACGGTCCACCACCTTTAAACTCTATGGGCTCTATGGCCGGTCCACGTCCCCCACCTGAAGGGGCGGGCTCCAGCAGGAAATGCTGGAGACCGAAAAAGAGTGAGACAGGCAGTTCGCACGAACAACGAAAGCAAAAGTGGAACCAAATGCAGTACGAGAGACAGAACGAGAGCAAGACAGACATTACGAGAGCAAGACAGTTTGCGCAAAGGAAGTTTTCATGCACAAACCCTCATTATGGAAAAGAAACGAAGAATTGCATATGATGCAGCTTTTAAGTTAAAGGCAGTCGATCTGGCTGTCAAAGAAGGAAATAGAGCTGCTGCACGTACCCTTGGCATCAATGAATCAATGGTGAGACGTTGGAGACGCCAGCGTGAAGAACTGGCTCAATGCAAAAAGACGAAAAAAGCTTTCAGAGGTAACAAAAGCAGATGGCCCAAACTTGAAGACTTTCTTGAAGATTGGCTGAACACACAGAGAGCAGACGGCCGAGGTGTTTCCACCGCGCAGATCCGACTGAAAGCCAAAACAGTCGCCACCGAAATGAAGATTGAAGATTTTAGAGGTGGACCATCCTGGTGTCTCAGATTCATGAAACGAAAAGGACTGTCCATCAGGACGCAGACGACTGTGTGTCAGCAACTCCCTCCCGACTACGAGGAAAAAATAACAAACTTCCGCGAATTCACACAAAGAAAGATAGACGAATATTCCATCGGACCGGACGAGATCATAAATATGGATGAAGTGCCTTTGACGTTTGACCTGCCTCTCACTAGGACTATTAACAAGACAGGTGAATCGACCATCACGTTGAGAACCACTGGCCACTGGCGGATGACTATGCCAAAAGAAAAGATCCCGAACGGCATCTCCGTTAAAGTCAACAAGAAAGGGTGGATGATGGAAAGCGTAATGAAGGAGTGGCTGAATGAGTGCTAGGGGAAGCGACCTGGAGGATTCTTTCGCCAAAAAAAAGCATTGTTCGTTTTGGACAGCATGAGGGCCCATATAACAGATTCTGTGAAAGCAGCCATCAAGGGCACAAACTCAATTCCAGCTGTGATTCCTGGGGGCACAACGAAGCATCTGCAGCCACTCGACATCAGTGTGAATCGTGCGTTCAAAGTGGCACTACGCGTTCAGTGGGAGGCGTGGATGACTAGCGGCGAGAAATCATTCACCAAAACTGGTCGCATGCGAAAAGCAACTTTTGCTCAAGTCTGCCAGTGGATCCTGACAGCGTGGAGAAGTGTCAAAATATCCACGATCACCAACGGGTTTCGAAAGGCTGGACTGCTGCGTGATGAAGAGGAGGACGCCGCCACGGCTGAGGCCCTTAAGAGGATATTCGATTCCGACACTGACGAAAAGGAGTTCTTTGGTTTTGAGAGCGACGAAGGAGAGACTGGGAGAGTGGCTGACGAAGCCACCCTGAGGCTGTTCGTTTTTGACACTGAAGAAGAGGACTTTGGTGGTTTTAGTACGCAGGAAGAAGACGAAGATGAGGATGAGTGACTGACTTTTCTTGTTACAGCCGTGTTACTGGATTAATGGATTAATGGACTGGACTTTTCTGGTAGGCTGGTTATATTTTAAGCAGCCGTGTTACTGCACCTTTAGGCCTACTGCCGTGTTACAGGCACTTTTAATTTAGCACTTTTAAAAAACACATTTAATTTAGCCATTGATATTGCCTCGTCAAGCGCTGTAAGCTTTGTTTATGGTACGTGCGCTGGGAGCGCACCGTTTATTATTTTTGCACAGTAAATACGTTTCGAATGCTGTGAAAGTTTGTGTGTCTGAAACGCTATGTGATACAGTACAGTTTACACAGCACGGTACATGTTCCGTACTATTGCACTAAATGGTAACACTTGAATAAGTTATGCAAATATGCAACTTGTTTGTAGGAAATGTTAATAAAATGGAAGCTTCCCCAAACAGCCATCTCTTTCCTGACAATCCCCTCTGTGCACGAACCCTTACATATGGTAATTAAACATTAAAACACCTGCGGCTTATAGTCTAGTGCGGCTTGTATATGTACACATTTGTTTTTTCCCTAAATTTAGCTGGTGCGGCTTATATTCAGGTGCGCTTTATAGTCCGGAAATTATGGTATATGATGTAAACCATGTCACATTTCCTAAGTTTTGTTTTCATTAGTTAGTGGTTTGCCCCTTTTTTGTAAAGCACATTTAATTTTCACCTGTTGAAGGAAATGTGCTATATAAATAAAGTTTGATTTGATGTCACATTTCCTAACAACTTTGTTTTTATCATATTTACAGAGATGCTGATCAGGAAACACGGCCTAGTTCAGCACTAGCTAAGAGGCCACGCAAGCGTTGCAAGAGTACACCAGTCTCATCTCATCTTCCATGCGTATAGTTTGCTTCAATAAATGTTCTGAAAATCAAAAGATGTCTTTGTTTCTGTCTTCTAAATGGCTCACTGAGTCTTTGTCTTAGTGGTGGGGAGGCATGCGGCCAGGTGTGAATAGCCTACTTAGCTGGCAGGTCGTCCTACCCAATGCATATTCATTACAGAAAGGCCATTTGCCCTCCCATTCTCACCTGGTGTTGAAAAATAGTAGTCACAACACTGACTTTTAGCAATGTATTTTATATTTCTCATTGGATTTGCTAAAATATTTTGTCATCTTTTGATACCCAAGACCTTGATGAACGCATTTCAGTGACCAAAAGTCTTATTCACAATTGTTCAGTGTGCTTTATTACAACATTCCTGTGCATGTTCAAAACTACTGTTTACAGTTTGTGTGTTTTTAGAGCAGTTTACAATCCACACATGATTATGACCTACTTACTGCTGCCATATTATTGTAGCTGAGTCTGTGCTGAACACAAAGATATGAAACACTTTGGAATCACTGTATATAAAGTTGATGAAATTTACACAAATGTCAGAGCATGGCACAATCACCAGTGTGCCTCATTTTACCCTTAGACCCCAGAGGGTTAAATACAAAATTGCAAAGCAGCCACAGATCAGAGTTCAAAAGCAAATACTGTGGTCAGTATAAGAATGCAAATCATGGAAAGCACTATATGATGAGTAGTACAGAGCAGATCGTTTCAAATGCATCGAGAGGATACAACAGTGTTGGGTTTACTCAATCTTAAAAAAAAAAAATGTGGTCAGGCTCAAGCTGATAGATTGGCACTTTTTCTGTACCATTCTGAGCAAAGCATAATTCAATTCAATTTTATTTGTATAGCGATTTTACAGAGAATTGTCACAAAGACACTTTACAGAGTAGCAAAAGAGACAACAAAAAGAGCAAACAGAGCAAACATTATGAGGAAAGTTTGATATTCAGTCAATTTTACAAATTAGTTTAATTACGTTGGCACTTCCTAAAAACTTAATCATTTAGCAATTTTCCTAAGCATTTTGCATTTTTGTTTGGCAATTAACGCCTTAGTGCCAAATCTGGCCAATCCTTGCCCATTTAGGGGGTACCCTATTTAAAGTTTATAACTCCAGATGTGAGCATCACAGAGACTTGAAAAATGGCTTAAATGAAGCAAGAAATTTGTACCATTTACAATACTACCTTAGATTATTTCTTCCTAAATTATGAATATAAAATAATGTACCATAAATGCAGTTGCCTAGGCAAAAAAATCAAAATTCAATTTGCTCTTTTTTAGTTTGCAACGAAATACTGAGAGATTGCAAATATACGGCAGGTTAAACTATACATGTCCTGGATCAAAAACTCGACCACAAGTGCATCAAATCTAAGAGTGGATAAGCAAAACTACTAAAGACCTATGAAGCAGAAAGTAAGTAGTGTACCCAGTGTCTCCAAATCTATCCAAAATGTCTAAATTATGCATTGCTGTAAATCACATCATAATCATGTATTTCACTACCAGTCAACTGTTTGACTGAAGAAACTCACTGTTGCTTAATTTTCAAGTGAGAATTACAAACTTCCCATCAGTACAGTGACTTAAAATGTCAAGGGGTTCTGAAACATATCCAAAATCTCTCCAAAAATGAATAAAATGCTTTTTGTCCATTATAAAGCATATACATGTGCCTCATTTGAAGGTTTAAGGTGTAACATTGATATCAGATTTTTTTTATGCAAAAACATTATCTAAAGGGGTGGCACCGCCCCCCCTGAAATATGATTGCCCCCCCCTGGTGCCCCCCCAATGCCACTGGGCTAGAGTACTGTCAATCTGACAATGCCCAAAGCCATTGGATCAGAGCGCTGTCAATCGCTGCTTGATTCGCTGCCAGTCGCTTGTGCAGTGCCACTGTAGGATCCAAAATGGCAGTTTTTGTTTATATTTGAAGAATAATAATTATAATTTCAAGACTTCCCATATTTTTTGGTTATAGTTCTATTTCACTAATTTTGATTGACAGCTCGGCCACACCCATAGTAATTCGGGGTATGGTATAATTAACAAAGGGAAGTTGGAAACACGCTAGAACAGGGGAGTCCTAGCTTTAGTTGAGACCAAACAGTTTTTTAACCATCTTATCTCATCTTATCATTTAAGAATCATCTGCTATCATCTATTTTCTCTCTTTCACACAAACACATCCATTTGAATCTGACATTGTTTCTTGCATTGGCCTACAACGTTTTGGTAGGTCACAAGAGCCTGAAAATCATGCCCAATGTTTTCAAAGCCAATTTTCAACGCTGTAATTATTTCTGATAGAATTTTCTGATTTCCCATGCCCCCCCCCCCCCCCCCCCGACTGGTTCTTGGTCCCCTCTGTGCCACCAAATTTGAAAAGTCCTGGAATATCTGGTACATACATTAAAGGACCATACCAGTGTTACTACATGTCATTGTCAATTGCCAACATCGGCCACATAGTTAACCTTGACCATTTTCCCCAAAATTGCTTTATTTTTGAGATATCGTGTTTGTTTACGTTTTGCCCAGACAGACGTCATTCACTGCCATTCATGTTGAAAAGGTATGGAAAAACAGTCTACGAGACTTGAAAGTTGCTAGGTATAGGTAATTCACCCTTTTGAAAATCACTACGCCATTTATTTTATCTAAAATGACTGTATTACTCTAATACAAGCCATTCAAATTCACGCATAATATCAAGGTCAAGAGCATCTCATTTAGGCGTATGCCGCCCTCAATAACAAGCACAAGCATTGAGGTCAATGAATGGCTGAAAGTTACACCTCAGACTTGTGTCTTTACTGCTTCCTGGTTACAAAGTCCAATCACAGCCAACCAGAGACGTTTTGGCCAATGGGATGCAGTCAAGGAAAGTGTTCCTTGCGCGGAAACTAGAAACAGAAGGTGCTTGTTATTGAGGTCGGTGTACGATTTGACTATTACAATCAATTGGGCATGAGAGTCTCCAGAGGGGCAGCAACATCTGAGTGGCACAGACTGGAGGTCGGGATCATCACAAGTTGTACCATCTCTGTGATCCCCTTTGCCTTAGCGGCCCACGAACCATGTCAGGGATCCGCCAGCCACCAATCAAGGCCTTCATGGACGACCTGACTGTCACCACCGAGTCAGTCCCATCATCAGCCTGAAGGATACAGCGTCAGTTCAACCTGTCAGGAGCTGGAGAGCTGGCTGAAAGCGGTGGATCAGTTTTAAGTTTAAGGCCTGGATCTACCAGAATGGTACCCTGCCTAGGATACTCTGGTCTTTCCTTGTCTATGAAGTCCCCATCTCCATTGTAGAGAGCTTAGCGAGGAAGGTCAGCAGCTTCCTCAGGAGGTGGCTGGGATTGCCCAGGAGCCTCAGCAGCATTGCCCTCTACAGGAACAACACCAAGCTCCAACTTCCCCTGAAGTCCCTGGAAGAGGAGTTTAAGGTAACTCGGGTCAGAAAGGTGATGCTGTACAAGGAATCCAGCAATCCAAAGGTGGCACAGGCAGGGGTGGTGGTCAAGACCGGGAGGAAATGGAGAGCGGATGAGGCTGTGCTGCAGGCAGAGTCGCGGCTTCACCATGGTGTCCTGGTGGGAGCAGTGACCCAGGGAAGGGCTAGCCTGGGAACATTCTGAACTCCCCAGTATGACAAGGCCAAGGGGAAGGAGAGGTGCAGGCTGGTCCAGGAGGAAGTGAGGGCAGCGGTGGAGGACGAGAGGTCCAGCAGAGCTGTAGGCATGAGACAGCAGGGGGCCTGGACAAGGTGGGAGCATGCCGTGGACTGGAAAGTCACATGCACAGATCTCTAGCAGGCAGAACCGCAGCACATCAAGTTCCTGATTCAGGCGGTGTATGATGTCCTGCCCAGCCCATCAAACTTCTTTAGCTGGGGCAAAGTGGAGTCTCCGGACTGCCCGCAATGCCCAGGCAGAGGGACCTTGGAGCACATCTTGAGCTGCTGTCCAAAAGCTCTAGGGCAGGGCCGGTACACCTGGCGCCACGACCAGCTGCTGAAACCTATTGCGGAAGCCATCAGCATGGGAATCAGCAGCTGCAGACGAGCACGCCCAACCACCCAGGCAATCACCTTCGTGAAGGCCAGAGAGCGGCTGCCCACAGGAACTAAGAAGCCTGTAGAAATCCTGTCAACTGCGCAAGATTGGCAGCTTTTGGTGGACCTAGAAAAACAGCTGAAGTTTCCACGGCACATTGCCACAACCACCCTAAGGCCAGACATCCTCCTGGTGTCAAAAGCGAACAAAAACATCATCCTTTCGGAGCTAACAGTGCCGTGGGAGGACCGCCTGGTGGAGGCCCATGAGAGGAAAGGACCAAGTACGAAGACCGTGTCATCAACTGCCGTAAGAAGGGCTGGAGGGCTAAGTGTATGCCTATCGAGGTTGGCTGTAGAAGTTTTGCGGGGCAGTTACTCTACAAAGCCTTGAGTGTACTGGGCATCACTGGAATGGGGAGGAGAAGAGCCATCAGGAACATCACAGAGGCAGCGGAGAAGGTCTCAAGATGGCTCTGGATCAGGAGAGGAGGTCCATGGGGAGGAGCAAATGCCACCTGAACACAAGTCATGGTCTGATCATAGCTGGGTCGCCTGGAAGAGGGTGTCTGATGTTGAAAGACCTGAAACACCCAATGAACCCAGGTTCTATCACTGATGATGTGTTCAGGAGCTTCGAAAGATGTATGCAATCAATTGAGAAATTTATCTTGTTTATTTCAGTGTTCAATGAGCAGCATTTTTTACAGCTGTACTGGTATACCTTTAGCTATTGTTGGCTTCATCTTGTTGCGACGACGGAATATGAATTTTTAGTGGCAAAAGAATGTTTTCATGTATGCCCAGATCAACACTATTGTCCAGTGTGTCATGCGTGGTGGGTGTAGTTACAGATGAGACTGCAGCGAGGGGGTGCTTGGTAAATGCACAACCAGTGCGAAAATGGTGGTGAAACTCCGTATTCGGTATAGTTGTCGCGTATCGTCTAATGGAGTCTTATTTACAGTTTTCAATATTTTTCTTAATTTCACATCGTAACACCTAGTAAAAACTCCAACCCCCAAGCTATATTAATAGGTAAATCAGCTAAATTAATAGCTAAAGTAAACTAAAAAGCTAGCTAGTTTCCTTGACCAATATAATTTTTTTCTAGCAACTTGGGGGGGGCAAGCCCAAAGTCACGTAATACAAGCGAACATGGCAACTCAGCAAGGCATGCACGATTCTCTAGATCCCCTTCTTGCAAAAACAGAATAAACAGGGATGGGAGGGGTGAAGCAAGAGGAGACTGTCCACTAGTTATTTGATTGCGGATTGCATAATTTTCTGGGATGATAAAAAAAAAATTTTAAATGGAAAAATAAAAATTCCACAAATAGGTCTTGTAGGATATGTAGTGTTTAGATTTTGGGCTTAGAGAGGGAAACAGTGAATAAGAATGTGGCCTGGCCTCCCCATTACAAGCATCAAAGAAAATGAGATTGTGGCAATTTAATATCCACTGATACCCTAATTTAGGCAGACAATCTATGGGTCTCACTTCCTCAGAAGATACAAACCAGATGACACAGGACACCATATCAGGGGTTGGAGACCCTGCATGCCTACATGCCTAACATTTCACATTACTTTTTGTCATAAATTAGTCTGACCTCCCTTCTCTTCTCTCCTAAACCTTAACTCGGCATCACCCAATCAGGGCAAACATCCTCAAGCCATGCTGGGTAAGGTATTTAAGATGGCCAGAGGAAAAAGTTGAGTTTGGTTTCGGAACCTTGAAGAAGAAGAGTTTTCCTATTTTTATTTTGGTGGTGGTTCCTTGGTTGTGTGTTTGTAGCTGGTTTCCTTTAATCCTGTGGTGCTTATACGGGAAGTAGGTGATACTTTGGCAAGATCTGGCTAATCAGTCCCTCTCTCTCTTTTCTGGTATTTCATAATCAATTGTTTAATGTTTTGTTGTATGTCTTCTGTTTTGTAATTTAGAAGTAGTGAGCCTGCATTCAATAAAGGATGTATGATTTCAATTCATTAATATAATTGACTGCTTCGTATTGAATTCATTTAATCTTAAAACCTGGTATAGAGCTTGTTTTGACTTGTTGGTTGATTCCACCAGTGCACTGTAGACTGACTGACCTATCAATGAATTTGGCGATTTAATTGATAATTCTCATTTTAAACATAATTATGACATTAAATCAAATAAAATATATTTTAAAATATATTTTAAATTGACGAAACACCAGTGAAGGGAGGTGCCCACTTGATAACCCTGGTGATATGCTGGCTCTCACTGCCTATCTATCTACATGTTTGGTGTGATGGCCATTAGGGTTCATGTGGCAGGGTATGTAGCATCGGCATTGTCAATACCTGGAGCTCGCATCAACGGGCACGGGTCTGTTGAAGTTGGCAGTGCTGTTTGGGGGCTGCTATGGGCCATGTAATACATTCGTAGTGTGTAGTTCCATAGTATAAGTATTTATAGGCATGTTAGACTTTCCTTTGGCAATGGGATTGGGTTTCTTCATTGAGCGCTTATCCTTATCATTAGGGCACAAGTATCTTGTGTTTTATATAGGTTATACAATTTGCTTTATACAGTTTGAATTTAAAATGGTAGTCTTGATATTTAGAATCAATGGGCCTCATTCACAAAACTTTTCTTAAATTATTCTTACTTTTGTTTCTCAAAAAAGAAAAACCAATTTGGGATTTGTAAGAGGGAAGTCAAACTGGGACCCAGAAAAGGCTGGCATTTGAATGAACCTTCAGGCTGAGACTCATCACTGGACTTCAAAGAACCCAGAGCCGTGTGCTAAAACAATAAGTTACTTGGACTTCCTCGGGATGAGCAGGCCATTGGGCCTCTGGAATGTTGCCATCTGGACACAACTAAGATAAGGGGAACTGGTCTCTTTGTCTATGGTTGTGGGGGTGTGTGTTGGGGTCATTAAGATCACCCGGGCTCTGGCAAGATGGTGGGGCAACTGCGCTTAACAGTACCACAGTGCCCTTATGTGGGCCCCTCTACCATTACACTTTTTATTTATTTTCTGGATCTGGACTTTAAACCATCTGTTTATCCTATTTACAAACCCCAGAAAACCGTACAAACCAAGCACATGTTTTCATTGTATTATTATATTATGCCTTATGTAATAATAACATGGATTGCATGTAAAATGGTTAAACAAAAGGGTATTTTCATGACAACTGCACCATAATATTACATCCACTTGACATGTTTGGTATGGACGTATTCAAAATAATCAAGCAATTGAATGAAATATGTTTCATACCAAATAGAATTTGAAAAAACTTAGTTTTAGAAACTCGGGGAAAAACTACCACAATGGAATGTCCTCTCTGGTAATCATCTCCTTTCCCCAATTTCCCCACTAATTGTTTTAACAACCGCCTCCAAATGGTGGGGGCCGGAATTCCAGATTTGACTCGGCCAGGTTAATTTATGGCAATGCCGCCTAGACCAAACGCGGGATTTGGCTTAAAAGGAAGGGAGACAAAGTAATCAAGGAAGATCGTAATCGACTTTCCACACTACACAGACGCTGTGTTGTGTGTGTAGATGCACAAGGAAGATCATAATCGACTTCCCACACTACACAGACTCTGTGTTTTGTGTGTAGCTGGACAAGGAAGATCGTAAACGACTTCCCCACGTTGCACATACTCTGTGTTCTGTGTGTAGCTAAACAGGCTGGGTAAGAACTTTTTACTCTGTATTTATGCTTTTAAACCTTATAATTGATTGTGAATTTGAAGTTAATGACCTACCTGCCTGTTCAATAAATTCTTCTTATTTTTAACTTGCGTGGTCTTCATGACTCTAATCCATTTTATCTTCTTTTTAGCCGAAATTCCGCTTAAATACTCAGGGGGACAATTATGACTAGGACCTACTGATCAGGGGTCTAGTACAGCAACCATCTTTAGTGGGGTTTTCAAGTTAGATAGGCGACCACGATCTGCCTGCTAACGGGATTGGTGGTATTGGTTCTGGTGTTTTTGGCTTAAGAGGACCCATGGACGTTGTACGCCGGTTCTTGTCAAATTAAGGAGCCCGATAGATACGCACCGTCCTGGGCTCATAACTATCGATGCACTATCCATGTAAGGAAGGCATGTATTATGGTGGTCAGCCTCCTACCCTCTGGATTCTTCACCGAACTGAGATTTAACAATAGTGCTAAACCCGGGAGCATATATTGAGGAATGATGGCACAAGATAGAGTTGAGTGTAACCACTCCCAAGTTCCACGTATAGTTAAACCCAAATTTTAAATTATCATTTAATATGGAGTCAGATTAACACGAGGGTAAAACCTAGTAACTGTTACGCTTTCTTGCTGTGGTCATGGATATATTTGATGTGTTGTTCCGCGCATTTGTGAATATTCTGATGCTCCCATTGGAATATTGACAGTCCGGCGACAGATCAGATATATCTCTGATGACAGCATAGCCCCGTTTGCGAACGGAGAGTAACCAGAATGCTACTGGTCCGTTTCAGGCCAGTCTTAAGTCTTCCGGCGACGGAACCAGTGCATTCTTAAGTATAATTGTGCCCTCTTCTTACGAACAGAGGAAAAATAACTAACATCTCCGGTTTTGAATCACACCAGCCAAGGGAAAACATGCGGTGCCTTCCCCTCCAGCTACAAACCCTCATTGGTCTAGCTGTGAGGTGTTTACAGATTCATGACACATGTGCATTGTTTTTGTCCATATCCCTAGTGTATGAGATGATGAATGCTGCCTGTTTGCAAATTTTATGCACAATCCTGTTCATGTGGTTATCATAAGGAAACAGCCATGAAAGCCTGAGACAGCAGTCGGGATGGGACCTACAGCCTAGCCTACCAAAGACATGGATTGTTTTGCATTGTGTATAATTAAATAAAAATAGATATATTTTAAAACGTGTAGATGTCAGTTTGTTTTCATTTGTATGTTGCTTAAAGCCTAGATTAAAGTCAAGATTACCAAGATGATGAACCGGTGAGGCATGTGGAGAAGCAATGGCCAAGAAAGGAATATCTTGGAATGATAGTTAATGCGCTGGCCAGTTACCAAGTTTTGGGCTACAATATTTATCCACATTCAGTGGGTCGCTATTGCTAGCCACAAACTTTACATTGCACTAAAACCAAAGTGGATTATAAATAGGCCCACTGCCCTCAACAAAATATGGCACTCGACAGTGATAATAAAACTGGCTTCAGTTAACAGAAACTTTAAAATAAACGGAACTGCATGGCTTTAATTACTTAAAAATAATGTTCAAACTGGTTGCGTTAAAGTTACAATTAAGTTAAGGTAGGTCAAATATTATTTTCTAAAGTAACCTATGACTGTATGGCTTATTTTCTTTTAAATGCATAGTGACCACTGTCAGATGTCAGGCTTTATCAGAGTTTGGCCATGAGATGCCAAACTGGGGAGGGGGGACATGTGATTTGATTTATATCACTCTTGTTCCACAAAAACTTGACAATAAAATGATAAAAGGTGAACTGAATTATTATTTCCTTTTTGTCATGGATCATGCGATTACAATAAAAAATGTAAAATGCAGTTTTTCATTTTAATCTAAATTATGACAGGGTTGTGTCGTAGAGGGCAAGAAAAATAAAATGTGCAATGCATTTAAATTTTCAAATAGTCAGATTAAGTGCATACATTAACTTTAATGAACAAACTGGGATTTTACATTTTCATTAGAATTATGTCAGGGTTTGTGCACACATTAAATGGATACAAAATTGAATATATTTGCATTTCTAAACTCCTCAAAAAAAGAAAAATGGCACATTTCACTTGGGACCCCACCCACATAATCAGCTGTGCTGCTCATCCCACAAATGCATGATCCTTACAAATGAGACATCATTGTAAAGGGAAATGAACAGGCTTTCCAATGATACAACATACAATGCTAATAATACAGTGACAATAGAGATATGATCGACCAAACACAAATTTCCAAACTTTTTTTGAGGAGTTTATTTGAATTTTGACAATTATGCTTCCATATTTATGTACTAGGTGTGACAAGGAAGCAGCAGAATATAAGAAGATTCCTTTTAATGCTTCTAACAGAAACAACAGTGGAGTACAAACGTCTATTATGTACTCAACAAAAATATTTCTTCAAATATGCAGGGACCCTCCCAAACATTAACCAATGTACCATGCGTAACATAATTTGATTGCAGGGTTTTTAACTGTGAAAAATACAGTAAGAGTAAGAGCAGGAAAATTCAATCAAATCATAACAATCTTGTTTTATGCATTGTGAAGTTCTTTCACCTGTAATTATTACCAAGCATAAAGCCTAGATAGTTCACTGAACCCTTTTCTGAATCCTGGGGAGCTATTAAGTTTAAATTTGCACCCAAACAGAATAGCTTCAGTCTTCCAGTGTGACGACTCTGACCTTTATGTAGTTCAGCACTTAGCATTCTCTTGAGACCTATTGTATGAATCGGACAAGCACTTTTCCAATGTGCTTATTGGCTTAGAAACCATCATGTCAAATTTCATTTGGCCTTTACTGCCTTCTGATTCAGCCTTTATGCATTATGGAATTTTGGCTTGATTGTTTATGATGAAATTCAAGATGTATCAATCACAACCATGCATTTCCAGAATACATGATAGGAAATGAGTGTAGAATAAATGCAGATTGGCTGAATATACAGCAGAGGCATCACTTGATGCTTGATATGTGAAGATGACATCACTGTACGCAGTAACCAGGCTCTGCCGATTTAGCTTGCCTGCAGCGACTTAGCCTAATCCATCCCGCGTTGAAGCCAATGCACGCCCGGCGCTACGCCAACTAACCACAACGAGCTACTGGAAGAAGAACCTTGTTGATGACCAACCGGGAGGGGGGGGGGGGGGACAACAACATTGCTGCTGCTAGGGACCAAGGGCTCAGCTCACATCTGGAAACCTCCACAATTTCACATCGCCAAGACTGTTCTCTCCAGGACCCCACAGCAACCACTGGAGGCCGCTACCTGTGTGAATGGACAGTAAGACTGAGCAAACTTTCCAGACAATAGCAGTTTAGCTTAGTCTATACTGGGTTTAATGTGATATTGTTTCCATTTTGTCTTTTAAAATCATTCGCGCTGGAGATATAACTGATAGAACACAACCACCCACGTGGTCTTTCCCTCTCTGTCTCTCTCTCTCCCCGACTAACTTCCCAACCCTAACGACAACACACTCATTGTATAGTCTGTAGTTGGAGAATAACTGGCTTGGTTACATGTATTCCTTAAGAGCTGAAGTTACGCTTCCCTCTTCGGCACTACCGGGAGCAATACTCCTTCGTAGCTGAGCTAAGATATTCAGCCATGCTGGTTACACTGTACCCCACACATACGTGGCAAACCCATCGTTTACCCTTCCCTCTTTCGTCCACAGACGAAGGGACACGTATGTTATTACGTATAATTGTTATTATTGTTTGCTAGCTAGCTATTTAATGTAACTAACGAATAGACTGTAAAACTAACTTTAATGCCTTTTTCTGTAGGAGGCAACGAAACCACTCAGCAACAAGACCCTTTTCAAGAGCGAGTGAGTGCGGCCATTTCAAATGCTCTCAGTAAGTTAACGTTAGCTAACTTATCTATACAGTATCTAACGACGTACCTATCATTAACTAGCTAAGGTTAGCTAAGTTAAGATAATGTTACCCAACTTAAAGCATCAATGTTACAATAACTATTGATATCGCTAGCTAACGTTAACTAACGTTAGACTGTCACTTGACAAACTTTTCATAATTTTTTTCCCCAACCGTGAACAGTGCCTTGTTTATATTTTGTGTCTACTGGGTAAATCTATCGTGGTTCTGTTGCAGCACTTTCGACACAAGCAATATCGGAAGCGCTATCCTAAATTTTCTTCTTACCGTGAAAAGTGCCTGACCCGCAAGCGTAGAAGTGTGTTAACACGGCGACACAATTACATCGAGAAATACTAGCGTCAACATACTTTTGTTAGTTGCCTTATGTTATATGTTGCAGGTGGATTTAACTGGCCCCATGCAGCAGTATTGCTACTAATTGAGACATTGCATTCTCTAAAAGAAAAATTTGAAAGCCCAGTCATTAAACGAAGACAGGCCTGGGAGATGGTGACCCAGATCCTGAGGTTGGAGGGGTACAGTGTTACTTGGCAAATGGAGAAACCTGAGGCACAGGTAAGCAGATAGCTAGCTACAGATAATGACAATTATAGTGCAAACATCATCTCAAAATGACGTGTATGCAACTTAAAATAATGAGTTGTACGAATTCCATATGGCAAGTTTGTGTAATCAAGAACATTGATCCGTTCTATGAACTGCTTATAACATAAGATAATCATTTTAAAAAGATGTTATTTCGGTGAACCTCCCCTTTAAGTTGGTCAGACAAGTTATGTATTGTAACCATTTACCAAATGATTGTATTTGCAATATATTACTATGACACGTGGTACTGATGTTCTTTCAGAAAAAAACAAAACTATTGGTACATTTCTTTATATGTGCTTTGTTTTATAATTACATAGGTATAAAACCATTGTCGATGGACACACTAAGACGGGCCAAGGATGGCGAAAGTGGGAATACTTCGCAATACTGGATGAAGTGTTTGAAGGGGATCCAGCTGTGACACCCATAGAGGTTGTGTCATCACTACAGCCACAATCATCTCCCCTCAGCTCGTTACAGTCAGCTCCTGCTAGATGCCCACAGCCACAATCATCTCCCCTCAGCTCGTAACAGTCAGCTCCTGCTAGATGCCCACAGCCACAGGCATCTCCCCTCAGCTTGTTACAGTCAGCCCCTGCTAGATGCCCACAGCCACAGGCATCTCCCCTCAGCTTGTTACAGTCAGAACCCACCATTAACCCAGCAACCAGTGTAGTGGAGACTCTGAGGGGCAGAGCCCAGAAGAGAAGCAGACCCCAGGATGCTGATAAAACCCTTGAAAAATTGGATGAAATTATAAGATTGCAAAAGAAGACCACTGAAATTCAAAAAGAAAGAAACTTATTATTAAAGCAGTTCACCAAGACAATGGAGATTCAGGTTGATATTTTTAAATATTTTTCTTCTACTAAAATTAAAAAAAAAAATTACTTAACCTAAAGGTTTTTTTATTATTTGAATTTTAAGATTTGGTCTAATTATAAATTTCTAGCAATATCTTCCCTCTTCTGGTCTGCTGCTCTCCTCTGTGCCCCCCTTGTGTTGTCTGCTGCAGCAATGTCATCTGTTGTATGGACAGCATTCTCCTCTGCTGTAGGGTCAGCATCTTCGCCGAGTCCCTCATTGATAAGCACAAAATTGTGCAGTACACAGGTACTCGCTACAACACTAGGAATTTTCTCGAATAGGGACATATCGAGGTAGTGCAGTCTCCTCCACTTGCACTTAACCCTCTGGGGTCGAGAGCTCCGCCGGCGGAGCTCGACAAGATGAAATTAACTTTCGTTTCTATTTGGATGATTAACTTCACGTGCTGTTATCATACAGACGCAACAAAAACATTGACAGAAACCTTAGAATCGCGACTTTCCAATGTGCCCATTGGCAAATAATATGAATTGTTTTAAATGTTCTAAATTTGATTAATTAGATCATGTATGCTTCGTTAAACTTTACTCATTACTATGTGAATTTCGCTCAGCAGGAAGTCCGCCCAAATCGCATTCACATGTTAACAACATTATAATTACTCTCCATAGAAGGAGACTAAAGGCGGGGCGATGCGAGATCCATGTGAGAAATGCCAAGTCTGCGAAAGCGGGATAGAATGTCAAAGTATCGCCTAATTCACTTCTTTTGAGGTGAACATTTCGTTTATTTTTGGAAAATGGTCCGTCCGGAAGGCGACACTGATGAAGAGCGGTGTCATTTCGAACAGCGAACTGATCCAGCTGAGGATCAACTTCATGCGTAAGTATATTTCTTATGATCATATTGGTAAATATGTTTACTGTATTGCAACGTATCTGTGTGTTTGTAGGAATATCCAGCAATATTTGCGTTTGTAAATTCCCACACTACGAACGATTCGAACTATTGCATCTCAAAATTATAGGCTAGGCTCTCTGCGTCTGGTTGTGTTAGAAGTATCAGGTAGACTGTATGTTTTTCGATCATATTGGTAATAAATAGCCTGTGGCGTGGCTAAGATTCTAAAACTGATGTCCTCGCACAATCGATATTAGCATACTGTAAGTAAATTCGGGAAATAGCAATATAATAACCACTTAGCTAAACAGACCTAGCCTACTTCAGATTGAGGCATTGTTATTGATGAGTTGCGTGTAGTTGAGCTGGAATAGCAATGTTTATTTAGTTTAGCTAATGTTGTTTTGTTGATAGCTTGCATTATTTGTAAATGTGTGCTGTATTACATTCTCTGTGTTTGTAGGAATATTCACTAATATGCGCGCTTGTAAATTCCCACACTACGAACGATTCTAACCATTGCTTCTCAAAATTATAGGCTACCCCTCTGCGTCTGGTCATGTTTGTTTGGTTCTTTGTTTGTATATGATGTAACCATGTCACATTTCCTAAGTTTTGTTTTCATTAGTTAGTGGTTTGCCCCTTTTTTGTAAAGCACATTTAATTTTCACCTGTTGAAGGAAATGTGCTATATAAATAAAGTTTGATTTGATGTCACATTTCCTAACAATTTTGTTTTTATCATATTTACAGAGATGCTGATCAGGAAACACGGCCTAGTTCACCACTAGCTAAGAGGCCACGCAAGCGTTGCAAGAGTACACCAGTCTCATCTCATTACATTACATGCATTCAGCAGACGCTCTTATCCAGAGCGACTTACACAACTTTTTACATAGCATTTTTTACATTGTATCCATTTATACAGCTGGATATATACTGAAGCAATTACGGTTAAGTACCTTGCTCAAGGGTACAACGGAAGTGTCCTTACCCGGGAATCGAACCTGCAACCTTTCGGTTACAAGCCCAGTTCCTTACCCACTGTGCTACACTCCGTCCATCTCATCTTCCATGCGTATAGTTTGCTTCAATAAATGTTCTGAAAATCAAAAGATGTCTTTGTTTCTGTCTTCTAAATGGCTCACTGAGTCTTTGTCTTAGTGGTGAGGAGGCATGCGGCCAGGTGTGAATAGCCTACTTAGCTGGCAGGTCGTCCTACCCAATGCATATTCATTACAGAAAGGCCATTTGCCCTCCCATTCTCACCTGGTGTTGAAAAATAGTAGTCACAACACTAACTTTTAGCAATGTATTTTATATTTCTCATTGGATTTGCTAAAATATTTTGTCATCTTTTGATACCCAAGACCTTGATGAACACATTTCAGTGACCAAAAGTCTTAGTCACAATTGTTCAGTGTGCTTTATTACAACATTCCTGTGCATGTTCAAAACTACTGTTTACAGTTTGTGTGTTTTTAGAGCAGTTTACAATCCACACATGATTATGACCTACTTACTGCTGCCATATTATTGTAGCTGAGTATGTGCTGAAAACAAAGATATGAAACACTTTGGAATCACTGTATATAAAGTTGATGAAATTTACACAAATGTCAGAGCATGGCACAATCACCAGTGTGCCTCATTTTACCCTTAGACCCCAGAGGGTTAAGGAGCCCAAAGGCACGCTCAGTATGGACCCTGGTTGAGCTGTGCACATGGTTAAAGTGCTTCTGAAGCTCTGTGAGGTGCCCATTGTCCCTATAAGGGACAAGCATGTTGCTATTTAATGGGTACGCCGAATCACCCAAAAGGTGGAATCTTTCAGGGAGAGGGTTGGAGTCCAGCAGTTGTTTGATGTCGCTGTTTCGGTACACTCGTGCATCATGTGCAGACCCGGCGTTGTCTGTGAAAATGTGTGTGAACCGCAACTGGTTGTCACACACGTTGCAGCATGTTATGTACTAGTGGGACTACATCCGAAATATGATCATCCAGAAAATCGTTGATGATCACAGAAGCGACTGTGAGACTGTGAGATGCTCTCGTCGCCATGTCTGTTTATGTTTAATGCAAACAATTTGGAATGTTCGTAAAAAGCCGTTCAAATTCAACTGTTCAAAGAAAACATTTTCGCCTTGTTCGCTGAACATGAACGCACCTCAGATAACTCATTTTATGAGACTGATTTTTAATTGTGTAGTTATACCGCTTCGCCTACATAAGTGGTGCCCAATGTGAGAATATAGAAATATTATCCCAACATGAGTGGTCAGCTATTTAACATGTTGGTCCAAAATCTCCCATAGGTGTTCAAATGGGTTGAGATTTGGTGTCTGCGAAGGCCATAGCATATGATTCACATAATTTTCATAATCATCAAACCATTCCGTGACCCCTCATGTCCTATGGATGGAGGCATTATCATCCAGGAACAGACCACACCCATCAGGATACAAATGTTTCATTATAGGATAAAGGTGAGCACTCAGAATAGCTTTGTATAGATCGGCAGTGACCCTTCCCTCTAAGGGGACAAGTGGACCCAAACCATGCCGGGAAAATGCCCCCTCCACCATAACAGAACCACCATACCCTCTAACTGTATGGGTCAAGCATTCAGGCCTATACCATTCTCTTTGTGTACTATGCTCAGGGTTTCCCCCAGAAAAGTTGTTAGGCCCGGTGGCAAGTGTCTTTTTTGATGGGGGCCCTGCACGGGCCTCTGACAGACTGATGGCAGCATTAAGGTAGGGCCCTATAGTTTCTGTGATAACAGAATCACGGATGGAATCGTGGAATTGAGAATTTATAAAAGCTATAACACAGATTCCATAGGGCCCTACATTATGTCAGTGGTAAAAGCTGACTGAAGATTTGAAAATATAACTATGTAATGTGAATGTTGTTATAAATAAGTAATTTATTCAACACACATTTAAAAAAAATCAACAACTATTTACAGCATAGCATAGTCTTACAAAGAATCTGACAACAATGTACAGACTTGGAATGCTGTGTTTTCAACAACAACAAAATAAATTAAATTAAATTAAAATAAATAATATCAAAGTTTTTGCACTCCACAAAAAACTTGTATTCAAGTCCTGATTGGCTACTGAATCTTACAACAAGCCTTGGAATGCTGGGCACATTTAAATAGGGATGGGAATCTCGAACCGGTTCCAAGTTGTCCTATTCATTGGAATTGTATGCCTCCATGCTTATCGATTCCGCTTATCGAAGCCAGCACGTTTTTACGACAGCTGTGCATTGCAAAACAATGACGTAACGCATTGGGGAGGCACGCACGCAGGCGGCCTCTCTTAGGTGTTTGTTTTGGACGGCAGCTGTCACAACAAATTTGATCCGGGCTGCCAGCCTTGATACATTCTGTTGCGATAAATATTCTAAGACGACTCAGCAATTTCTCTGGATTAACAGGTTATTTTCTAGTCTGAAATGCGATGGTATTGCGAAATGGCTACATGTAACGTCATGTAACGTGCAAGTAGTTGGCTATCTCCCTGGATACGAAGTAAATGTTTTTACCAATAAATAATAATAATAAATGCGATTTTATCCATGGAAATAGCTATACAAAAAGGCAAAATAAATGTCGTGTTTGCGATTGCCGTCGTAGATGTCAGAAGGAAATGTCACTGACAAAAAAAAAGTTTGCTCTCTTTGCAGTGGTTTGGGCTGGAAACGAGCTGTAAGAGCGGGATATGCACAACACTGCCTACTTATTGGCTACTAAATCTTACAACAATGTACAGCCTTGGAATGCTGGGCACATTTCAACAACAACAAAATATCTATGTATCTGTGTTACTGACTGTTTGGCTAGCTAGCTAAGTTAGCTAAATGACCACGTTGTGTCACCATGTCACATTTCCTAAGTTTTGTTTTCATTAGTTAGTGGTTTGCCCCTTTTTTGTAAAGCACATTTAATTTTCACCTGTTGAAGGAAATGTGCTATATAAATAAAGTTTGATTTGATGTCACATTTCCTAACAATTTTGTTTTTATCATATTTACAGAGATGCTGATCAGGAAACACGGCCTAGTTCACCACTAGCTAAGAGGCCACGCAAGCGTTGCAAGAGTACACCAGTCTCATCTCATTACATTACATGCATTCAGCAGACGCTCTTATCCAGAGCGACTTACACAACTTTTTACATAGCATTTTTTACATTGTATCCATTTATACAGCTGGATATATACTGAAGCAATTACGGTTAAGTACCTTGCTCAAGGGTACAACGGAAGTGTCCTTACCCGGGAATCGAACCTGCAACCTTTCGGTTACAAGCCCAGTTCCTTACCCACTGTGCTACACTCCGTCCATCTCATCTTCCATGCGTATAGTTTGCTTCAATAAATGTTCTGAAAATCAAAAGATGTCTTTGTTTCTGTCTTCTAAATGGCTCACTGAGTCTTTGTCTTAGTGGTGAGGAGGCATGCGGCCAGGTGTGAATAGCCTACTTAGCTGGCAGGTCGTCCTACCCAATGCATATTCATTACAGAAAGGCCATTTGCCCTCCCATTCTCACCTGGTGTTGAAAAATAGTAGTCACAACACTAACTTTTAGCAATGTATTTTATATTTCTCATTGGATTTGCTAAAATATTTTGTCATCTTTTGATACCCAAGACCTTGATGAACACAGTTCAGTGACCAAAAGTCTTAGTCACAATTGTTTAGTGTGCTTTATTACAACATTCCTGTGCATGTTCAAAACTACTGTTTACAGTTTGTGTGTTTTTAGAGCAGTTTACAAATAAGTTAGCTAAATGACCACGTTGTCGTGCACATCAATGTCACCAAGCTAACGTTATTAATAAACAAGTGAAGTCGTTATTTAGATGACGATTAATACATCATGTAATGTTACAATGTATTGAACGTTACCTACACACTGCTTAAGTTAATATAAAAAGAATGTACTTACCGACGAGATGAAGTGATAACACAGTTTGTAACGAGGTTAGTTAGCCTACTAAAGAAATGGTGCCTTGCTAGGTACCGTTAGCTTGTGATAGTTAGAAGCATCAAGTGTTGAACGTCACTCTATGCACAATGAGGAACAGACCTGCTGTTTTCCTATAGTGCGTTCACGTTTTAACCAACAGATGTCGCTGGTGAGGTTTCCAACCAAGCTGCCCCACTGTAACTGTAGTTTAAAAAACATCTTAAAAATACGTTAAAAATATATATATAATAATCCCCGATGCTTAGGCCCGGCGGGGGGTCAATTTAGGCCCGGCGGCCAGCCGGACTTGCAATACACTGGCGGAAACCCTGATGCTGAAGGATGACTCATCCAGTGCCTATGGTTTTTGCACCACCAAACTCTGAAATGTGAATTTGTCTTTGTAATGAGGGGTTTATGCGCTGCAACCATACTATAATATCCCTCTCTATGTAGTTGCCGACAGACTGTTCTTGCCGACAAGTCTGATCACATCCTGCACTGACATTCTCAGCCACCTGAGGAAGAGTGGCTCTTCTTTTTTTCCTTATATATCGCACTACTACTACTTTTTAACCACAATTTCCAACCCAAACTCATTGTTCATTGCAAGTTAAACACTGGTTTGCTACCTTCTTTACATGTGCCAATGTAGCATTATTATCATTGCAAAGAACAAGACCATTATTCAGTGTTTACCAAATCAAATCCTTAGCGGTGGCGTTCCACTGTCCCGTGAAGAGACGCTCATTCTCCAACCACATTTAATGAAACCGGTCTTCTTGTCCATCCATGTTTAAACAATAAACACTAGGTAGTGATGGGTTTGGAGTGTTTCTCCTCTCTGCCAGTAGTGACGCCATATGGTATCAGGAAATATTAAGGGCATAGTTTGTTTATGTACAAAAGAGGTAGGCCCTCGCAGATAGGATGGACATGTGTACCCAGTCAAGGCCCCAGAGGGTATTTAAACCTGGCTAGAAGACCAGTGCGGGGTGGGTCGCTGTACCGCAAACTTGTGTTGTGTTTCAGTGAACTTCCCACTGGCCAGTGTGATTTACAGAAAACTTTACTTTCTTCAGTAAAGTGTTTGTTGCCTTAGTGAGTTCCTGCATCGTCCTGACTTTGATTCCACGGGAAGAAGCTGGGTCCTAACAGAAGTAAATTATAATTCACACAGGCATGTTGTCTATCGTTAGCTTGCTACTCGCTTAGCTGAATGACTAGCTACAGTAACACTGATGCTTAGCTACAATAAAATTTGAACTTAGAATACTTCATTATCCCCACGGGGACATTCTCCTAGCAGCATGTAACATTCACATGTACAAACAGACATTTATACCAAGAAACATACAACCATTCATGCAACCGAATGACTGGGTGGATAAATACATACATACAGATAAAAATGACTTATTGAGGCCTAAGAAATCAATTGTGACTCTTACAAACCTATTCACACATGTTTGGCATGTTAATGTAATGTATGCTTGTACACACAGAGCCAAGTCACTTGAAACAATTTAGGAATCATTGGGTAGCCGTGCTTTGGTATACAGCTTGTTTAATTTGTGTGAGGTAAGATTTTGAATGGGTTATTGTACATGACAGACCTACTAATTGTTTGTATGTCGATAGAGGATGTATAGGACTAGGTAACATTCATTTAGAAAGGAGGGGTTGTGGGGTTAGCTACAGTAGGTAGCCTAGTTAAAAACTAGTTATCAGTACAGGGGCAGCGGTGAATGTGAACCATGTTTGAGTTAAAGAAAGTCGACATACCTAGCGTGAAATCATTATCTTGCAGCAGTGTCTATCTGAGCAGTGACGTTACCTACCTGACCAAAGTCGCAATGCAGATGTTAGAGATCAATTTCGGAGGTGCCTGTATGTGTACTAATGTTGTACACTCAGTCTGTCGTCTCGTGGGCAAGGTAGCTAATGTTAAACTCGATGAAAATGGCAAAAGCAGAACTGTCTAAAGTGTGGGTGTATTTTATTTGGATTTCAGAAATATAAATGAATTTCCCACAAAGATTTTACAGAGGCAAAAGCAATAGTTTAAATGTTTCGTTTTTAGTTAGCCAGAAAGCCAGTGTAATGAGTTAGAGATTTGCTTCAGTCGGAGGGGGGATTTGACCGTCTGTCAGTCGTGCAAAAAATTCCAGCACGACTGACAGAAAAAATGCTAAGCATATCGTCAGATAGTTTGCATCTCAGGGACTTGGGCCCCACTAACATTATCTCAGTCTTATCGGAGTTTAGCAAGAGAAAAGTTTGGCTCATCCATTCCTTTATGTCTATAAGACAGGCTTTGATCTTTGACAGCTGGACAACTTCATCAGGTTTAACTGATAGATACAACTGGGTGTCATCTGCATAATGATCACTGGCATACAACATCAAATAGAACACAACGCCAGCTATTTCTCGCTACCTGGAAAACAAGCTATCAGGAATCAAACAACACAGAAATACAGTTAGTTTACCTGTGTAAGAAACACCTCAGACACACCAAATATCAGGAAGGAAGCAGGGTAGGAGAGGAGGAGTACGAGAACGAGCGAGACGGCAACCCTTGTCGTGTATTCCCCTGCCCTCTATTATCTTGGCTAATGCCCGGTCCCTCCGTAACAAAACCGACAAACTTTAGGCCCATGTTCACTACCGACACAAGTTTAAAGAAGCCTCTATTCTGGCCTTGACAGAAACGTGGCTTGGAGATAAGGACTTGTACTGTGAGCTGGCGATAGACGGGTTTGGTGTGCCTCTACGCACCGACCGGGAGGCTGCGATCACCGGTAAATTGTGCAGAGGAGGTGTATGCCTTTATCAGGGTTCGTACGGTCATGAAAAACCTGGAAAAGTCATTGAAATTTAAAATGCAATTCCAGGCCCTGGAAAAGTTATGGAAAAAAAAAATTTTTTTTGAAAAGTTTTGGAAAAGTAATGGAAATATAACTAAAGTTGCATCAAATATAATTACTAATTAATCCCATCATAAAATACTAGTATAGTAATAAAAGTAAATTGGCACGTAACCTTCACGGTATTTTTGGTGGTGTGAGAAGTTAATTTGGTCTGGCTCAGGTCCAGTCTGTTACCCAGGCACGCTTCTGCTAATGTAGCCGTTAGTCAACGCAAGGCCCTACTGTGCCGACAATATGCCAGGGAAGTGCAGCTTCAATAATATATCAGGGCTTGAAATAACTTTTTACTTGGTAGCACTGGTGCTCCCAACTTCAAAAAGTTAGGAGCACCCACCAAATGTAAGGAGCACCACAATATATGCAATAGATTTTTATTGATAAAAAATGAACAAAATAACAGTACGGTTTACAAGTATACAGTTAAATTGTCACGCCTAAAATGTGTCTGACTCTTCATGAATTGCGTGTTATGCATTCAAACGACAAAGCGCTTCTAGTCACATTAATACCACTAATTAAATCAACACCCAGTAAACTTGCATCGAGAAATTAGCTGTTTCAACCTGGGTAGCTACACAAAACACTACGTTAATGTTTCAAAAAAAATGCTGTAATCGTTTGCTTCAACTTTTCAGCTTTCGATAACGCTAATAAATCGAACATAAACTTTTGTCTTCAGGTAACATTAGTTACCGCGTTAGCTCTCTGTGTCGCGTGACAGTGGAGTGCTGCGAAAGGGAGTGACTGAAGGCTAATATTAACCAATTTAAAATCAGCATTAAAGGTAAGAATGTCAAGCTCACGATTGGTTAGAAGGGTCACCGTCAGCTCACAAGGCACATATTGAGTGTACTAACTAGCGAATGTACAGAGGAAGAGACGTTCGACTGAAAAAAAGAAAAAAAGAAAAGGTTGCACCAGAACAATTATTTGCACTCGCACAAAATGCTCCCAATTATATTTCGAGTCGCACAGATTAAATTTCTGGAGCATATGCGACCCAAAATGGTCGCAATTCGAAGCCCTGTTGAGACATGACAAAAATGTTAAACTATTCAAATTAAAATATGAGAGAATGTATCTAAGTGTGTCTGTCTGGTGTTTATTTGTTTTAACGAGGCACCCATAGTTTCAGATGCAGACCTAATTTTACTTAGTGTTACAATAAATAATTTTAAATCGTCCCGCCTGAGATAAAGTCATTATTTTGGTCATGGAAATTCAGTTAAAGGTTGTGAGAAGTCATGGAAAAGTCATTGAAAATCATGGTGAAAAGTGTATGACCCTGCGTTATACTAAATTTCGAAGATTTTTTGTGACTGTGGTCTATATTCACCCGAAGGCAAATGAAAGCATCGCCTCTAAACCAGGGGCGTAGCTACGGGTGGGCCTAGCTGGGCCTAGGCCCACCCACTTCTTGCCTAGGCCCATCCTAGTGTGCAACTCGCATCTCGTCTTTTAGCGATAACAGCAAAAAAAAAAAAAGACTTGTCACCGTCGTTACTTTGAAAGCGTAATTTCCCTGCTGATACGATACCCCTCCCCCTACTTAGCCAAGTGAAAGCATTTTCATCTATTCAACATCTATTCAATCGAGCTCATCCAAATTCAGTGCGCGGATTCCACGATTACAGTACTAGGGAATGAAGCCGAAAGACTGTGAAAGTGAAAGTGAAAGGGATGAAAATGCCAATGAGCTTTGATTGATTATCGTGGCTTTAAACATTCTTTTATCTGATCCAAGAAAAAAACTAACTTTCAGGTAAGGAATTCTGGTAAAAATTTTGGTAGCCTATCCACAATATTCCAAAGTCCCATGATGCCTTGCGCGGAATATGTGCAGAATGTCCGGTTTGGGGTAAACAAACGTTATGTTAAATGCTATGGCTATGGTCTTAAAATGGCAGAAATTTAGAACATACAAAGACAACACTGTACTCTCATATGCTTTTCTTGTATGGGGATCGGACAACATGAAAACAATTTTAAACCGTCCACCACGTTTTGGCAATGTTCCAGCTCTCACGTCATCACTGTTGCATGCTTCACAAAACCTATTACACTACTAACTAACTCTTACATTATAATGTGAAATATCCACATTAATCCATATATAATACCACTAACCTATTTAAAGACACTCAATTTCAAAAATAATGTATATAACCTAAGTATTTTGAGCAGTAATAGCCTACTTACATAGCAATGATGAAATCTATGTTCAGCAGTGGAGACAGTAAATCAACGATACAGTTCAATCCGCTTCTGTTTTGCTCAAGAAAACAATGTCAGCTAGGTCTATCAGCAAATATATTGCTTAGGCTATGCCCATTAGTCCTCAATAATAATAGTATTTTCCAAGAAATTACAAAAAATTGATGACCACGTTTCGTTAGGTGCAGCGTCTTTCACTGCTACCACAGAGTGAATGCGTAAGTGATGTGATGATAAGAAAATCTTCGGTTATGCTGACCTAAAAACACTATTAAAAAGCAAAATTAGACATGTTAGACATCGTTAGAAAGCTTATACTCTCACCTACTGAATAAATGAATTGTCAATCAAGCCAGACTGTACTGAAAGGGCGACAACGCCGTAAACAATGTGTGGTATTACGCACAGCTATTTTGGAAGGTATGAGGCATCACAAATACGCGTATATTTCACGAACGGATTGTCCAAGACAATATATGACCACTCAGTCCTCAAAAGGGAATCTCTACACGGTAAAACCAATCGTAAGGTTGTATATTTATTCAATATTTAGTCCCAGATATTGACTGTAGAATGACATGGAATCATTTTTTAAAACTTTTTCTCATTTATTTCGTTATGTGAGCAGCGTTTTCACTGCTGTATTAGCATATCTTAGGGCTATTGTCGGGTTTATCTTGTTCTATGATGGAATACGATTTTTTAGTGGTGAAAGAATATTTTTATGAATGCCAAGATAGAAAATATTGTCCATTATGTCATGGGTGGGGGGTGTAGTTGTAGATGAGACTGCAGGGAGTTAAATGAACGACCAGAGCGACAATGATGGCGCTGTGAATCTCCGTATTCGGCATAATTGTCGTGTATCGTCTGCTAATGAAACTAAAACAGCGCGTTTCTGTTTTTAACTCATACTTTGGTTGCAGTAGCACTGAATGTCTGCGTTCAGTAACCTCGGCACACCGGCGTGCCGACTCACTAGGTGCTTTGCGCAAAGAGGTTAAACAAGCTAGCTACCTAGCTATCTAACTTTCATCGCTTCGTTAAAAATAATGAACAACGACACTTCTGTTTCCAACCGGAAGATCCGCACACATCTCGCTATACAGAGGCTTTGTCAGAAATATTGTGGATATAGCCTATGAAATAGCAAAATAGTACTTTTATATTTCTAACTAAAATTTTCATTCATTTTCAGCAGCTTTTTTATGAGACTTTCTCAAGCCGATATGTTTGAGGACATGATTAGTTTACGTTACCTGTTAATTTTAGTTGTTTAACACAATCCTTTAAGTCTAATAGTAATGACAAATCAGTATTACTGCAAATAAACCTGGCGAGAAACCATTCACATAGTAGGCAAAACTAAATAGATAGACAACAGCAGTGTAACACAGCAGGCCATCAAATAGCAGAACACTTTTGTGCTTGTAATGTATGGTAAATGCTATTGAGCTATTTTATGGAATTAATTGTGTGGCCCACCCACTTTTGTTCAAGGCCCACCTGCAATTTCATTTCTGGCTACGCCACTTCTCTGAACTGATCCTACAGACTGTGCAGAAACTACAGTTGCTGTCCCCCAATGCTCCTAATTTAATTCTGGGCGACTTCAACCACTGTTCGCTGGACAAAACTCTCAGGAACTTTTACAAACATGTGTCTTGCCAAGGGTTGCAAAGGGTCAGAATATTTCCAGTAAATGTCCGGTAAATTTCCGGAAATTTTGGAAGGGAAGTTAAGCTCGGGAATTTTGGGAATTTGCACAATTTCAATATAAAAATCTTACCTTTTAATAGTGAACTTATTCGGGGGGGGGGGGGGGGGGGGGGGGTACACATAAAAAAGCAATACTAGGTCTTATGGCATGTCTGGTTAAAAGGATTCCCATTAGATTGAATTGTAGCCATGCACTGCATTCAGCAGCGCACTCTTCCATCACATGTACTGATAATTTGTCAGCATCCCTTTAAAGGTGCAGTGTGTAGAATTTAGTGGCATCTAGCGGAATGGGACATGGCAGAAATGGAATATAATATTCAAGTATGTTTAATTAGTGTATAATCCCATGAAAATAAGAATTGTTGTGTTTTCGTTACCTTAGAATGAGCCCTTTATATCTACATAGGGAGTGGGTCTTCACGGTGGCCGCCATGTTGCATCACCATGTTTCTACAGTAGCCCAGAATGGACAAACGGCTCTAGAGGGGCACATTTGCCTGGGTACCTTCCAAAATAGCTGTGCGTAATACCACACGTGTTGTTTATGTCGCTGTCACCCTTTTTAGTACAGTCTGGCTTGATTGACAATCCATTTATTCAGTAGGTGAGAGTATAAGCTTTCTAACCATCTATAACATGTCTAATTTGCTTTTGGAATAGCGTTTCATTGGTTAGCATAATCGAAGATTTGTTATACTTACGTATTCACTCTGTGGTAGCAGTAAAATACGCTGCACAAACGGAACGTTGTTAACAATTTCTCGTAATTTTTTGGATAATACTATTATTATTGAGGACTTCTAGGCATAGCTAAGCCATATGTTTGCTGATAGACCTAGCTGACATCATTTTCTGGTGTAAGACAGAAGGCCTGTAGCCTTGACCTCACTAGTTATGAAATCATTTGAAAAGTTGATTAAAAAGGAACTTCTGGATAGGACAGAGCATCATCTCGACCTGTTACAGTTTGCATATCGAACCAACAGGGGGGTCCAGGATGCAACTATAACTCTGCTCAACTTCATCTATTAGCACTTACAGGGTAGTAAGAACCATGCCAGACTGTTGTTCGTGGACTTCTCATCAGCTTTTAACACCATACAGCCTCACCTGCTGGTGGCCACCCACGCTTGACCACCCCAACCACGCTTGATAAATATTATACATTTTAGTTGTGTTTCTATTGTATTCTATGTTTTTTTTTACTGTATTTATGTTTTTACTTGTACTTTATGTTTTTACTTTTATTATATGTTGTATTTAATTGCCTTGTACTGTTTTCACTGCTGCACAACCAATTGCCCCTCTGGGGACAAATAAAGTTATACTTGACTTGACTACTTGACGACTTAGAATATCAAGATCAAGATGCTTTAGTCTGCGCCCCACCAAAGACACCAACTTGTTCCCCATAACATCGACTTTCAAACAATACAAAACATGATTACATTGTATATGGAGAAGCTAAGGTTCACATAGTTGCAAATATATCCTACTGGATCAGCATTGAGTACTGTCGCTGTCACACCTGTCAGCACAGTAAACAGTCTGTTTTCTTTGGGGGTCTGAGGCACACTTCTGTGAACTGCCCAAGAATTTCCGTTCAACTACCATTTAGCTTAATGCTAACAATAATGGAAAACCCCATAGACACGCTGAGTACGTAAGTGCAATCTGTTTTACACTCCACAAAACAGCAATATGTAGAAAATGAATGTATAGTTTAAGAAATAACTACATTGGTCTCTCAGTACAACACAGATATGTAAGAGGCAAGAAACTTGTTTCAGCAACTTATTTCAACCAACATTTGATGTGATCCTTATAACAAGATTTAGATAACTATGCAGTTACTATCAGTGATTGAACAACTGGGGTCTACTGACCAAAAGGACATTACCTGCGTCTTAGCAATGGACTGTGTGGATACAAAGAGCTCCATCTCCCCATCCTCTCCCTTAGGAATAGCCAGAGTGCAGTGTGTCTCCAGTAGAAATGCTCCTGTCCTCCAATGTGCATTTCACCTATGGCAAAACATGCACAAAGTAAAATGCATGTGCAGTGGTTTGGGTTATTTGCAAACCGGACCTGAAGCTTTATCTTTGAAGTTTTTAGGGAAATGCCCCACCTTCCAGTATATGATCTGCTTCTTGAAACCCTTGGCAAGATTCCCTCTCTCAATGGTTCTTACAGGTTGGTAAAATGATTTACAGGCAACAGCTTCCTGAAACAAAACAAAAAACAAAATACAAAACATAAAAAATAAAATTAAATGTGAATAATCGAACCACCATAATCTGGTAGAATAGCTGAATGTCATTGCATAGGCTTCTGTGAAGCCTGACTACAATGCCCTTTTCTTTAACTATGATGATTTTAAGAGCAATTAGAATATTCTGTATTTAAGTGTGTGTTTTGGCCACTGTGAGTTTTACACATCTTTCTTTTTTTCTCCAACTTTAATGCACAAGCTCAAACAGTTATTTAGCAAATGGAAAAAAAGTTGGACAAAATCTTCAGTCTAGCCACAAAAAGTTTGTCCTAAACTTTGAGTAAGTATTTAAAAAGCAATTAACTGTTCTGTAGGAGTTTTTTTTTTTGGCCATTTCTTACACGATATACAGTGAGCACCATAATTCATTGGACAGTGACACATTTTTTGTTATTTGGTTCTGTACTCTAGCACTTTGAGTTTGAAAGGATACAACGACAATGAGGTTGAAGTGCTGAAGACTGTCAGCTTTAATTTGTGTCACTGTCCAATGAATTATGGTGCTCACTGTATAAATGGCATGCGGTAAATGTCAAAAAGTCTGATGGATTGAAACCCCGCCCCTTGTCCCCCCCCTGTGGTTTTTTGACGAGTGTACTTGAGTCAACTTGAGTTGAGTTCGTTTTTATTTAGGGTTGTTGGTTTTTAGCGTAGCACATGCGTTGATTTGGTTTATATTTTATTTTAATGGAAATGTCCATTTTTAAAAGTAAAAGAATCCGTGAGGGAAGTGTTGAATAGCTTTGTGGTTTTTAAATGTGTTTGAAAAGGGTTAGTTTGTGTAAAAGTGCTTAAGCATTTTATTCTTTTTATTGTTTTGAAATACCATCCGCCACCACAACACGAACAGAGCAAATAAATGCATAATAGGGTTACATGCATTAAAATGTTTAAAACAAGTGGAAATTATGTTAGAAAAGTTTGGTAGTTGGTTCATAAGTAGATTAGTTTATTAGTTAGATGAGGAGACAGCGTTGTGTGTATGAGCATTAGTTTTGTGTTAAATAGATTTTAAGCAAAGCAAAAGCGTGTTAAAATTGTAAAACAAGTGAAAATAGCAAATAGTTACATCTTAGCATTGTCTGTAAAGCAAATTCAAAGCATGACAGGTGTAAGTTATCAGGCTATGTGTGAAAAGAGAGTCTCTTTTTAAAAAACTATGACAGAAAAGACATTTAGAGACAGAAGACATTTAAGGAACTTTTAGTCCCAGGAACTACTATTCAAGGAACTAAAAGGTTCCTTCAGCCCATTGTTGTCGGCGTTTCCACCGTGGTCTAAAGACCCGCGAAGATTAGGCAAATTAGTCCGCTGACGTATGAAAAAGCGACGTCGTCGTCGGTCCATCTGTCATATGATTTCTTCGGTAACTCCATACTACCACCAAAGTACATTATTTTCCAATAACGGGACAGCCCAGAGGGGTAAATACCACTTATACAACGGGTTACCAACAATGACTATATGGTTACTTTAGTATTTATTGATTTTATTGACTTAATCACCTGAAATTGAAATATTCCGTTTGGGCATATTATTTTACTGATGTCAAGCAAAATTCGCGTTGGTAGTTTGACTTGGACCATTGTTATGCAACAAACAGGATATAATAGGCCAATATACAGATTGTAACTGTTTTATATATCCTCTCAAACACATTGTTATGTTTTTATGCGAACATTCACCTTTCATGTCTTGACATCCGAGGCGACAGAATGCATTCACATTCTACAAATAACTGGTAACAACATTTATAGCAGAAAACATGCACACGTCGTAAACAATTTGCTGTTGAATTGATCATCGTCATTTCCATATCGCAAAATTAAAAGAATAAATAGAATGAAAAACTTAGACCAGCGTGAAAATTTAAATTAATATTGCACAGTTTGCTTCATCTTTTTAGATTCCTTCAAAGTTGCTAGCGGAGCAGCTAAATACTTGAAGTGTGCCCCTCCAAATGCGAACCATGCACCATAAAGAGTCCACCTAGTCTGGTCTTTTTGTGGAATTGAAGAATCGCAGAGTAAAATTATGGCAGTTTGGAAAAAAGCAAAAGGGACGATTACTCTAATTACCTGTTATTTTTTACCCTGACAAAAAGTGCGGAAGGTGATTTTTCCAGTTTGCTTTTACTGTATCCCCAATGTAAATTATGCAGAACTACTGCATAGCCTACCTCACATAACTGTGTCAAGCGTTTTGAGTCAATTATAACGGGCTAACAAAGAAAATCCAGATGAAAATATTCAGCAACCGAATTAAACTGTTTGAATGTTTTGGTATGTAATATGCTGTCCCAGCACAAATGCTTAATATTTTATAAAACAGACTTAATGCTAAAGCAAGAAAAGAACAGAAGAGCACACATGTTATATAATCCTCAATCTTAATTTCTCATCTGTAGACGTTGGCAGGCTATAACCAAAAGTAGGCTACTGCGCCGCATAACATAAAAGTTTGAATTCAAGTTATCATTTTGAAAATAATAATTTGGTTTGCGGCTGCAGATTTTTAAAAATGATGGTTGAAATAAAATGCTGTGAGTGCTCGTGTAGAGGGGAGTCAAACTGGGACCCAGAAAAGGCTGGCAGTTGAACGAGCCTGCAGGCTGGGACTCATCCTGTACTTCAAAGAACCCGAGAGCCGTGTGATAAAACAATAAGTTACTCGGACTTCCTATGGATGAGCAGGCCATTTGGCTCTCTGGAATGTTGCCATCTGGACACAACTAAGATAAGAGGAACTAGTCTCTTTGTTTATGGTTGTGGGGGTGTGTGTTGGGGTCATTAAGATCACCCGGCCTCTGGCAAGATGGTGGGGCAACTGCGCTTGACAGTACCACAGTGCCCTTATGTGGGCCCCTCTGTCATTACACTTTTTATTTCTTTTCTGGATCTGGACTCTAAACCATCTGTTTATCATATTTACAAACCCTGGAAAACCTCACAAACCATGCACATGTTTCATTATATTACTGTATTATGCCTTATGTAATAATAACATGGATTGCATGTAAAATGGTTTCAACAAAGGGTATTTTCATGACAACTGCATACTATTACATCCCCTAGACATGTTTGGTATGGCGTATTCAGGGAAATTCAAGCAATTGAATGAAATATGTTTTATACCAAATAACATTTAATAAAACATAGTTTCAGAAACTCAGGGAAAAACTATCACAATGGAATGTCCTCTCTGGTAATCATCTCTTTTTCCCAATTTCCCCACTAATTGTTTTAACAGCAGCCTCCAAATGGTGGGGGTCGAAATTCCAGATTTTATTATTCGGCCAGGTTAATTTATGGCAATGCCGCCTCGATCAAACGCGGGATTTGGCCTGAAAGGAAGGGAGACAATCCTGTCGGGGAAGATCGTAATCGACTTCCCACATTGCACATACTCTGTGCTCTGTGTGTAACTAAACAAGGAAGATCGTAATCGACTTCCCACATTGCACATACTCTGTGCTCTGTGTGTAGCTAGACAAGGAAGATCGTAATCGACTTCCGACACTGCACATAACCTACTCTGTGTTCTGTGCGTAGCTGAACAGGGAAGATCGTAATCGACTTCCCACACTGCGCATACTATGTGTTTCGTGTGTAGCTGAACAGGCTGGGTAAGAACTTTTTACTCTGTATTTATGTTTTTAAACCTTCCGTATTTTATAATTGACTGAATTTGAAGCTAATGACCTACCTGCCTGTTAAATAAATTCTTCTTATTTTTAACTTGCGTGGTCTTCATGACTCTAATCCGTTTTATCTTCTTTTCAGCCATAATTCCGATTAAATACTCAGGGGGACAATTATGACTAGGACATACTGATCAGGGGTCTAGTACAGCGAACGTCTTTAGTGAGGTCCTCAAGTTAGATAGGCGACCACGATCTGCCCACTAATGGGATTGGTGTTGTATTGGTTCTGGTGTTTTGGCTTAAGAGGACCCATGGGCGTTATACGCCGGTTCTTGTCAAATTCGCCTTAAGGAGCCCGATAGATACACACTGTCCTGGGCTCATAACTATCTATGCACAAAGGAAGGCATGTATTATGGTGGTCAGCCTCCTACCCTCTGGGTGCTTCACCGAACTGAGATTTAACAATAGTGCTAAACCCGGGAGCATATATTGAGGAATGATGGCACAAGATAGAGTCGAGTGTAACCACTCCCAAGTTCCACGTATAGTTAAAAACCAAATTTTAAATTCTAATTTCATTTGGAGTCAGATTATTACGAGAGTAAAACCTAGTAACTGTTACGCTTACTTGCTGTGGTCATGGATATATTTGCTGTGTTGTTCCGCTCATTTGTGAGTATTCTGATGCTCTCATTGGAATAGTGATGGTCCGGTGACAGATCAGATATATCTCTGATGACAGCATAGCCCCGTTTGCGAACGGAGAGTAACCAGAATGCTACTGGTCCGTTTCAGGCCAGTCTTAAGCGGGATATGAAGCAGCGCATTCATATCTGACCCGCGGCGACGGAACCAGTGCATTCTTAAGTATAATTGTGCCCTGTTCTTACGAACAGAGGAAAAATAACTAACATCTCCGGTTTTGAATCACACCAGCCAAGGGAAAACACGCGGTGCCTTCCCCTCCAGCTACAAACCCTCATTGGTCTAGCTGTGAGGTGTTTACACTCGACCAATCAGAAATGTTCAGTGCTTGCGCCACACCCCAAAAGTTCCTGTACTTTTGGAAAGTACTACCCCCGAGCAGGGACGTTTTTGGGGGTAAAATAAAGTCCCTGGAACTTTATTTAGACCTTGGTCCCGTAAATTAACTGAGTTACTCTGAGTTCCTCAAAAGGTTCCTAGATCCTGGGGAAAGTTCCTGCAGTGGAAACGCAGCTTTAGAGACAGAATCGAGCAAAACAAGGTTATTTTCTCTGTGGAAAGCCTTCTTCGAAGGAAGTCCGTAGTTTGTTGAGAGAGAGCAACAGTGCGAGCTGGAGCTGTTCTGTCTGGTGTCTGTGAGCCGACTGGAAACTGAGAGCTCTCCCAGGCCCCAACGAAGGCTCGGTGGGGGGTGTGGTTGTGGTTTGTCATGTGCCGCGTGTCGGGAACCAATGAGGAGAGGCATGCTTTGAGGGGTTGGTCTTTCAAAAATGTGATTTTAAATTTTTATCTTTATGTCTCCAGGCGTTATTTTTACGTAGGCTATAGCCCATGTCCCTTTTTAAAGTAATATAGGATTAATTATATGCACCAAGTCTTAAAATAAATGTTTTAGGATGCCTTTTACGTTGGCAAGCGTTATGACTGCCTGTAGACATCAGACGGTTTGTTAAACAAGGCTACTCTATGTTTATGTATCAATCCCAAACTAAATAAGTAGCCTATTAAATAAATAATTCTTATTTCCATAAGTCATCGAAATAATATGTCAAACCATTAACAAAGCAACGTTTCAGGCCAACGCAATCTTTGATGGCACAAGTGTACAGAAAAAAGCACAATCCCTATCTAAATAAATATTAAATATATAATTCTTATTTCCATATGTCAAACCATTAACAAAGCAATGTTGCAGGCCAACTCCAGGGCCGGCCCGTGGCATTAACGCTCTATGCGGTTGTTTAGGGCCACAACCACTAGGGGGGCCACACGACACCAAGGGCCCACACAATCCAATGTTTATCTAGCCAACTCAATCTTTGATGTTGCAAGTTAGCAGAATTTAATCGTGAACGCAAAAAGCAGAAACATGTGGGGAGCCTGCAGGCCAACGGGCTCTCTGATTGCACAGATTTGTTGCACTAACAGAAAAAAAGGAAACATGATGGGGTATTGTGCAGAGTTACAACACACACACACACACATAGGAGAAAGGGAGTATAGTTAGATAGGGAATGCAGTTGAATATAACATGAACACAGGTATTTCACTCTGTGCAGCCCTTCTATAAACTTAAAGTATTGATTTTTATTTTTGTTATTATAATTATGTAATATAATTAATTGTAATTATTTCTGTATTCATACAACACCTGATTCTCTATTTTACTCTGTTCAGCCCTTCTATAAGCTATGATTTACTATGTTCAATTGTACTATGTATGTTCAAATAAAAAAATATTTGAACTGAAAATGAATGACCCATTTTACCTGAACATGCCATCAAGGTGAGAGAAGGGGTCTTGGTGTGTTTGAAGGTCTGCAGTTTCTAAACAAGTATACTTTACAACATAATTTCAAAACAGAAATATTGCAGAGATCCATGATAACTTATAAAAACATTGTTGGAGTAACCAGCTTTTTAAAATAACTTGTATTTTTTATTGTTTTTATAACAGAAAAAGAAAGAAAGAAAGAAAAAAAAAAACATTCATACTGTTAGGACTCTGGACAATCTTTTGTTTGGACACTAGGTGGTGACATTTTCCCCCTAGGGATTTTTCAGAGACTTTTAATGAATGTCATTCTTTTCAGCTGTACCTTGTTTGTAAGTGTATTTAAACCCTTTGTTTTGTGTTCTTCTTTGCTGAGTCTTCAAGTTGCCTTGCTTTGTTGTGAGTACTCTAGCCCCTCTGGTATTTTCTCCTGAGCTAATCCTTGTGTTAAAAGATTCAAAACTTGTTTCCTGATTTTGCTTTTGTGCCTTCGTGAAAAGAAAAACCTTTGGGATTTTGTATTTGTGCCTTTTTGAAAAGAAAACTTTTGAGACTTTGTATCTGTGCCTTGTGAAAAGAGAACTTTTGGGAGTTTGTATTTGTGCCTTTTTGAAAAGAGAACTTTTGGGAGTTTGTATTTGTGCCTTTTTGAAAAAGAAACTTTTGTGACTTTGTATTTGTGCCTTGTGAAAAGAGAACTTTTGGGGATTTTGTGTTTGTGCCTTTTGATAAAACCTTTGGGAATTTGCATTTTCGGCCTGTTTTCTTATTTAGTAATCTTCTGAGCTTTTTGGATCTTTGGTTTTCCTCCCTTCCTTTGAGGGCTGTTCTGAAGACTCTAGTAAAGACTAAAGTTTTTTTTTTTTTTTTTTTTTTTTGCACATCTGTCTCCTAAGTTTCTGAATTTGGGTCCACTCTGCTCTAGTGGATCAGTGGTTAGAGCATAGGGTCAACACCACCACGACCCAGGTTCGAATCCCGACACGAGACCTCACCCGTAACACATACCATACAAATACAGAACAGTCTATGGGGTTGTAATTAATGACAAATTAATTGTTTGCTGTAAGCAAGATCTTGACCAGATATCGGTCTTCCTTCAGTACCAACTTTGTAATATTATTCAAATATAAAATGGTGCTGCTCTTGGGTACTGTATATCCCATAACATCCTTCAAAACTAAACTCACTACATTCCAAAATAGTTTTATCCTCTTCCAAAGTTCCAAAAGAGATTTGCATGACTTGCATGCATCGAGCCACATTGCCTCCAATTATGCTTTTTTAATAATTGTTGGCTTTTTATTTTTGGTGTAATAAAGTATTACATTTAACAATTTAATTTAATAAAATCTAATTAAAATTTTCCAATTGAAATCTCTCCATTTATGGGAGTTTGTAGATTTCTGGAGTGTTGTGCACATATCATAGCATTCTTCATCTGATATCTGGACATTCAAGTCTTTTTCCCATTTTAGTTTTACATATAGTGTAGATTTACCTTGGCATTCCATTAAACTATAATAAAGTAGGTCTTGAAACCTTACATTGATATGTGTTGATCATTAGGTGCATCAACTATCTTAACGACTAGTATTTTTATTTATTTTTATTTTTCCATAGATTGCGTTGTTGCCGTTCTCGTTGTTAGTGTTAATCAGTTTAACCATCAGGGTCCAAGTTGAACTATGCGGTTGTTCCCTGTACTTGGACCTGTACTTCTCTCTAGGGGTTTCGTCATACTTGTTCCTGGTTATGGTTATACACTTTGTTGTACGTCGCTCTGGATAAGAGCGTCTGCCAAATGCCTGTAATGTAATGTAATTTCAGTTACTGAACTTCCATCATTTGGATTCTCCTGTTTAATCTCATTATAATACTCTTTCAACTGGAAATATCTAAACAAATCTTGGTTCCTAAGTGCCGATCTGTCCTTCAAATCTTAAACTTCATAATTGTCCATTTTCAGTGATGGTACAGAACACAGTCATTCCTTTTTTTCATCTATTCTTTAAATATTGAGTCATAGATTCCCAGCTTGAACTCGCTGTCATGAGCAATCCATCTCTGTGCTCTTTCTCATTTAAATTGCCGAACAAGCTTGTGCCATGTTTCCAATGTAAATACTGTAATTGAATCAATGTTTCTTTTGATGTATTCAGGTATTGCTTTTTCTCCTAGAAGTGTCTGAATATGATAGCTGGGAATACATGTTTCAATACCTTTCGATCTGGCCAAGTAGTTACTGTCACACCAATAAACCAGTGGCTGGATTTGTGCTGCATAGAAGTATGTTTTAAAGCTTGGAAGTGCCATTCCGCCCTTATTTTTTGGTAGCTGAAGAGTAGTATATCGGACTCTTGGTTTTCTTCCATCCCAGCTAAATCTGGATATCATTTTATCCCATTCTATGCATTGTTTTAATGGCACAATTGGTAGAGACTGAAATAAATACAATAGTCTTGGTGAAATATTTATTGTCACAGCATTTATCCTGTCACTGAAATCTATTGGGTTCATGGACCATCTTTCTATATCCCTTCTTAAATTTAGATTTATTTGATCATAATTAGCCCTATATAGTTTAGAGAGCTTTTTTGTTATATTAACTCATTAACTAAATATTTTATTGTTTTAGTGTCCCATTTAATATTATATTTCTGTTTAAGTTCTTGGGAGAGTTCGTAAAGTGAAAGGATTTGGGTTTTTGTGACATTCAACTTGTAACCTGCTAAATAATTAAAATATTCCAACATCGCCATCAATTTTGTGAAGGTAACTTCAGGTTCCACTAAGTATATAATAACATCATCAGTGAAAAGGCTAATTTTATGTTCCTCATCCCCTATGAGCAACCCCCGTAATTCCATATTTTGTTGAATAGCTTGAGCTAGAGGTTCTATGTATACGGCAAATAGAGTAGGACTGATGCAACACCCCTGTCTTGTTCCTCTAGTAGTTCAAATCTTTTAGTTAGGGATCCATTTACTTTGACCCTGAGAGTAGGTTGTCGATAAAATGCTTTAATATATTTAATGGAGGCTTCATTAAATCCAAATCTCTCCAGGTTTTGATATAAAAATTCCCAATTGACCCTATCGAAGGCCTGCCTTCCTTTTCAATCTTATCTACTATATGTAGGGTTCTTCTAATGTTATCTTCGTCAATTAAATCTGGTATGAATTTCTCAAATCTGTTATTAATAATTGAGGTGTATATTTTGTAGTCCACATTTAATATTGATATGGGTCTATAGCTACTACATTCTTCCTTATCTTTGTTTTCTTTGAGAATAACTGAGATTATTGCCTCATTCCATGATGGGGGCTTTTGGCCTTCCTTTTTTATCCAATTAAAAGTTCTTAATAGTAGTGGGCTAAGCTCTTCCACAAATATTTTATACCACTCTGCAGGAAATCCGTCACTGCCTGGTGCTTTACGTGTTTTTAGTCTTCCAATCACCTCTGAGTTCCTCAGGGGTTATTTCTGCTGTAATTTGACTCTCTTCAATACGTGATAAATCTAATGAGTCAAGGAAGTTTTGCATTGATTGTATCTCCGCCGAATCGGTTTGCTCGTGAAGTTCTTTATAATATTCCTGAAAGATATATTCCATTTCTTCTGGTTTATATTTCAGTTGTTGCGTATGAGTATCTTTTATGAATAATATTTTCAGCTTGTTGTTTATGTAGCCACCAAGGAAGTAATTTATTTGATTTGGGTCCCAGTTCATAACCTGCCTGTTTTGCAAATCTTGCCTTTTTCTCAATTTCTTTTCCTAATATATCATCTATCTGTCTCCTCACAATTTTCATTTGTTGTTGTAACTTCTTAGATTTATTATGTTTATACTGCTGTTCTAAGTCCTTTAAATCTAAGGTTAACTTATTATACGTTTCCAGTCTGGTTTTTTTGGCAAATGCTGTCTTTGCTATTGGTTTACCACGGATCACCGCTTTCAAGGTATCCCACAGTATTGATGGATTTATGTCACCATTGTCATTTTCTTCTAGACACCTTTTGATTTTGAATTTGGTCCTTTCAACGGTCTTTTTATTGTTCAAAATACCCAAATTCAACTGCCATACCGTGTCCTTCTTTCTGCTGTCCATTTTAATAGTTAAGTATATTGCATTGTGATCTGACACGTCTGCTACACCAATGTTACATTCTAGTACTCTATAACTATCTTTTTTTTTTGTATTAAAAAATAATCTATCCTAGAATGGACCGTATGTGGGGAAGAGTAGTGGGTGTAATACCTTTCGTATGGATGAAGATACCTCCAGACATCAATTAAACCCATTTCATCCCATGCAGTATTGAGCATTTTTGTTAAATGGTTTTTGCTCTTCTTATGACTGGTTGTATCTAAATCATGATTCAAGACCACATTCAGATCGTCGCCGCATATACATATTCCCTCTGCTTGTTGCGCTATTTCATTGAATAGAGATCTTAAAAATAATTTTTCACTTTTCAGGGGGGGGAGGGGGCATAGATATTAGCCAGAGTTATCGTGTTTTCAATTCTCCCTTTTACAATAATATACCTTCCTTCTTTATCATTTCATATCATTTTCTTTGTAGTTTTCAAATTTAATTGAGTTTGATACCAGAATTGCAACTCCCCTTTTGCGACTGTTAGCATGTGAGCTATAGCATGTTCACCTAGTCTCGCTTCTTGTATCTTAATTTTCTGTGTATTTACTGTTAGCTTTTGATCAATCTCCTGCCGAAATTCAGCAAGTTCTTCTCATATCTCGTTTAATTTCTTTAAAAGCTGAGAGATCTGCTTTCAGATCTGTTTTGAGATTACTGATTTGATTGCTTATGTTAGCCAGGCCCGCTCGAGTGTTTCTGTTGTATCCTCTTCTCCCCTTTCTTCAAGTTGCATGTTTTCCACAACCGTTTCTTTTCGAGGTAAATCATCTTTCCCCTGCTTTTCCTGCATCTTTCTAGTTTTGGTTTTAGTCCCCCCGCTCATTTTTCAAGCTTCTTGCGGCTGAATCCGTGGTAATAGTGAATTTAGGGAGGTTATTTTCTCTGACTTTTCGGGAGCTCAGGGGCTAGTCAGCCATCTTGCATGCTTGCCTACCGGAAGCTCGAAGAACTGCGCAGCATATCAGGTATATAACTTGCTAGGCCTATATTTTAATTTTGCATATATAACTACTTGTATAAGAAAATTATTCAGGCTTAACGTCTTGATTTATTTCAGATTTAGAACAGTTCCTGCTCTCGACAGATGCACCCGATTCGCCGCTTCACGTTTGACATGTCAAACTTACTGTATGCGTACAGCCAAGAAGGGTCTATTTGTCAGAGTATATATATCAATTCTCTCTGTGTGTACTTTAAAAATGTTATTTATTTATCTGCTTTTAGCCGACAATCAGGCGGAATCTTCACCACCCCTAATTGATTCTATGGTTCAACCATTCAATTTTACTTGTCTTGATGTGATAGAGGTCCATAGAGCCTTAAAGCAACTGGATCCTAACAAATCCGCAGGTCCTGACAAGCTTGATCCTTGCTTTCTCAAGTTAGCTGCAGACTTTATAGCAGAACCTCTGACTCATATTTTTAATCTTACCCTATCCAACAATGAGACTCCTAACATATGGAAATCTTCCCATGTTCTCCCTTTGTTGAAAGGAGGGGATCCCTCAGTTGTTAATAACTACAGGCCAATCTCTAAACTGTGTGTTTTAGCTAAAGTCCTTTGTTTTTAGTGAACAACTTTTGAACAAACGGTATTTTATCACAACATCAGTCAGGCTTTAGAAAACAGCACAGCACAATAACCGCTGCAATCAAAGTGGCGAATGACATTATTGAGGCACTGGACTGCAAAAAATACTGTGCAGCTCTTTTTATTGATTTGTCCAAGGCTTTTGACACAGTTGATCATGTCACCTTGGTGGATAGACTTATCTGAGCATGCAGTAAGTTGTCAGCTAGAACACAGTGTGTCCAGTTTGCTGGGTCTTCCTGTTTCAAAAGGCGTGCCCCAGGGGTCCATACTAGGACCACTGCTGTTCTCTATATATGTAAATAATCTTTGTGATAATTTATCAAATACTGCATTCCATTTTTATGCAGATGATACAGTTATTTATTGCTCATCACCGTCAGTAGTACAAACCCTTGAATTCCTGCAGTCTGCCTTTGATGTTGTTCAGTCCCATTTAACTCAACTTAAGTTGGTATTAAATGCAGACAAATCCAAATTTATGCTATTTTCAAATGGCAAAGAGATGATATCTAATCTCCCCAAGATCTTAACTGCTCAAGGGGTTGAAATGGTGACAACATATAAGTACTTAGGTATTATTATTGATCAGAACTTGTCATTCAAGACACACATTGAAAACCTTGTTTCCAAGCTGAAACTTAAATTAAGTTTCTTCTTTAGGAATAAATCCTGTTTCTCCCTCCAGGCAAGGAAACACTTGATTTCGGCAACTTTTTTACCTTTATTGGACTACGGCGATCTGCTCTTTATGAATGCACCTGACCAGTGTCTAAAGAAGTTGGATACTGTATACCACTGTGCTTTACGTTTTATTACTGGCTGTGGCAATCTTGTGCACCACTGTGCTCTGTATGGTGCTGCTAAGTGGCCACAGACGTTCACATTGGTTGGTTTTTATATATAAATCTCTCCTTGGGCTGGTTCCTTCTTATCTGTGTACTTACATGTGTAAAAACCAAAATCAATATGGCCTGCATTCTCACGATATCCTGCAGATGTTGGTTCCCAGAGTTAGGACAGAATTGGGCAAAACAGCTTTTAAATACACTGCCCCTTTTTCCTGGAATAAGGTACAGAAGGACCTGAAATTGTCAGAACTAGTTACTATGAGGAAATTTAAGTCAATTTTAAAGGATCGTGAAAATAGTACTCTTGGTCATTGTGATTGCTCCTCAAATTTAACTGATATCGTTTTTAGAAAATTGTACCTGTTTATGTCCTTGACCTTGTATTGCATTTTAACTGGATATTGTGTTCACTTATTTGTATTGTATGACAGTTGTATTTGTCTGTTTGTATTCTTGTGTTATTGTTGTAACAATTTTTATGCTGCTTTCTTGGCCAGGTCACTTTTGAAAAGGAGATTTTAATCTCAATGAGACTTTTACCTGGTTAAATAAAGGATATATATATATATATATCTACACCCGTAGTCACGGATTTGGAACGTCCGGCGCAATTGGTAGAAGCACAAGTTCACACATCAGCGGACGCCAAAATATACAACTTTCTACAGTATGAAACTTAAAAATGTATGTTCACTTTTTAACTTTTATTTTTCTGTCATCTGAGTTGTGTTGTTTATTTATTTTTAAAGCCCCTGAAAGTCAAGCAGAAGTGGTCACAGAGGCCCCGACTTCTTTGACGGATACCGTTTCGGTACACTTTCTAAGTCTGAAGAGAAATCGCAGTGAGATTTTATCAATTTGTGATTTTGTAATTTGTGACCCTGCAGAAACAAATGTGTTCAAATCATAATTAATTATGAATTTCTTTCTTTCTTTATGCAGCAGAGGATAGCATTTCAGACACCGACATGGATTTTCTAGACATGGAATTGAATCGATTAGACCCAAACAAAATGAAGCGCTGCTTCAACCTGTCGGGCAGTCGGCGGTGACACTGAGGCCCGGATCCACAACACCATCAGAGGGAGCAAGCCAGCAGCAGCGCCCCCGACAAACGTGGAGGATCAAGAAACCAAGAAAACAGAACTGTGTATGCAAATTTTGGAGCTGTTGAACTGTGAGTTGGACGCTTCCAGACAACGTTTGAATATTTTAGAAAAAATATTGAATGGCACCGAAAAGCCCACGAGATACACACTCTGAATCTCGAGCAATAAAAGACCCAATGATGAAAACTGGATGTTGGATGCTAACCATGATACTAACCACGCCACTAACAGTTTAAACTTGCAACAGCAGCAAGGAGCGGTTAACCCTCACCTGTTACACATTATTAATGATATTAATCAAGGCTCAATTAACACGCATACAGAGGCTGAACCTGTAGAGCATGGGGATGATGATGTGTTTGGGGGGCTGCTATGCGCTTTGGACGCTGTAAACTGTGAGTTAGGTAGTAACGTAGAACCAGAGATAAGACCTAACATTGTCGTCAATAACGTGCATGCGGTTACAGATAATGATGATGATGGTGATGGTGACCAAAATGGTGGGGGTCTTAACGATACAGATATGCAGGTGATACGCAGACCACGTTTCAACAATACAGAAATTAGGTTACGGTTTAACTTTGCATCTTTGTACAATGTGGACAACTACGCAGAGTTTTATGTTCATGTTTTAAACACCCTAGAACATTTAATGAATAAAGTTCACGAGCTGGCGAGTCCCGATGATGTTGTACAGTTAGAGTTGCGGGGGGATTCCCTGTCTGTTAACTGTGCAGTTAACCGGGGATGAAATTGATTTGGATGTTTTTTTATGATTGAAAATCTGGTTTATTACACACAAATCAAAGGAGTACAACAGCTACCTGCTGATGCAGTATTTAATTAACCAAGGTGTAACACCGCATCTAATTGTACAGGGCAGTAAACTACTGACGAGGCTTTTAACCAGAGGTATATTGAGACTCCCTTTGTTTTCTAACAATGAAGCAGAGTGCCAAGCCGGCTGCTCTAGGTTTTGAAAATTAAAAAAAAAGACTACTTTCCCCATTTCTGGAATACAATTGGTAACCAGAATTTCATTTGCCCGTACCCACCACCCGAGTACTATGGGGTCGATACAATGATGGAAAAGGAGAGGGATGAATTTATGCAGTGGTATAATAACGTGTCTGGAGGTGTGTTTGACTTTAGAAAAGAAAACTGTCAGAACAACGTTGTCATTTTGCATGAAGCGTGCTTAAGTTTCCGGACCGAGGTTCTTGGGAGCACAGGTCTAGACCCTTTCCAGTGCGTAACTAGAGCCTCGGTATATATGAAGCAGTACTGCACAAGTTTCCTACCAAAAGACACCATTGCTGTAACCGCTCAATAACTACATTCAACAGCAAAAGTAATTTTCCACACCTGGCATTCAGTGGTTAGAATATCTGAGTCACCAAGACAATGTATTCATTCAGCATGCTCTGAACCGGGGTGAGGTTAAGATGGGTGCTTATTATCTAGATGGGTATTCAGAGTCAGAAGGGGTGCGTACAGCATATGAAATGGCCGGCTGTTTTTTTCCACGGGTGTCCGGAATGCTTCGACCCAAACACCGTTAACCCTCTGACAAAAATGCATTTTGGCGCAATGTATAACAAATTTCAAGTAAAAGTTGATACTCTGCGTAACACCTACAATCTGCATGTGGTTGTAATGTGGGAGCACGAATGGGTAAGATTTAAGCAGGAGAGAGTGGAGGTACAGACGTTCCTACGATATCTTGATTATCCGGAACGTCTGTAACCGCGTGATGCTCTGTTTGGCGGTCAAACTAATGCATTAAACCTTCATTACAAAGATCAAGAAGATGAGCAAATACATTATTTTGATTTCACCAGTCTATACCCTTTTGTGAACAAGACTAAAGTTTACCTGACAGGTCACCCTACCATACCATCACCTTCTGTGACTTTGACCAAATCGAAGACTATTTTGTTCTGGTCAAAGCCAGGGTGCACCCCCCTAGACAGCTTTACCTACCAGTGTTACCATACAGGGTTTCAGGGAAATTAATATTTCCACTTTGCAGGACTTGTGCGGAATCTGAGTATCAAGGTCGTTGTGGACATTCTGATGAGTTGCGTTCTCTCACAGGTGTATGGTGTACCATCGGATTTGGCTAAGGCTGTTTAGAAAGGCTACAAAAGTGACAAAATTTTTGAAGTTTTACATTTTCCAGAAAGGTCTGATTCTCTCTTTAGTGACTACATTGAGACGCATTTAAAGGGGAAACAAGAAGCTTCTGGGTACCCCTCTTGGGTGTCTAATGACAATGAAAAGGCGGAATATGTCCAAAGTTACTGGGAGAAGGAGGGCATCCGCTTAGACCCAAACAATATTTCGGTCAAAAAAGCCAAAAGACAGATATCAAAACTGTTTTTAAATAGTCTTTGGGGTAAATTCGACAGAAAACCAATCAGCCAAAGACGAGCTTGATCCGGGATTCCAAACAGTTCCTGCAATACATGTTTTCAAATGAGTATATCATCTCACATTTTTCATTTTTTACAGAAGACGTGGCTCTGGTCCAGTGGAAACATGCAAAGGGTTTCCCAAAACGGCCCAAATACAGCAATGTGTTCATAGCGGCATTCACCACCGCTTATGCCCGGCTCAAGCTTTATTCCGTCATGGATAAATAGCCTGACAGGGTTCTGTACCACTATACAGATTCTGTCATCTTTGTGAGTCAGCCGGGTGACTGGGTACCTCCTCTGGGGGACTTTTTGGGGGAGCTGACAAGCGAACTGGACCCAGGTGACCACATTGTTGAATTTGTGTCGGGGGGGGGGGCCCAAGACATACGTCTATAGAACACTGCTAGGTAGATCTTGCATGAAAGCTAAAGGTATAACACTGCATTGTACTTACACACAGGTTGTCAATCTTTCATCCCTCACAGATTTGGTGCGTCATCATGTACGTAATCCAAAAGCGCCAGCCCACGAAATTGTCACAAGCACACAGCAAATTGTTAGGTGTAAGAAAGGCTTCTCACTCAGCAACTGTTCAGTTCCTAAAAAAATCAGAGTAGTGTACAACAAAAGGGTCCTGTTCCCTGATTTCACAACCTTACCATATGGCTTCTAAATCAGTGTTTGGGGATGAGGGTTTTGACAGCCGTCTCCAACATCCGTTTTCATGCATCATCTCAGAACCATCGAACTGTGGTAAAAGTGTCTTTGTGAAAATGATATTGGAAAACACATTTCATGTTTTGTCCACCGTGCCACAGAATGTTGTCTGACGGGGGTTCAGAATCAGAAGCCAAAGATGGTCAAAAACCCTCTAGCGGTGTTACCAATACTGAAGATACCACACTGGTTCAAGATGTTATTCAAAGTGTTCCATCTAGAAGCAAAAAAAAAAAATGCCACCTACGTCTTAGGCAAAATGTCTAAATCTAGAAATGTTGCAACTTGGAACGACAAAGGAGAGTTTGTTTTCAAGGGTAAAGCTGTAGCAGTTTGCAGTGTCGGATCTAATAAAGAACATTACAGCGACTCACAAGGTTGCTGATATTAGACGACCCCTGGGGTGGCAAACATTTATTGAGGCTTTAGCTACAATTAATATGCCTCTTTCTGTCATACCTAATCTTGGTGTACGCCGCATGATAAGCTTGCACAAAAAATCACCAAAGGCCTCCATAGCAAGCAGATCGCCATTGAAAGCTCAAGAAAGAAGACACAGTCTAGAAGACTATGAAATCCCAGAGCCTGTTTTTTCATCCTCAGTTTTAGACCGTTCAACATGGTTAGATTTTTAACATCTGTAGTATAAATGATACGCTGTGACAAAAAATGTAATTTTGATTTGTGTTTGTTTTTATAAAATTACATTAAATTTTACATAGGATCTTTTGTCTCTTTACTTACAAGCATGACATTTTTTAAAGGTTTTAAAGGAGTTTACAGTCTCTATACATGATAGAATATTTTTCACACATTTATCCAGGTATATTTTATCTTTTTATATTTTATTTTTTTGAAACCATTGCATCATTCATTTAAAAAAAAATGAATGATGAATTTTTTTTTGCATCATTCATTATCAGAGTATAATGACATAATTCTGCTAAAAGGGATTCCTTTGGCCCTGTGGTATAAGTAAAATACACAATGCTGGCCACACGTCGCACTGAGCGGGTCTTGCACTTGTACAGTGTTGTAAACAATCCAATCGCAGTTCTATTGCAGAAACGTATTGATACTGTCGGGGAAATAACCATAATCTGGAGACTATGGTTAAAGAAAGAATTCACCCGTTTTATCAGCACACATATACAGAGCTAGCCAGTGTTCTCCAGGTTTATTTTGGGGGTGTGTATTCACAATGTACAAAGCGGGGAAATTGTGCAGTTTATTATCCGGTAGCTCGTCGCAGGCCACCACCCCTTTAAAGTATTTTCCTGTAGATGGGTTGTTACTCAAAACCGCAGCAAGTTCTCTGGCGTTCATGATTAATAATAGTCATACAACACGTTCCTCCTCTGGTTCACTTGATATTGTCAAAACACGCATAAACAACCACATTTATGGTTCTGGGTAGCGTGCTTCTGAATCTCATTTCCAGTTGCATGTTTCCCGGCTATAATACTCTCGAATAGCGCTACTGTTGTAATAATCAGGTTGAAATGGCTTGGCTGGAAACTGCTGCCCGTCAACATACATTGCCACAAATTCTGCATTATAGTGTTGGAAATTAAACGGGTTCTTGTTGTAAACCCCTGTAAAGGCATCGTTATCAACCAAACCTATAATGACCGTTTTTGGTAGCTGCCCCAAAAACAAATTCTCCTGATTACAAAATCAACTACCTGCGGCTAATGATAAAGTCTTCATGCTGACCCGATCAATAGTGGTCAATAGCGCCTGTGCATGTCCGAGCTTCACAGCGGGGGAGAAGCTGACCCTTTTTACAAATAGTGATGGTGTCTGTGGTCATTAGACAGAACTCGTCCTTACCCCCAAAGCATTTTAATTTTCATATCGACACCATTTATCAGCAACCTCTCCTGAAAAAAACATGTCCGCGTGTATGAGTCCGAGCATTTCTAAAATTTTGCTCTCTGCTGTATATAGGGCTCTGTTTTTCAGACCATTGTTGTTTCCCCCTCGGTTTGTATCCTCCATATGTCCGCTGGTGTTTTTATAAAAGAGGTTAGACAGTGAACTGGTTAGACAGTGTCTCATTCCCATAATTCAGTAGACATTCTATAACAGCTTGGTAGGGGTAAGTCTTGATAGACTGCAGGGTTTCCCCCGGCGCGGGCCGGCGGCCAAGTGTCTTTTTTGATGGGGGCCCGGTGCGGGCCAGCGACAGACTGATGGCAGCATTAAGGTAGGGCCCTATAGTTTCTATGATAACAGAATCACGGATGGAATCGTGGAATTGAGAATTTAAAAAAGCTATAACACAGATTCCATAGGGCCCTACATTAAGTCAGTGCTAAAAGCTGACTGAAGATTTGAAAATATGACTATGTAACGTGAATGTTGTTATAAGTAAGTCATTTATTCAACACACATTTAAAAAAATCAACAACTATTTACAACATAGCGTAGTCTTACAAAGAATCTGATAACAATGTACAGAATTGGAATGCTGTGGTTTCAACAACAACAAAGGAAATTAAATTTAATTAAAATAAATAATATCAAAGTTTTTGCACTCTACAAAAAACTTGTATTCAAGTCCTTATTGGCTACTGAATCTTACAACAAGCCTTGGAATGCTGGGGACATTTAAATAGGGATGGAAATCGCCAACCGGTTCCAAGTTGTCCTATTCATTGGAATCGTATGGCTCCAAGCTTATCGATTCCGCTTGTCGAAGCCAGCATGTTTTTACGACAGCTGCGCATTGCAAAACAATGACGTAACGCCTTGGGGGAGGCACGCACGCAGGCGGCCTCTCTCAGGTGTTTGTTTTGGAGGGCAGCTGCCACAACAAATTTGATCAGGGCTGCCAGCCTTGATACATTCTGTTGCGATAAAGATTCTAAAACAACTCAGCAATTTCTCTGGATTAACGGGTTATTTTCTGGCCTGAAATGCGATCGTATTACTAAATGGCTACACATGCCATGTAGCATGCAAGTAGTTGGCTATCTCCCTGGATATGAAGTAAATGTTTTTACCAATAAATAATAATAATAAATGCGATTTTATCCATGGAAATAGCTATACAAAAAGGCAAAATAAGTGTTGTGTTTGCGATTGCCGTCGTAGATGTCAGAAGGAAATGTCACTGACAAAAAAAAAAAGTTTGCTCTCTTTGCAGTGGTTTGGGCTGGAAACGAGCTGTAATAGTGGGATATGCACAACACTGCCTTCTTATTGGCTACTGAATCTTACAATAATGTACAGCCTTGGAATTCTGGGCACATTTCAACAACAACAAAATATCTATGTATCTGTGTTACTGACTGTTTGGCTAGCTAGCTAAGTTAGCTAAATGACCACGTTGTCATGCACATCAATGCCACCAAGCTAACGTTATTAATAAACAAGTGAAGTCGTTATTTAGATGACGATTAATAAATCATGTAATGTTACAATGTATCGAACGTTACCTACACACTGCTTAAGTTAATATAAAAAGAATGTACTTACCGACGAGATGAAGTGATAACACAGTTTGTAACAAGGTTAGTTAGCCTACTAAAGAAATGGTGCCTTGCTAGGTACCGTTAGCTTGTGATAGTTGGAAGCATCAAGTGTTGAACGTCACTCTATGCACAATGAGGGTAAAGAACAGACCTGCTGTTTTCCTATAGTGTGTTCACGTTTTAACCAACAGATGTCGCTGGTGAGCTTTCCAACCAAGCCGCCCCACTGTAACTGTAGTTTAAAAAACATCTTAAAAATACATTTAAAAAAAAATAAAATTCCCTGATGCTTAGGCCCCGCGGGGGGTCAATTTAGGCCCGGCGGGGCGCCGGGCTTGCAATACACTGGCAGAAACCAGTGGGGGGTCATTAATAAGCCCGACATTGTCCGCTTGCGCGAGGTTACTACCATCCGCATTGGGTGATCTTACAGCGAAGGTATAAAAGTGTATTGTTCAAGTCAATGTAATCTTCACCATTAGCAGCAATAAAGAACTCTAGAGGTCCTGTGTCTGAAATGGCTGACACTGGGGGCACCTCCACATAGATGTTCTTCTCAATGCTTGTTTGTGTATACGGAACTGCAAAAAGATCCAGTTCCGACTTCATGCATTCCTCTGACATGTTGTGTATGTAGGCCATTTTAAAAAATGATCTACTTTTCCTTGTAACCTCCTTCTTTGTGTGCTTTTTCACCTTCCTCTTGTTTTTACCAACTGTGCGCTGAATGCTTGAAATCCTCCGTTTTTTAGACTTAGACCAGTTTGAGACACGCCCCCCTGGAGGTCTTTTCTGTCTACATCGCGTCATCACATTGAGCCTGGATCCTTCCTGACCGCCCGCGCTCAAACGACTTGTCACAACATTAGTGATCACATCCTTGGCTATGTTCTTAGCTGATGGGAACAAATGGGGCTTGGCTATATTGAATCCTTTCTTTAGTAGCGGTAAAGCCATTTGGAATAAGCCTCGAAAAATACTGCCAAGACCCCCACCATACATAACACTCCCACCACTAAATCCCGGCAACCCATTACCCGCTTGCGCCGTATAATAATCAATGTATGGATCTATGTGCAGGCCAGACCTAGCCATCTTTTACTTGTGATAATGGTGTTTCACCGGTCTGAAGTGCAGCTTTGCTATGACTTTCCCATAACGGAAATTTACGTTCTGGTTCTGATCCGTTTTTAGTTCAATTGTAATGTTGTCAATGTGCTTCCTGCTCACAGGTACATAGTGTGGCTTCTCATACGAGATTGTAATGATGTCATTGTTTGCTCCCGATACATGTACATTTTGAAGCAGGGGTACAAAGCTGTCACCAACACGTTGGTAGGCGATAACGTCCGTGTAGACGTACATTGTTATTACATAGTACATTGATATCGACAGGGTGTGGCGCCACCAATTTCACGGCTGTCAAGTCAACTCCTGGTTCAAGACCGAGCATCCTAGCTAGTTTTCCTGCCGCCACCATTGTGATGTGTGGGTCGCGTATGATGTAAATTTTGTTTATTATATGGCTGTATGCAACTTCAAGTCCTTCCAACATGGGTACCGCATTGTGGTTCATTTCATTCAGTAGACTAGTGATACTCTTGTAATACCCGGTACTAATTGCATGTGCGCTTCTGATTTTTAAAATATGATTGTATGTATAAAAAGTGTTGTCATTACGTGTTATTGACCCCCAAGTATGTGGGTACTGTATTTTGGCTAAGCCAACTTCCCACGTCCCGCACAGTTCAATAGATCTGGCAAACTGGTTGTCAGGGTAAATGCTCATCTCATAAAAAAAACACGTTTTCAACGTACAAAAGTGCCAAGTTACACAAAAGTATTGATATCAAAATGACGCCAAGTTACGGTACTACAAACAATATAGGCTATCTTGCCTCACCGAAATTACATAAGATGTATTTCAAAGCAATGCTACCCAATATTTCCTCAATTCTTTCAAGTCACTTGGCCCTGTGTGTATAAGCATGCACTACATTGACAGGCTAAACATATGTGTGGATGGCTCTCTCACAGTCAAGATTTATTGAATAGGCATGTAAATGTCCAATTTGTATTGGTATGTATGTATTTCGCCGCCCAGCCTTTTTGTTGCGTGAATGATAGTATGTTTCTTGGTATAAGTGTGTGTTCGTAAATGTGAATGTAACATGCTGCGAGGGAAATGTCCCCATGGGGATAAAGAAGTTCTCTATGTATGTATTGTGGCGCCCCGATCCCTGATCGGTGCTCCCCACGTGACCACCAAGACGGACGAGCCCATCGACACCGGCGGCTGCTGGGAAAAGTCGTGAGTGGGCGGTACTTACCAAACCACAGCCTGGAGACGTTCAGGACCCTGGACAGCACCAGACAGAACACCTAAGGTGACACCAGGCAGCACCATGGACAGGGCTGCAGCAGAGGGAAGGTAAGGGGAATTTTCCACTCTGCTGCACACCTGCAACTGCTTGTTAGATTGGCTGCCGGCGCCCACCTGAAGCTGCTTGCGCTGACGAGCAGGCAGCCCTTTATAGACCAGCACAAACACAGGAAGGGAGAGCTGCTGGGGCTTTCGGAGGAGCTACACCAGGCGACTTTCTGCACCTGGATCAGAGACCGTAAGCGGCCGTGGGCCACTCTCTCCTCGCGTAGAGGAATAGGTGTGACAACTTATAAACTGTTTTGTGTAACGGAGCAACCGTGAGTCCAGGGGACCGTGTGACCGGGGGCGACGACAGGGACCTCTCAGGGCTGGAGCTGGGAGAAGGTTGGAGCGCGACCACACAGGGGAGGGAGACCTTCACCCCTACACCCCCTCGCAGCCGGGAGGAGCACCAGTCGACCCCGGGAGGAAGGAGCCGGACCCGGACCGGACTGACCAAGCCCCGCCCCCCTAACCGATGTGCTTCTTGTTTCCCTCCAGAAGGAGACCGAGTGAATACCTGGAGTGGAGCACCGATACCCCGACCGGGAAGATATTTTAGTTGTTTTTGGCTCCCCCTACCTTTACCCCCACTCGTTACCATCATTAAAGAACGTTTTGTTAATCACTACCTCAGTCTCCCTGCTCTGGTTCTTCTGGACTTCCGTCACTCAACCCCCCGTGGGCTGAGAGAGTTCACAATTGGTGGAGAATGCGGGCACTCGAAATCCACGCTACGGGTTGACGGAACCAGGTAGAAACCAGTCCAAAAAAAAAAAAAAAAAAAAAAAAAAAAAAAAAAAATGGAGGAGGCTATCAAGGCTGTGCTACAGACCCAGAAGACCCTGGAGGCGGCCATGGTGGCCCTGGTCACCCGCACATCAGAGAACAAACTGAAGCCGCGGGATGTATTGACAAAAATGACCCCCGAGGATGACGTAGAAGCATACCTCGAGCTATTTGAACGCACCGCCCACCGAGAAGGCTGGGCCCGGGGAGACTGGGGGGCCATCTTGGCACCATTTCTGATCGGGGAGGCCCAGAAAGCCTGCCGGGACCTGACCGATGCCGAGGCCACAAACTACAACAACCTTAAAGCAGCCATTTTGGCTCAGTATGGCTATAGCCTGCCAGCCAAAGCCCAGCGCTTCCACCAGTGGGCTTACAGCCCCAGCCAACCAGCGAGAGCCCAAGTGGCTGCCCTGAGCCGCATCACCCGGAGCTGGCTGTTGGAAGGAGATGGTCCCGCCCTATTGGATCGAGTGGTGCTGGACCGGTGCATCCGGGCACTGCCCCCTGACGCGAAGAGGTATGTTGCACAACAGGGCCCCCGAACGCTAGAACTGTTAATTGCTCTGGTGGAAAATCACCAGGTCACGCAGGAGATGCTGCGGACCAGCCGACCCGACACAGGAAGAGGGACGACCGGGGGATCCAGGGTGGAGAAAAGCCCGGCCTGGAGAATGGCTGAACCCCTGGAGCCGCGACAGCTCGGACACCCTACAGCGCCCCCTAGGGGACCCACGGAAAGACGCAGGTGCTATACCTGTGGAAGGGAAGGTCACCTTGCCCGGGCTTGCCCCGACCGGGATGAGCCCATGCCCACCGCAGATACGTCAGAGCACCCGGTGTTCCCATGCCGGTACATCACCACCTGCTGGGCACATGAGGGAGCCAGGGCCCCAACATTTCCGGTAAAAATCGGCGGACGGGATACCGAGGCCTTACTTGACTCAGGAAGCATGGTGACCCTCATCCGACCGGAGTTTGCGGGGGGCTCCCGAGGTAAGGCAATCGCCGTGGCCTGCATTCACGGGGACACCAAGCAATATTTCACGGCTGACATTGTGCTGACCACCCCCCGAGGCTCGGTGGCCGTCCGGGCAGGAGTCGTAGAGAACCTGCCCGTTCCTGTACTGGTGGGCCGGGATTGTGCCGTGTTTGACAGGTACTGGAAGGAGTCCCCGGCGAACCTCGAACCAGAGGGCAGGCGCAGCCCCCAGAAGAGGCGGCCCCAGCACACCGCCGGGGGTGCTCAACCGGCCTGGGCGGGCCTCTCTGGGGAAGACCAGGCCGAACCGACGAATGCGGTGGTAGAGGGGAGGCAGCCAACCGCCAGTACTAAGGAGACCACCGCCACCGCATCAGAGGCCGTAGCCGAGAACCCCGTCGGCCTGGAGGAGGTGGGCTCAGAAGAGACTTTTACCGAGTTCGCCCCACAGCCGGGGAGCCAGACCGGGGAACAGGGCCGCTTTGGAACAGCGCAGCTGCAGGATCCCAACTTGACGCAGGCCTGGAGGGATGTCCAGGAGATTGATGGGATGCCACGACCAGGGGTGAGTGAAACAACCCCCCCCTATTTTTTGATTGAGCAGGGGTTATTATATAGGGTGTCCCGGGTCAAGGAAGAGAGAGTCCACCAGCTGTTAGTCCCCAAGACGTACATTTCAAAGGTCCTGTACCTCGCCCACACCCACCTCCTGGGGGCCCACTTAGGAGCTGAGAAGACGTATGAGCGCATCATCGAACGGTTCTACTGGCCTGGGGTGAAGAGGGCCGTCGAGGAATACTGTCGCCACTGCGCTGACTGCCAGCTCCATAGCCCCAAGGTAAAGTATAAAAACCCCCTGATCCCTCTGCCCATCATAGAGGTCCCCTTCCAGCGCATCGCCATGGACATCGTGGGCCCTCTTCCAAGGTCCAGCCGAGGGCACAAATACATCCTGGTCATCCTGGACTACGCTACCCGGTTCCCGGAAGCCATCCCGTTGCGGACTGCCACGGGGAAAGCGGTAGCTCGAGAACTGTTCCTGCTGTTCAGCCGGGTGGGTATTGCGGCGGAGATACTCACGGACCAGGGGTCCTGCTTTATGTCCACCGTGTTAAAGGCGATGTGCGGCCTGCTGAAGGTGAAGCAGGTGAGGACGTCCGTCTATCACCCACAGACCGACGGGCTGGTTGAGCGGTTTAACCACACCTTGAAACAAATGATGAGGAAAATGATTGAAACAGATGGTAAAGACTGGGACCAGCTGTTACCCTACCTCATGTTTGCCATTCGGGAAGTACCTCAGGCGTCTACCGGGTTTTCACCCTTCGAGCTGCTGTATGGGCGGCGACCCCGAGGGCTGTTGGACCTGGCTAAGGAAACATGGGAGCGCCAACCTTCGCGACATAGCACGGTCATCGAGCATGTGGAGCAGATGCACCTACGGATGTCCCGGATCTGGCCCATGGTCCGGGAGAACATGCAGCAGGCACAGCAAGCCCAGGCCCGGGTCTACAATCGCGGAGCACAGGTGAGAGAATTTCAGCCGGGTGATAAAGTGATGGTCTTGGTCCCAACCCATGAGTGTAAATTTCTGGCTAAATGGCACGGGCCCTACGAGGTGGTTGCAAAAACCGGGCCTGTCAACTACAAAGTGAGCCAACCGGGACGCCGCCGCCACACCCAGATCTACCACATAAATCTGTTAAAACGTTGGTATGAAGCTGAACCCCCGCAGGCACAGGCCCTCTCTGCTCACGTCTCCCCACAGAACCCCCCCGAGGTGACGCTGGGGAAGCAGCTGACGGGCCACCAGATCCAAGATCTACGAGAACTCCTGGACCGAAATCGGGATGTGTTCTCAAAGCTCCCAGGCCGGACCTCCATCATCGCCCACCACATCGCCACAGAACCCGGGAAGAAGGTTAGGCTGAGGCCGTACCGGATCCCCGAGGCCCAGCGGGATACCATCCGGGAAGAGGTCAGGCGGATGTTGGAGATGGGGGTCATCGAAGAGTCCCGCAGTTCATGGAGCAGCCCCATAGTCATTGTACCCAAACCCGACGGTAGCCTGAGGTTTTGTAATGACTTCAGGAAGCTAAACGAAATCTCACGGTTTGATGCTTACCCCATGCCCAGGGTGGATGAGCTGATCGAGAGGCTGGGACCGGCTCGGTTCCTCAGCACGTTGGATCTCACCCGCGGGTACTGGCAGGTCCCCCTTACCCCCCAGGCTAAGGAGAAGACTGCCTTCGTGACGCCGGATGGCCTCTTCCAGTACCGGGTCCTACCGTTTGGGGTCCACGGAGCCCCGGCTACCTTCCAGCGGCTCATGGATCAGGTCCTCCGGCCTCATCAGAAGTATGCGGCGGCGTACCTGGACGACATCGTGGTCCACAGTGCGGATTGGGAAACCCACTTGGGCAGGCTAGAGGCGGTGCTGGGGGCCCTCCGGGAGGCAGGCCTGACGGCCAACGCAACCAAGTGCCGTTTGGGATTGGAGGAGGCGGATTACCTAGGCTATATCGTTGGAAGAGGGTGCGTGAAACCCCAACCCACCAAGGTGGAAGCCATCGCAACGTGGCCCAAGCCCCAGACGCAGAAGCAGGTGAGAACCTTCCTGGGCCTAGTGGGGTATTACCGTCAGTTTATTCCCAATTTTGCCGTCATAGCAGCCCCCCTGCATGACCTGACCTCCAAGAGTCGAAGCAACCGAGTCAGCTGGACGGAAGAAGCTGACGCCGCCTTCGAAACCCTGAGACAAGCCCTCTGCAGCGAACCGGTTCTGGTGACTCCGGCCTTCGATCAGACATTCGTGCTCCAAACGGACGCTTCCCTGGTGGGGATAGGAGCCGTGCTCTCACAGATCCGGGAGGGGGCCGAGCATCCGGTAACGTACATCAGCCGTAAACTCTTAACTCATCAGCGTAACTATGCCACAGTAGAGAAAGAGTGTTTAGCCGTCAAATGGGCCATGGACAAGCTGCGATACTATTTACTGGGTAGGGAGTTTGTACTAGTCACTGATCATGCCCCACTCAAATGGATGTCAGTGAATAAAGATAGTAATGCCCGGGTTACTAGGTGGTTACTGGGGCTACAGTCTTTTCGCTTCAGGGTGGAACATCGAGCTGGGAAGCTCCACGGGAATGCTGACGCCCTGTCCAGACGGGAGGAATGCCTATGGTCAGGCGCTCCAGGTAACGACATGGAGCTGAGGGAAGGGGTATGTGGCGCCCCGATCCCTGATCGGTGCTCCCCACGTGACCACTAAGACGGACGAGCCCATCGACACCGGCGGCTGCTGGGAAAAGTCGTGAGTGGGCGGTACTTACCAAACCACAGCCTGGAGACGTTCAGGACCCTGGACAGCACCAGACAGAACACCTAAGGTGACACCAGGCAGCACCATGGACAGGGCTGCAGCAGAGGGAAGGTAAGGGGAATTTTCCACTCTGCTGCACACCTGCAACTGCTTGTTAGATTGGCTGCCGGCGCCCACCTGAAGCTGCTTGCGCTGACGAGCAGGCAGCCCTTTATAGACCAGCACAAACACAGGAAGGGAGAGCTGCTGGGGCTTTCGGAGGAGCTACACCAGGCGACTTTCTGCACCTGGATCAGAGACCGTAAGCGGCCGTGGGCCACTCTCTCCTCGCGTAGAGGAATAGGTGTGACAACTTATAAACTGTTTTGTGTAACGGAGCAACCGTGAGTCCAGGGGACCGTGTGACCGGGGGCGACGACAGGGACCTCTCAGGGCTGGAGCTGGGAGAAGGTTGGAGCGCGACCACACAGGGGAGGGAGACCTTCACCCCTACACCCCCTCGCAGCCGGGAGGAGCACCAGTCGACCCCGGGAGGAAGGAGCCGGACCCGGACCGGACTGACCAAGCCCCGCCCCCCTAACCGATGTGCTTCTTGTTTCCCTCCAGAAGGAGACCGAGTGAATACCTGGAGTGGAGCACCGATACCCCGACCGGGAAGATATTTTAGTTGTTTTTGGCTCCCCCTACCTTTACCCCCACTCGTTACCATCATTAAAGAACGTTTTGTTAATCACTACCTCAGTCTCCCTGCTCTGGTTCTTCTGGACTTCCGTCACTCAACCCCCCGTGGGCTGAGAGAGTTCACAGTATGTACAATATGTATTTTACATGCAGTATTTATTGTACGTAGCAAATATACAATAACTTGTACATGTACTCAAATTCAGTTCAGAAGCAAGTATAAACATGTTTTCTGGAGAAATATGCTTCCTGTAGTTACTCAGCAGCAGTTTTGTACATGAATTTCAATGTGTTCTATGAGGCAATTCGAAATATTTGACTCTTTGATCTGACACAAAGTTTGCATGACATTGTAAAATGGTAAGATTACAAAACACAGGACCAAGTGACTTGAAAGAATTGAGGAAATATTGGGTAGCACTGCTTTGAAATACATCTTATGTAATTTTGGTGATGCAAGATAGCCTATATTGTTTGTAGTACCGTAACTTGGCATCATTTTGATATCAATACTTTTGAGTAACTTGGCATTTTTGTACGTTGAAAACGTGTTTTTTTATGAGATATCATTTCTTTTTGCAAAGCGTTCTATTATGAGAGTTGGAAATGCGAAGTGACCCTGTAAGAAACGATTGTGGATTATGGCTATCCTTGTGTGAATTTGTACAGTATGATGAGCGTGTACTGTTTAGCAGTTTCGGTTTGCTATATATGTAAAACAGTGGCTGTGACAAAGGGTGCGGTGGCGTAAGCATAAACGCAACAGAAACGCAGGTGAAATATGGCCAGTGTATGTATGTACTCACGGATTTGATGGCCATCCAACGAGCCTTGATTGAGAAAAGAATCAGCAAGCCCGTAGAATTAGAGCTGCCTAGGTCGCAACTTGTGTACCCTGCTGTCCTGCTCCGTTGTCTGTTATTTCGTGGAGATGCACTTTTAGTGTTTGTAAGGTTTATAAGGCATTTTGATAGGCTTATCTGCAGGTGGGAATCCTGTTCGCTGTTTTGCTAAGCTAGAACCGGAAAACTTGATAGTGGAGAATAGGAGCAGACGCATATGTCCCAGCAGGCTTTGCATATGAGAAAATAACAACAGTGTGAGAGAAATTAGTACAAAATGATGAAATTGCGTAGTTGAAACAATATGTTTTTAGCAGAATGGGTATGTAGGTGAAGGTTGAGATGATCACAGACTATAGTGCGGAGTAAATAAAGTGACCATGAGCGAGCTTAGTTTCCTTATCGAACGGTATATATAACAGTCTGTATAAAGCATTAGTTGTTAAAGTGGAGGGTTAAGTAACGTGTGAAATTTATTGCACTGATGTGCTTTTCTCATGTTCAGTCGTAGTAGTAGTTATAATTATGAGTGAGTCATGATTTTAAATGTAATGTTTTAATGGGGAGTCGCAGAACGTACATACGTAGTAATTGTTTGTATGTGGCTAGATAGAGAACAGAGCGAGGTAACATGAATGTAGAAACGTGGCATTTGCTGATAAGAAGGTTTTGTACGGTAGCCAAGTGAAGAAATATAGTTAGTAGAAATGGCAGAGTGGTGAACCGGTGTAACTTTTTAATAAAATGAATACATTTGCCGTCATGAAATGCATATGGGTGGCCGTGAGTGGCCAAGTGGAAATGTTTCAGAGTAAGAAGGTATGGGTATTTTGCGTGTGTATGCGAGTTTATGATTGGGTCGTGAGGGTGAGGATTTGGCTGATGTCGGTAAAATGTCCAATGGGGAGACTTGTTGTTAGTGGGATAGGCGGCAGGAAAAATAAGAATGAGAAGAAGAAGAAGAAGAAAGAGAAGAAGGAGAAAACGCAAAATCCCCTTAGTTTGGGGCTTTATTGTGTGGACATGTGAAGTTTTTTATGAATTCTGTCTGTTGAAATGGGGTCAGAATGTACAGAATTTAATGTTTTTAAGGACTGCGTGTCTGTGGATGTTGTGGTTATTTCTGTGGGGAACCCTGGAAAGTGCCAAACTCTCGGTGCTGTATAGGTATGGGGCATGCCCCCGCCAAGGCGTAACTTGGCGGGATGGCATACCTGCCACCCCAATGAGTCTTGGAGCAAGTTCAATAAAGTTCTACATCGCAAATTATGTGCCAAAAGCTCACATTGTGGTAATCAGTAGAAGCAGGCAATAACATTTTCCATTTTTCCTTGATCAAAACATTTTCTACATACGGATCAAAACATTTTCCACATGCGGAAGTATCGAATTGAATCAAATTGAATGTAACCACATGACCATGCTTCCCTTCTAGCTGCACTTTTGCCTGGCTAGCAATCCCAGCAAGCTAGTGTGAGATGTGAGACTGAACTGCTGTACCCTAAATACTGTGTGGACTGGGAAGGCCTCCATAAGTTCAGAGAGAGGGGGTGGTACAAAGTGTGTGAGGGGGGAGAAAGGGGGGGGGAAATGTCCCTAAATACAGTGCCATCAGAAAGTATTCAGACCCCTTCACTTTTTCCACATTTTGTTACATTACAGCCTTATTCTAAAATTGACTAAATACATTTTTATTCTCATCAATCTACACACAATACCCCATAATGGCAAAGCGAAAACAGGTTTAGAAATCTTTTTTTTGCAACGGCCAACGTGCTTTTTTGGCATTTTATTTTTACAGAATGCCAATTAAAAAGAAAACAAGAGGGTTAGTACCCAGGGAGGTCATGGAGAGAGCTTTAGATTTGGAGATTAGAGACACTAGATGGTGTTGAAAACCAACAGTGCAGTGAAAACCTACTTGCAGTGCCCTTTTGGAAAGACCTTTGACATTTTAAAATGTTGTTTAATATTTGTTAAAGAAATTAATTGTACTCAATCAAAAAACCGCCATATGCATATTATACGGTGTTTTCCTTTGCTGTTACAAATTATGACAAGGTCGTATGAATGTAACATCAGGCTGCTTGTACTTTGGTATAAAGTGTATCTGAAGAAAAACACATTTTCAACGTACAAAAGTGCATACAAGCACTGTCGATAAGTCATTCACACTAGCAAAATCGAGGCCTGCCAAATAAAAGCACTGATATCAAAATTAGATCAATTTACAAGAAACAATATTGGCTATTGGCTCGCACAAATTTAACACGCCATATTTCAAAGAAATGCTGATACCCAATTTTTCCTAAATTATTTAAAGTAACTTGGCCCTGTGTTTTTTATGAGTAACTGATAATAGTAATGCATATAAATGTAGGTTAGGCATGCATACACATACATACATTCAAACACACATACACTGTAGCCAGTCCTGGATCTAAACTGCTGTGATTGGGGGGGGGGGGCAGACAGAGATTTGGGGGGGGGGGGTGGGGGGGGGTTTAGACCAGGGTCTAAAAATGTGAACTACCCCTCTAAGAAATGATCAAGATTTACCGTTTAGCACTGGTGCTTTGCTATATAAATAAAAAAACAATTGTGGAGACAAACAGCATGATGGGCTAATTAAATCTATAACAGTTTGGCATGATGAGAAACCCAACACAAATTCCCTTGAAAAGCACTTTATGTACTCACTAATTTGTCAGGCATCTGAGAAGCAACTTGTCTACCCTTCTCTCCTGGTCAGTTTTCCGTTTTCTCTTCTGAGATCCACTTTTTTTGTTCATACGGCATTATGATAAGCTTAGCTGTAGCTAGGACTCCTCTTTGCTCTTTTCATCAGCTAGCTAACGGACCTTACAATTTGACCGGCAAAACAATACCCAACAGTTGTGACAAATAGACACTTGACATTGAACAATAGCATACATAGACATTTTCCCAGCAATCTTTGCATATCAGAAAATAACAGTAGTACCAAGTGAAATGACCACAAATTATTCAATATGTTTAAAGTTACAATCTCAAAGATTACCGTTTCGTTCTCTTTGGCGGTACCAATGGCGAGAAGCAATAATTGCAGGTGTGTTTTTGGACCACACTTCCCAGAAATCCAACTGGATCCAACCAGTGTCGCCTGTGTGACGTCAGACAGTTGGCACCTGGGCCACGCCAACTATTTACTGAATAAAAAATGGTTGTTATAAAAGTAACGTTATGTACATACTCACTCATCGTCTAACATTAGGCTTAAGCTGTCTTTACACTTCCGAGCCGGGATAAAATGCTGTAGCAGACCTGGGGTAGAATTAGTGATGCAAAATTTTCACAGACGTTCTTTATCCACCTTTTGCCCGGTATGAACATCTTTACACTGCAGAGAAGAATCCGCGGGATTCGCTGTGGCTCGTGCAATTATGTATCTCATGCACAATGAACATTGTCTTTCTCATGAATGATCGTTGTGTGCAACTGCCTTGCAAAATGTTACCCCTGGTGCTTCTGGTTTTGCTAGCAAAACTGTTTGAGAATAAAGCTGAGCTGGGTGTTAAATTAGCAATCAGAACGAGAAGAATAAAACAAAAACAAAGGAGATTTCATAAAAAAAGCTTTTGTCTAAACGTTGTCTAAACTAATGTTGCCTTTCTTGACATGGTCCGGTAGCTAGTGTTAGCTGTGCAAATAGTTATGTAATTTAATAACGTTACATTGTCATCAAATGTAATATGAAATCTACATTAAAAAATATGACCTCTCATGTTACACAAAAACCTTTTATGGTTCCATACCCCCCCCCCCCCCCCACTCTGTTATTGTAACGCTAGCAGACACCGGGAAAAAAACAGTACGCCACTGATGGGTGATGTAAAACGTGTCACTAACTGTGCGCCGCTTGTGATTTTTTCCCAGGAATGTCGCCACAGACACCCAGTTCTTTAATTATAAATAATAATAATAATAATAATTAATGTAATAATAAGGCTCAATCACCATTGTGTTACCTAATTCTGTGATAGATAGTGACTTAACAGACATTTATTTTAATGAAAATCTTCGATATTATTACTTTAAACAATGTTTTCTGCACTTTGACATGATCATAGACAGTTTTACATAGAAAGTATACTAACCATCACCAAGATGAGTTTGTCTATAGAACACTATATAAAACGGATGTGACCACATTTTCTGATGTTTAACGAGAATCTCAAATGCAATTTAAAAACTCTTGTACATATGTACTTTTTCACATAGACTACTGCTAGTTATGAAATTGTCATGTTTTTAAATGGAAGTGTTTTTAATGGGGTGTTGTAGACACGACATACTACAGTAATTGTATGCCGGTAGATAGAGAATAGGGCTAGCTAACATAAATTTAGAAATGAGATGTTTGCAGGTAACGTTAGCCTCGTAAAAAAATGTGTTAAACAGTAGAAACGCCACAGCATTCAGGTGTTGTAACTTTTTAAGAAGATCAATTAATCTTCTGCCACGAAATGCTTATGGTTCCTCATTCATGACTTCTGCTATACACATGCATTGAGCATTCTGATATAATTTGGATTTCAATAAGGGAATGAAGTGATAAACACCTACTTAGTTAAATGGCCATGAAGGGCTTAGCAATAAGAAGTTCTTTAATGCCATCATTTGCTCCTGCTTTTAAAGAAGGTAGCCCAGTAAGCACAAATATAGATGGAATGTAGATGTCTAAAGAGGTTGACATGTTTTGACAAAAATGCCTGGGTTAGCTCAGTTCAACCTTAATTCAGCTCAGTCCATATTACCTGGCTATGTCCTAGCCAGCTAGAGAACTTTCACATTGCAAGCAAATCTAGCCGACTAACTAAACATCTAGATGGTCTATGTCAGGGGTGCTCACACTTTTTCAGCATGCAAGCTACTTATAAAATGACCAAGTCAAAATGATCTACCCACTACAAAAATGCAAAACATATATTTATTTACAAATATATTGAGGATTCTTTATATGTACAATGTATGTTGATGTACCTTGCATAACCGCATGAGCCAATATTGCACAACACAACATAATTAACTATGTACATTTTTTGTCATTACCTGAGTTTACTCTGATGACTTGCACTGAATTGAATCAGCCAGGGATACATAGTCCGGACAGTAGCTGCTGACAGCCAGCCTCAAGCACACTTCCAAATGTTCATCAGTCATGGTGGAACGGTACTTGGACTTAATGATCTTCATGTGGGAAAAGGCTGACTCACATAAATAAGTGGAGCCGAATAATGCAGTCAAGGAGGTAGCACATTTCCTCATGTTGGGGTACTTTACCTCTGTGAGTAAGTTCCAGAACTGTCCATGAGCTCTGGACTTCAGCTCAATGTCGGCTTGTAGTGTCAAAATCTCATCTTCCACTCCAGAAGAGTTCAGGTGAAACAGTGTTGCAATTTTTGATGCCAGTGAATCAACCTCAGCATCTTCCCGAAAAGGATAGCACATGAATGTAGCGACTGGCTCGAGCAAAGAAAAGTCTTGAAAGCGTTTGTCAAACTCTGAGAGACAACTGTCAATCTGCTCTGTGTAGCGTGCACTGTCAAGTTGCACACATGCCTTCCCTTGCATCTCCAGCTCTGACGCCAGGTTCTGGAAGTTTGCCAAATCATGGCGCTGCAGCTTTGAGGAGAGATGTTGCATCTTTCGTTTGAAAGCATTAACTGAGCTGATCATATTGATCACTGTTTTGTCTTTTCCTTGCAGCTCTAGATTAAGGTCATTCAACATGTTTGTCAGATCGGTTAAAAATGCCAAGTCTAACAGCCACTGACCGTCATTTAGTTGCTTGTATTCTGCATGTCCAAATACACGGAAAAACTCCTTAATCTCCGGACAGAGCTCTCGAAATCTTTGCAGGAATTTCCCTCGACTAAGCCATCTCACGTCAGTGTGTAGCAACAACTCAGAGTGGTCGCAGTCAGCCTTCTCCAGATGTGCACGGAATAACCGTCTTTGAAGAGATCTGGCTCGAATAGAACAGGCGTTCTTCGTTGCCACATCCATGATCTCTTTCATGTTGAGCATTTTAGCGCATAACGCTTGTTGGTGGATTATGCAATGGTAATTCAGGAAGTCTGGGAAAGCATCGTCCTGCCTGCACTTGGCAATGAATCCATTCACGCGGCCAACCATTGCGGGTGCTCCATCCGTGGTGATAGACACCAATTTGTACACCGGGAGCTGGGTTTTCTCAATAAAGTTTTTGAACGACTGAAATATGTCCTCTCCTCGCGTCTGTTCTTTCATGGGCAGTACTGTTAATAGCTCTATCACTAATATCACTAAACACCATACGAATGAAAATGCACATCTGGGCTGTGTCACTCACGTCCGTAGATTCGTCCAACTGCAGTGAGAAACACTCGCAATCTCCGATGTCCTTCCACATTTGCTGAGTTAAATCCTCATCTATGGCTTCACAGCGCCGTGTAACTGTACTTCTTGACAGCTGGAGAGCTTTGATCGAAGATAATATTTCTGCCTTATTTTTAAAGTCCCGGAACAATGAGTCAGCTGCTTCAACGAATGCCTCTTTTACCATATCTCCGTCTTGGAAGGACTTCTTGTTATTAACGATGACGTGACTCACCCGGAACGATGCTTCGGTGGCGGCTTTCGCTTTTGAAGTATGTTGTGTGAAAAATGACTGCTGTCCGGACAACTGGGATTTTAGTTCCTTCACCTTTCTCTTTCTTAGCTCGCTTTTCGGTGGGAAGTCGGTGTCGTATTTTCCATGAACAGTCCAAAAAAGCCGCTCCACATTTCCCTTCTTTGGTATTGCGATGGTAGACTGGCAGATGAGGCAAACGCACTTCGAAAATGTCATCGTGAAAAAAAAGTCCTCCTCCCATTCCGTATGAAAGTGATAAGTTTTTGTCTTCTTACATTACATTACATTACATACATTTGGCAGACGCTTTTATCCAAAGCGACGTACAAGAAGTGCATTTTCATGATCGTAGACAACTGCTGAACACGGGTTCAGTAAGGTACAATTACTTATTTTGTACAGCTATTTCTAGCTGAGAACAATGAACACTATCCTGGTCTAACATCTGCAAAGCCAAACTAGGCAGAAGATTAAGCTAGAGTATTAGGACAAATACAATTTACCAAGAAGTGCAGGGATGGGGCAACATGTAACAAGTGACAAGGAAAAAAGGGGTTTTTTTTTTTTTATTTTTTTTTTTTAAATATGTATATATATATACATATATGTATATATATATATATATATATACACACATACATATATATATATATATATATATATATATATATATATACATATACACATATATATATATATACACAGCATGGTGGTGGTTATTCTAGGTATAGTCTGAAGAGATGAGTCTTCAGGCCACGGCGGAAGATGGATAGTGAGGGGGAGGTTCGGAGAGGGACGGGGAGTTCGTTCCACCACTGGGGAGCTAGGGTGGAGAAGCTCTGTGATCCCTTTGGGCGGGTGGGAGGGGTTACAAGACGCCCTGCTGCTGCAGAGCGGAGTGGTCGAGCAGGCACATAGAATTGAGTCATGTCCTGCAAGTAGATGGGGGCTGTCCTGTTGGCGGCAGTGTAGGCAAGGGTCAGGGCTTTTGAATCGAATTCTTACTTGGTCCAGCTCCCCCACTCATTTTTATACCCTTTTTTAAGTGTAAGAGAAAAAACCGAGGGCTAAAAATTGGAGGTAACTCGCTGACTAGCTTGTTAGTTTTGCTGCACTTGGCTCCGTTGTTTGCGCATGCGCAGTGACCTAAGTGTCAGAAAAATTCAGATGTCATCTAACTGGCTGCCCTGTATATCAATCAAGTGACGGGATGGATGATAGGCTGACGTCTATTTTTTTTAATGTCATGCGATCTACCAATACTACCTTTGCGATCGACCGGTAGATCGCGATCGACGTATTGAGCACCCCTGGTCTATGTCATAACAGTCTATACATTCGGTGAAAGATTTCCATCCCTTCAATCATTTAGATCAGAGGTTCTCAACCTTTTGTAGACCAACGCCCCCTCTCAAATGTTCAAGTTTAGTTTAGTATTGCAATTTCAGCATGCTCTATTTCTATAAAAATTTTGTTAAATAAAAGGCAAAACCGTATGGTCTTTAATTCCATGTTGGACAGAATTAAGCTATTAAGTGTACCAGCCTATTAATGCATTTTACTCATAGACTAGGGGAGAGTCGGTATAAAATGTAACAATTTTAGAATTTTGCTCATTTACTCAAAAAATATTTAGCCTAGCACTATAAATTTTTCATCAAACAGCTTTAACATGTCAGTACTCATTACCCATTTCAATTACATTCATAACTTAATTGAGCAATGAATGAATGAATCTGGTGCCTGAGGGCGGCAGACTTCAGGCAGTAAAAAGTGCTATAATAAAATTGAATTGAATTCAGTTATGGAATGTAACAGATTTGCAACCAAGTACTAAATATGGGGACTTTATTTAAAGTGGGGGGTGGCACAGTGGTGCAGTGGGTAGCACTGTCACCTCACAGCAAGAAGGTTGTGGGTTCGAATCTCAGCTTGGGGTCCTTTCTGTATGGAGCTTGCATGTTCTCCCCGTGTCCATGTGGGTTTCCTCCGGGTACTCCGGTTTCCTCCCACAGTCCAAAAACATGCAGGTAGGCCGACTGGAGACTCCAAATTGCCCATAGGTATGAGTGTGTGAGTGAATGGTGTGTGTGCCCTGCGATAGATTGGTGGCCTATCCAGGGTATATTCCTGCCTCCCCCCAATGCACGCTGGGATAGGCTCCAGCACCCCTGCGACCCTGCTCAGGATAAGTGGGTATAGATAATGGATGGATGGATGGATGGATATTAAAGGGGGGGGGCTATATATGACTGTAATTCCTACATGGATCCTGGATGTAAATACTCTTAAATGAAAGCTATCTGCCTGCAGTTTAACTGTACATTCATTGTTTCATTTCAAATCCAATTAGCTGGAGTACAGAGCAAAAACTACAAAATTTGTGTAACTGCTCAAATACTTATGGACAGCACTGTATATTATAAACACTGCGGCATACACAGGATGAAAAAAGCCTATTCCCTGAATAAAAGGTTAAAACATTTTAATAATCTGTGACTGCACCCCCAGTCAGAGCAGTCTAGAACTGGGGCTGGGAGATAACATTTATGTACATAGAACTTTTGGGGTGTATGCAATGGCAAAACGGAAAACAATGATAATTCCTTCGGAGAATTGCTAAGCAAACAATGGACATTAAATATCACCCTGCTCCTGCCGAATGGCTGAAGACATAGTGACATAGCTCAGGAGGTAAGAGTGGTTGTCTGGCAGTTGGAGGGTTGCTGGTTCGATCCCCCACCCTGGGTATGTCAAAGTGTCCCTGAGCAAGACACCTAACCCCTAATTACTCCCAACGAGCTGATTGGTACCTTGCATGGCAGCCTTTCACCGTTGTTGTGTAAGTGTGTGTGAATGGGTGAATGAGAGGCATCAATTGTAAAGTGCTTTGGATAAAAGCGCTATATAAATGCAGTCCATTTACCATTTAAGTCAAGAAAGTATGGGCTTGGTTAGTACTTGGATGGGAGACCACCTGGGAAAAACCAAGTTGTTGCTGGAATGGTGGTAGGCCAGTAGGGGGCGATCTTCCCTTTGGTCAAATAAACCCCAATGCCCCAGTAAAGTGACGGCGACACTGTGCTGTAGAAGATGCCGTCTTTCAGATGAGACATTAAACCGACTAACTGTGGTCATTACAGACCCCATAACACTTGTCGCAAAGAGTAGGGGGTTCCCTGCTTCCCTGGCTAAATTCCCAACCTGGCTCTCTCAAACTTGCCACCTAATAATCCCCTGATTCAATTGGCTAAAAGAAACGTTCTCTGCCTCTCCACCTTAGCTAATGTGTGGTGAGCATTGTGGCGCAAATTGGCTGCTGTGCATCACCCAGGTAGGTGCTACACATTGGTAGTGGGTGAGGTGAGGACCCACTCATCACTTTGAGCACTCGGAAAAGTGCTATATAAATACAATGATTCACTCATTCATTCATTCATAGAATGATGGATTTCTGGGAATGCCATCTCCTATCTGTCTGGTACTTGACTGCAAGTTTTCCATAAGTGACGCTTCACAAGGCTTCAGTCACAGCTGCATCCTAAAAGGGTTAGCCCCTGACTATCTTACTGAGTTACTTATTCCTTACTCTCCTCCAAGATTACGTTCACAAGATGCTGGTTATGTGAAAATTCCATAATTCTCTAATAGAAGGCTTTACCGACTACAATCTCGCTATGTAAGAGTGGGCATCACACAGACTGTCTAGGCTCTTAAGTGTCAAGTGTCACCTACCAGTTGTTGCAGAGTAAAACAAGATTGTGCGTCAGGTGTCCATATACTTTTGGCCATGCAGTGTAGCTGTCAGTATTTCTCACAACTATAAGTACAAGCACAGGAGTGTACAGAGTACAAAAGAGTACCTCAACTGTAACCTGCTTAACCAGTTTTATTTGCTGTGACAGATACCTTATAGCATTTCAGTTACATTCCATTCTACCGCTACTTTACACCAGGGCGGCCAGTGGTGGATGGGCTCCCCCTGGTTTCCTCCTTAGATTTCTTCCCATTGGAGAGTTTTTTCATGCCACCATTTGAGGGCTTGCTCCCCACTGAGAGTTTTTTTTTGTTAGCTCATGTCCTTGCTGTTCTGGGGTTCAGGCCTGGTGTTTTCCGTTTGCTCTTTTTCTATGTTCCTTGACTTGCTACTCTGTAAAACGTCTTTGTAAAGCATCTTTTGTTTAGCCTGGCAGCACAGCAGTTCATTCAAGCAAATCAACAACACTTCAAATAATGTTTAACCTTGTATGGTTCTTTGGACATGTATATCCAAATCATGTTTGGAATAAAATGCAACCACACTGTTCTTTGAAAATACAAGATATTCCCCATGAAGAATACTGTTGGAAGTATTTTTGCAACAAGTCTAAGAAATCCAGGCTGTTGGTCAATCATGGGTCACCGAAACACAAACCAGTTTCAGAAGGAATGTTTGGTCAAACGTTGGGGTAACAGAATGTAGACTTTCAGAACTGATGTTAAGGAATTATTTACTATATAGAATATTTCCTTCGCTGAACCTCTTTTGAACTTTGGATAGAAAAGACCCATACCTGAATTGTGACAATGGGCTTCAGCTCCCTATAGGATATCTTCACAGCCTTGACTGCCCTCTGTGCGTGGCTCCGTGTGTCTGCAACAATGGCTCCCACTATGTGACCCACACACGTGACCTGGAGGAGAACAAGCATAGTGCCGGTCAATGTCACAATTCCTCAGCTGAGAGAAGCTAAGAGCTACCAGACTACTATACAGTTGAGGCCAAAAGTTTACATATACCTACGCTAAAGACATTCAAACTCAATTCTTCACAACTCCAAAAATTTCATGTCACCATACATTTCCTGTGTTATGTCAATTAGGGTATCTACTTTATTTCCCTAAGAGGTCATTTCAAAATAACAGCTAAGAGACAGATTTATTTCAGCTTTTATGTACTATATCAGATTTTTCAGAGGGTCAAAAGTTCACTTTGTTAGTATTTGGTGGCATTGCCTTTTAATTGCTTAACTTGAATCAAACTCTTGGGCTAGCCTTCCACAAACTTCTCAAAATACTTTACCAGAAATTTTGCCCATTCCTCCTGTCCGAACTGGTGTAACTCAGTCAGGTTTGTGGGCTTCCTTGCTCAGACATGCTTTTTCAGTACAATCCACACATTTTCTATGGGATTCAGGACAGGGCTTTGTGATGGCCACTCCAATACTTTCACTGTGTTGTTTTTAAGCCATTTTGTTACAACTCTGGAGATATGCTTAGGATCATTGTCCTGCTGGAAGACACAGTTTAACTTTGATGTCTTGAGGTGTTGCTTCAGTATTTCTAGATAATCTTCCTTCCTCATGATGCCATCTATTTTCTGAAGTGCACCAGTTCCTTTTTCAGCAAAACACCCTCACAACATGATACTGCCACCACCATGCTTCACAGTTGGGATGGTGTTCTTTGGATTAAAAGCCTCACCCTTTTTCCTCCATACATAGCGCTGATTATTATGGCCAAACCGTTTATAAAATCGTAATAAAGCCAGAATGAAGTTTGCAGGTGATTACCCGGACGAAGAGCTAGCCTTTTGCAGGAGTGTTCTGTGGTTAGATGAAACAAAAATGGAACTGTTTGGTCATAATGATCAACGCTATGTATGGAGGAAAATAGGTAAGGCTTTTAATCTGAAGAACACCATCCCAACTGTGAAGCATGGGTGTGGCGGCATCATGTTGTGGGAGTATTTAGCTGTAAAAGGGACTGGTGCACTGTTAGCTATTATTTTGAAATGATCTCTTATGGAAATAAAGTAGATACCTTAATTGACTTAACACAGGAAATGTATGGTAACATGAAATGTATGGAGTTGTGAAAAATTGAGCTACACCCCTGAGTCTTTAACTTACACCCCTGGGCAAAAAAATGGCCCAAGCCCAAAATGGCAAAATATTAAGCTTTTAATGGTCTTTACAACAAATCATTGGTCAGAAAATTACCACAAATTGAACAAATGCACTCATGAGACCTCCTGTGCCACCATTTGCTCGTTTACTTAGGACGGAGTGTGGCACAGTGGGTAAGGAACTGCGCTTGTAACCGAAAGGTTGTAGGTTCGATTCCCGGGTAAGGACACTGCTGTTGTACCCTTGAGCAAGGTACTTAACCTGCATTGCTTCAGTATATATCCAGCTATATAAATGGATACAATGTAAAGTGCTATGAAAAAAGTTGTGTAAGTCGCTCTGGATAAGAGCGTCTGCTAAATGCATGTAATGTAATACTTTTGCTGCAGTGAACTGTTTGGGTAAAAGCTAGAAACAGGGAAATTCACTTATACAGTAGACAAATTAACACAATGTCAAATAAAAGAGTCATGTTTTGTATTTGGTTGCATATCATTTGCATGTCATGACTTCCTGATGTGTAACCTATCATCATCATCATCAGAGTCTGGATATCTTATTTTCAGGTTGTCCTACAAGCGATGCAAAAACTCTTTGCATTTGAATGGATCTCTATGGGAATTGGGGGGTGGGACTAGTTTCAGTTGTAAATTATGCTGATACAGTATGGAACACATTTGTTGGCTAAATGGCTTTAAGTCATCAAGGGTCCAAGGTATCAAATGAGCCTCAAACCACTGTGCTGCTGCCAGATATGCAGTAGATACTACAAGCATTGTTTCTCCTGATTAATTTTCCTGTTGAACTCAATGGAAAAAATATTCAGGAGAAACAATGCTTGTAGTATCTACTGCATATCTGGCAGCAGCACCGTGGTTTGTTTTCACAGTTAACTCACCAGCTAACACTGAATTATATTCAAAACAGAAGCTTAACTATAAATGCAGCCACGGTAGGGCAGCCAACTTCTACAAATGAAAATTCTGAATATGAGATAGACATTCTAAAAGATACTGAACAGAACACGTCCTATATGTGTTCAATATGGAACACATTATTTACTTTCCAATTATGAGACAATTCCAGTTTGGGACTACGGGGATACTCTTTACATGCATGCGGCAGCCTCTACACTGAAGCTACAGATACAGATAAATGTGCTGCATCAATTAAATGGAATGCACTACAGCAAGATTTTAAATTGAACAGTTTGGTTACTCTGGCTGAGTTCAGAACTTTAATAAAACCCTTTTAAGTAATGTCCACTTCCCAGAAGTGATATTTAATGGAGTACTGGGTTAATGTATTGCCTTGTAGTTTTGTTTTTATATTTTTTAAAATAGTTTTATATTTCATAATTACATTGTATATTATACTAAAACTGCACTTAGATATATATTATTTTGTATTTTACACCAATTTCTTATTTTTGATACCCTGTTATTTACTGCTATATTTAAGAGACAAGGTATGTACATGGACAAAAACAAAATCTCATTGTAACTTTTCCAAATTAACTTAAACATGTACCATATATTAGATGTCAAAAATTCTTAAAAATCCAGGAATTTTGAAGGGGCATGAAAAACCTCTCTCAATCCTTTTAGGTATGACAAGGCTCCATCACCCTTTACTCCTCAGAGGAGAAATCCTAATCTGCTGCCCAGTTTCAATGATGAAAATGGTATGAGAACAGCATTAGGAAAGGATTTCATCTTTTTCATAATAGTACGTACATTCAACTCCTTTAAGAATTATAAAATAAATATACACTAACTGATACACATCTATAGTCCTTTTCCCAGGTTAGACATATGATACAATCAATGCAAGGTTCTTTTATAGAACCAAGATCTTCAAAGACAGACATCTTTTTAAACCATTCCGGTATCAATACAGTATCTCCATACAATACAGTATCTCCATGATTTATAGGGAACTTCAAAAGTACGCTTTAAAATATAGGTGCACTAAAAAAGGGGGAAAAGGATTTACAAAAATATCTAAGCGACAAAGACTGGACTCTCATTTGCTTCCATTCTTGCTCCTACAATTTCAGACATAAACTTTTTTATTAAAAACTGTACACTGGGTCTTTTTTTACGGCCTTTTTTATACATTTGTAACTTTTTTAGAAGTTACAAATGTATACGCAGATGTATACAATTTCTTTTCCATGCTGACATTGCAAAACATATATAAGGACACTTTCCCTTCTTCATATGTCCTGGACCTGCACCTTTGTGGACATCTGTCCATCATATAATATCAAGTCTTTGTGTTAGTTCCCTGTAAAAGCATTATACAAATAAACTTGAACTGAATTAATAATTAATTTAATAAAATTCCAACACAGATTGTGACCTGATTAATTTGAATACAAAGCATTCCTGTTTGTAAAGTATATTTTCTCACAAATTATTTTTAAAGATTAAAAACCTGCATTCAGTTTGTTTTCCTTGAAGTATAAAGGCTCTGCAAAGAGCCTGGGGGCGGTCTGGGATGACGAGTTGGACTTCAGCGAGCGCAACACGGCAACATCATGGTTCTGCAGATTCCTCCTGTACAACATCAGGAGGATTCGACCATACTTGACCACGTACTCCAGCCAGCTACTCATCCAGGCCATGGTAATTTCCCATCTAGATTACTGCAACTACAACTTACCCAGAAGGCTGTTTCCCAACTTGCATTCAACCTTCCTTAGTTATCACATGTCGCTCCCCGGCTGAGGTCACTTCACTGGCTACCGGTCGCCACCAGGATCAGGTTCAAAGTCCTGACCCTGGCCTACACTGCAGCCACCAGGTCTGCACCTGCTTGACCACTTTGCTTTGCTGCAGTGAGGCGACCTGCCATCTGGGCGAATGGTTCATGATGGAATTGTTCAAGATCCCCCCAAAAGTTTTCTCCAACCATTGCAAATATTACAGGAAATGGCTCTGTGCTTTTTTTTGGCAGGAGATGCTGCACCAAGTGTGAATCAATCATAAAGGTGCCAACAAATGTGAAACCTGCGGTTTTGTAAATAGTACAATATTGTCCCCTATGAGTTACAATACATCACAGTAATGGTGTATTAGTCTTTTCAAATCTTTATCAAGGGTGCCATAATTTTGAATCTTACTCCATCATCCCATCCCCCTCAAGGCTGAATTAAATTCACATTTTCCTATTTTTATTTAGGACATTAAGCCACATTAAGCTCAGTTTTCTTTTTTCAATTTCAAATTTAGTTGATTTTTCAAAAATATTTCCTGTTGCAACTGGAGTTGTCCTTCTCAGCATAGTACAGTTTAATGGCTAAGTACAACTGAAATGCATTTCAGAACATTCCACATCACACTTCAAGACCATTATGCCACATTAAACTCCATCCATCCATCCATTCATCCATCCATCTATTTTCTAACCGCTGAGTCCAGATCAGGGTCACAGTGGCAAAAAAGCAATCGGAGCAGCCCAGACAACCCTCTTCCCTTCTTGACTTCTGCCAACTCATCCCGGTGGATCCCAAGGCAATCCCAGGCCAACCTTTGGATATAATTCTTCCAGCATATCCCTCCCCATGAGGCTCCTCCCTGGTGGCTGTGCCTGTAACACCTCCCAGGTGAGGCGCCCAGGAGGCATTACTGTGGCCACTGCACTTAGACGGCAGTTGATCTCCTAATTCCTTTTTCCCTCACTTGTAAAAAAAAAAAAAAAAAATGTCTGGACAAATCTCATCCACCCCTGGTGCTCTGCAACTGAGGAGCTCTCCAACCACCCCAGTGACTTTTGCCATAGAAATGGACTCTGATCCCCCAGATTGCTCCAGCGTAGCCTCAAAAAGAAGGGCGTGTCTGTCAGATTCAAGAGTTCCTCAAAGTGTTCCTTCCACCTTCCGACAACATCCCCAGTTGAGGTCAGTTTCACCATTCCTGCTAAGAACAGAGGTGACAGTTGAAATCCTTCCAGACTCTTCTACCAGGTATTCTCAGCAGACCCTACACTTTTGGGCCTAACTAGTCTGTCTTACAGCTTCGTCCACCATCTGAACCAACTCACCATCAGATGGTGATCAGTTGACAGCTCTGTTTATCTCTTCAAAACAAATGGCTGCAGGTCTGATGAAACAACTGAAGTCGATCATCGACCTTTAGCCCAAGGTGTTCTGATACCACGTATACTTATGAACATACTTGTGTTCCAACATGGTGTTTGTTATGGACAAACCATGACTAGCACAGAAGTCCAATAACATAACACCACTCGGGTTCAGATCAGAGAGGCTGTTCCTCCCAATCACACTCCTCTAAATTTCCCAGTCAGCGTGAGCATTGAAGACACCCAGTAGGAAAATGGAGTCAGTAGGTGCGGCCTTTTCCAGCACCCCTCCCACCTTCTTCTAGAAGGCAGAATACTGCTATTAGAATGAACTGCTATTAGGCGCAAGTTTTTCTCTTTGCCACACGCAGTCACATTGAGGCAACCCTCTCCTCCACTGCAGTAAACTCCAACTGAGTGGCCACCAGCCGAGGACTTGTGAGTATCCCCACTCCTGCCTGGCGGCTCTCACCCTGAACAACTCCTGAGTAGGAGAGAGACCACCCCCTATCCAGGAGTTTGGAACCAACACTGTGTGTAGAAATGAGCCCAACTATACCTAGTTGGTACCTCTCAGCCTCACACACCAGCTCTGGCTCCTTCCCCACCAGTGAGGTAATGTTCCACATACCAAGAATCAGTTTTCTTCATCTGGGCAGATGATGCCTGGATCTACCCTGTTCCTGCCCCCTGGTCGAGGGGCATTGTACATAACCCCTACCCTGAACCTTGTGCGTGGTAGGCCCACACAGTTGTCCCACATGGTCTTTTTCGGGATGGAGCCGGCCGAGATACATGGGCTGCCTGGCCACCAGGTGCTCACCTGCAGACACCACCCCCAGGCCTGGCTCCAGGGATAGGTTGCAGTAACCCTATTCTGGGCAGGGTAAACTGTGCATTGTAATTGTTTACCATCAGTAAGGGGTCTGTTGGATCATGTTCGTCTGGGTCCTCATTAAATGCATGAACCCGGATGATGCCTTTTGGCCGTCTTTCGGGTGAGACGTTAAACCGAGGTCCTGACTCACTGTGGTCATTAACCTCTTAGCGCACAGCCCCTAGTGGTGGGCACGCCCGCGTGCCTAGATTACTAAAGTCAAACATTCGGTGCTACTGCAACCAACGTGTGAGATGAAAACAGAAACGCGTTGTTTCAGTTTCATTAGTAGACGATACATGACAACTATGCCGAAAACAGAGTTTCGCAGCCCCACCATTGTCGCTCCGGTCGTTCATTTAACACGCACCCCCTCCCTGCAGTCTCATCTAAAAAACACCCCCCACCCTTAACATAATGGACAATATTGTCTATCTTGGCATTCATAAAAATATTCTTTCACCACTAAAAAATCGTATTCCGTCATAGCAACAAGATAAACCCGACAATAGCACTAAGATATGCCTATAAAGCAGTGAAAACGCTGCTCACTGAATAACGAAATAAACGAGAAAAAGTTTTTAAAAATGATACCATGTCATTCTACAGTCAATATCTGGGACTAAATATTGAATAAATATAAAACCTTACTGTTGGTTTTACGTGTAGAGATGTCCCTTTTGAGACTGCGTGGTCATATATTGTCTTGGACAATCCGTTTGGGAAATATACGCGCATCTGTGATGCCTGGGTATCTTCCAAAATAGCTGTGCGTAACACCACACCTGTTGTTTACGGCGTCATCGCCCTTTTTAGTACAGTCTGACTTGATTGACAATTGATTTATTCAGTAGGCGAGAGTATAAGCTTTCTAACGATGTATAACATGTCTAATTCTGCTTTTGGAATAGCGTTTTATAGGTCAGCGTAACAGAAAATATTATTAGCACCGCATTCACTTACGCGTTCACTCTGTTAGCAGACAAATACGATGCACCTAACGAAACGTGTTCAAGGATATGTCGTAGTTTCTTGGAAAATACAATTATTATTGAGGACTTCTGAACATAGCTAAGCCATATGTTTGCTGATAGACCTAGCTGACTTCGTTTTCTGGAGCAAAACAGAAGCGAATAGAACAATATCATTGATACTGTCTCTGTCTCCATCTACTGAACATAGAGGAGATTTCGTCATTGCTATGTAAGTATTACCGCTCAAAATATTTTTTTTATAATGGACAAAAAGCATTTTATTCAATTTTGGAGATGTTTCTGGACACCTAGCTATTTTAGACCACTGTACTGACTGAAAGCTTGTAATTCCCATTTGAAAATTATGCAACAGTGATTTTCTTGAGTCAAAACAGTTGATTTGTAGTGAAATACGTGGATATGTTATGATTTACAGCAATGCATAATTTAGACATTTTGGATAGATTTGGAGATGCTGGGTACACTGCTTAGTTTTTGCTTCATACATCTATAGTAGTTCTACATATCCACCCTTAGATTTTATGAACTTGTGGTCAAGAAGTTTTTGACCTAGCACATGTATGGTTTAACCTCCTGTATATATGCAATATCTCAGTATTTCATTGCAAACTTAAAAAGTGCAAATTTATTTTTGTTTTTTTGTCAAAACAATTGCATTTGTGGGACTTTATTTCTTCCAAAATTATGACTATAAACTAATTGTACAAATGTCTTGCTTCTTTTAAGCCATTTTTCAAGTCTTTGTGGTGTTCACATCTGGAGTTATAAAGCTTTAAATAGGGTACCCCATAAATGGGATTGGCAAGATTTGGCTTGTGCCTTAAGAGGTTAAAGATCCCATGACACTATTTGCAAAGAGTAGGGGGTTCCCCGGTATCCTGGCTAAAATCCCAGATCTGGCTTTCGCAAAAACTTGCCACCCAATCATCCCCTGATTTAATTGGCTAAAAAATGTTCTCTCCCTCCAGTGGAGCTGCTCAGTGGCCAACAATAGAGGATTGTGTTTGTACTGGGCAGCTCCCAGGTGTGAATGTATATGAGTGAGAAGCAGGGCATTGCTGCAAAAGAGCTTCCGTGCTCAGCAAACCTACACTGGGTAAATAAAGGTTAAATAAAAATAAATCACTACAATTCATCGTCAACGAAGATCTTCATAATTTTTGAAGCTGACTCGGTTTTCTTTATTTTATCAATGAGGAAAGGGTCTGAACTTTGAGTGGCATATATCTTTAGCCATTCCAGGGCAATCTATGGTGCTTTAACTGTGTCAACAAAAATGCCCAAATTTGCGCGTTGGGGAGTAATGGAGGACAGTGCCACAGTTCATGCTAAAGTTTGTTAGTTTGAGAGGATGAATAATAACATTTCTTTGGCATGGATCCATTTGAAAACAATGTCGGGTGAGTTTGTTTAGTTTTTGAATCTGTCATTATGCTGAGAAATTGCTAAACCATTTTTATTGATAGTATTTGCGTTTCTCTGCAAACGCGCAAAAATACACTGGTATTATAAAACAATGATGGTAAATATATATATATATATATATATATATATATATATATATATATAATCCGCATCATTCTGTTGCTACCATAATGTAACAAACTTTCTTGTGTCTACAGCTGCAGTTTCTAGCTGCAATTACTAATATTGAATATAAACAAAAGACACAATTTATGCTGTAGTCTGCCAATGTCTAAATAAATAATGCAGTACTCTGCGCGCAGCACGCAGGTAGCAGGGATGGCGAGTTGATATTTCATTTTCTTTCAATGTCGTATTTATTATTTGAAATATGTATTATTATTCTATCTGTCTCTGAGGCGCTCTGAAATGTGCATTGTCTGCTAAGCTGAGCAATGGATTGGAATATATGTCTGACGCCTTTTTTTTCTCAGGGAACTGCTATCAGCACATCAATGCACTGCCCCCCTCCCCTCCCCTCCCCCGTAACTCCAACAGCAGTTAAAATAATATAGTAAAGTAAGTAGTTTTGTTTTCTTTATAGTTTGCTATTGTTCAAAAACAAAGAAAAAAAATTTATACCATAAATTTATTTTTATTCATGGTATATAGTTCTTGGGTATTAGTTACTATATATATATATATATATATTTCAATTGTGCTTTTGGAATGAAATTGACATGATATTTGGTGTGGGTACTACATACACCCTGGACTTACATTGGGGTTTTCATTGTGGTGAGACATGTACTTTTGGAAATACATTACAAAAAACATATTTTTTTCATAAAACTTAAATGGAATCTTTTGCTTTGAACTGCTATTTCTGATTATATAACTCATAGAAGTAGAATTCTTTGGTAGATTTGGGTTGTCACGAGACTTCTGAAAAAACTGGTATGTAATACTTGGGGCTTCTTCTTAATTACCATGTAAAAAACTGTAAAAGAAAAAAAAAAAAAATGAAGATAGTGGAAAAACGGCCAAAAACTTTTTAGGGTTGACTGTATTAAGCTCCATTTTCAGAAATTCTTCACTACATTGTTTTAAAATCATATTTTGTATGTTTTTCTTTTCCTTTTTCCATTAATATAATATATATATGTTTGTCTTGTTAAGCCGTTTCCCCACTGGGCCTTTTATAATGTCTCAAAACTAGTTCAGCCTAAGTAATTTACAGGTATACCCCAGTTCATGACGGGTTCATGATGCTGAAAGCTGTTCCCCCGGAGAAAAACTAATTACATACACATTTGCAAACGATGTAAGCCCATACTATGAGCCACTATCTGAGTTTGAATCACTCACAGCTCCCTGACAACCACTAACCTTTCTTTAAAATCTCCCATTTTGTTGCCAACTGGGGTTTCAAACACTTTGATGACAGAGCCTGGCAAGCAATATCCAAAGCAATAAAGCCAACATGTTGTCTGTGTGAAAACAAAGTGGTTTAACTGTCTGTGTGAACCCAAAATGGTTTATCTTGAATGTAGAGTAAATTGATAACTTTTTTCTCAGATATGGCATTTCAAGGCAAAGCTCACAAAATCAACAAACCAACCATGAAGAGCTTTTGAAACAGGCCGAGAGAACGAGACCAAAATGTCACCATAGTTCAGAAACAGGTCAGACGAAGGCCACAAGTAATATTTCGAAGACACAGAGTATCTCATTTGTATCTTTTATATATAATGTGCAGCCAACCACTCAGTCTTCTCCAGAGCAGTCTAACTGAGCAGGCAGACAAGCAGAAAAATAGTTTGTAATTCCGGTGAGTGACAAGAAGAGTTTATGAGATGAAAGCCAATGTTCATATATCCACAATATCCCAGTCCCAGAGTAAGAGAAAGCCATCAGTTAAATATCATATGGAGTTTACAGCCAAGCATGTAAAATATTACTGAGATAATGTATATGGTTTCATGACTAGATGAGAAACTTTGATTGAATGGGGGGAAAAAATGACTATCCCATTGTAACAAGCTTGTAGAGACTTACAATGTTCACTGGTTTCAGATGACGCGTTTGCCTCTGTGGTGGCAGTTCTGCCGGCGAGAAGGAAATGCATGCGGGGTTATAACAGAAGAGGGCAGCAGAGTGTAATTTTCCCTCATAAGGACAACTTCCACCATTCTGTATTGTACGTGACGTCACGCCGTGTTGCATTTCGGGGTGATTCGCAATCTTAACCCCTTAGCGCACAAGCCAAATCTGGCCAATCCTTGCCCATTTAGGGGGTACCCTATTTAAAGCTTTATAACTCCAGATGTGAACACCACAGAAACTTGAAAAACAGCTTAAATGAAGCAAGACATTTGTACCATTTACAATACTAGCTTAGATTACTTTATATTCATAATTTTGTTAGAAATAAAGTGGCACAAATTCAATTGTCTAGGCAAAAAATCTGAATTTGCTCTTTTTTAGTTCGCAATGAAATACTGAGAGATTGCATATATACAGCAAATTAAACTATACATGTCCTGGATCAAAAACTTCTTGACCACAAGTTTATAAAATCTAAGGGTGGATATGTAGAACTACTAAAGGTCTATGAAGCAAAAATTAAGCAGTGTCCCCAGCGTCTCCAAATCTACCCAAAATGTATAAATTATGCATTGCTATAAATCACAACATATTCACATATTTCATTACAAATCAACTGTTTTTACTCAAGAAACTCACTGTTGCATTATTTTCAAGTGGGAATTCCAAGCTTTCCGTCAGTACAGTGGTCTAAAATAGCTAGGGGTCCAGAAACATATCCAAAATCTCTCCAAATTAAAGCCGCAAGCGGCGTTGGGAGGGGTCCAAACATTGGCACCGTTGCGCAATTTTAAAATGGCTTTTTCCTCGTGATCATATGCCTTCACCCAACATATCTACTGAATATCATGATGATTGTATAAAAGATTAATGACTTATGGCCAAATTTGTGCTAAGAGACGCTGCCGGATGACTTAGTTGCGTCGCCATAGATGTGTCCTGGCCGCTTCCCGTAAAGGCCTTTACTATGTCGTAACGCTTAGATGGGATGTGGTAACACTTAGATGGGATGTCGTAACACATATGTGGCCCGGCGTGTATGTACAGCTGCAGCGCTTCCATGCCGCAATTAAAAAAGGTGTCACACTAGTGTTGTCACGATACCAAAATTTTTACTTTGATACCGATACCAGGTTTAGTATCACGATAATTGATACTGAAACGATACTGATTCAATACTCGGTACCTAACGATACTGAAATTACCTTAATAGATCAGAAACGTAATGTCCACAAGGGTTGATCTCATTTTCGAATTCACAATTTATTAAAAACCTGGTTTATTAACAACCTTTAAGTTGAAGCCTGTTCAACATATCAATAAGCATAGGACTATAGTGTTACAACACTAAACCATAGAAAACTATATTAAATATACTTCAAAAATTAAACAATTGTAAAGTAAATTATCTTACACTGTAAAATAGATCTAAAAACAGCATATTTCAATAACAATACAGCATCTTCCTATAATAAAATATTTCCAAATTAGAACACCTATTGCTACTGAAGTCAACTGAGTCGAAGCCTGCGCTGTATCAGCGAAGTGAAGGCACAAGTACACGTCACCTCACTTGGCAACCTTAGTTGATACTGCCATCTAGCGAAGATTCTGACAAATGACACTTTTCATCCTCTCAATCAGTAACGCGGGAGACAAATTTCCCTGGCTTTTACATTTGACTCAAAACTACCGAACGTCGGAATATTCTAATACCGAACCGTTTCTTTTTACGGACCGAAAAAGTGCTGAAGTTTCGGTATACGGTGCAACACTACGTCAGACACATATTCCAATCCATTGCTCAGCTTAGCAGAGAATGCACATTTCAGAGCGCCTCAGAGACAGATAGAATAATAACACATAAATACGCATTTCAAATAATAAAGACGACATTGAGAAAAAACGAAACAAAAGATGAAATATCAACTCGCGACCTGCGTGCTGGCCGCAGAGCAGCCTACCGTTTTATTTATTTAGACATTGGCAGATCAGAAAATTTTCGGTTACGCTGACCTATAAAACGCTATTCCAAAAGCAAAATCAGACATGTTATACATCGTTAGAAAGCTTATACTCTCACCTACGGAATAAATGAGTTGTCAATCAAGCCAAATTGCACTAAAAAGGGCGACAACGCCGTAAGCAACAAGTGTGGTATTACGCACAGCTATTTATGAAGATAGCCAACCCAGGCGTCACAGATGCGCGTATTTTTCACAAACGGATAGTCCAAGACAATATATGACCACTCATTCGCAAAAGGGACATCTACGCGTAAAACCAATGGTAAGATTGTATATTTATTAAATGTTTAGTCCCAGATATTGAATGACATGGTATAATTTTTTTTAAAAATTGTCTCGTTTATTTCGTTATTCAGTGAGCAGCGTTTTCACTGCTGTATTGGCATATTTTAGGGCTAATGTCGGGTTTATCTTGTTGCTATGGACTATTACATTACATTACAGGCATTTGGCAGACGCTCTTATCCAGAGCGATGTGAAACAAAGTGTATAATCATAATCAGGAACAAGTGTGTCGAAAACACTAGAGAGAAGTACCGTTCCAAGTGCAGGGAACAACCGCATAGTTCAACTTGGACCCTGTAGGTTAAACTGATTAACACTAACACAAACAAGAACAGCAACAACGCAGTCTATGCAAAAATACAAGCAATAGTTAAGACTAGTTAAGTCACCTACGAAACAACTACCTAGTTACAACCCTAAGCTTACAGTCAATTTAGAGATTACATTGAGAATACGATTTCTCTCAGCATAATGGCGGATTCAAAGACTAAACGAACTCACCCGATATTGTCTTCAAATGGATCCATGCCAAAGAAAAGTAATGATTCATCCTCTCAAAAAGCTTTTACTAACAAACTTTTAGTAACAAAAAACTAAATATCAACTCGCCACCCCTGCTACCTGCGCTCGGAGTACCGTATTATTTATTTAGACATTGGCAGACTACAGCATAAATTGCGTCTTTTGTTTATATTCAATATTAGAAATTGCAGCGTGAAACTGCAGCTGTAGACACAAGATAGTTTGTTATGTTATGGTAGCAATGGAACGAAGCGGACTATACATGTATTGCCATCATTGTTTTATTATACCAGCGTGTTTTCGCGCGTTGCACAGAAACTCAAAACCTACCAATAAAATGGTTTAGCTATTTCTCACCATAATGACAGATTTAAAGACTGAACGAACTCACCCGATACTGTCTTCAAATGGATCCATGCCAAAGAAAAGTAATTATTCATCCTCTCAAAAAGCTTTTACTAACAAACCTTTAATAGCCTAGCATGCACTCTGGCTGGCACTGTCTTCCATTGCTTCCCCGACGTTCAGACCCTCGCCTCACTGATAAAAATTAGACCCTACAGTGTCGGATTACTTGCGTCGCCATGGATGTCGCTTGCCGTAAAGAAGTTTACTAGATGTCGTAACACCTAGATTTGGAGCTCCAGCTCTTCCGCACCACAACTAATAAAAAAGTCCAAATGGCGGGCAAACAATATGGCGGACATAGGTCCCAATGGAAAAGTTGTAGAGCACATTCAGATTCATTGGTCGATGACGTTTTGTGTTGATCTGACTTACGGTGTGGGAGTTATGACCTTTTAAACATGACCCTTTGTTATAGCGCCACCATCTGGCCGACATAGGTGATTTTTAGTGCCTGAGTAGTGGGGGGCCATAGGAACCCACCTACCAAATTTGGTTGGTCTACAACTTATGGTTGCTGAGCCTCAGACATTTTAGCGGAGAAAGCTTCCACGCCCCAACGAAAAAGTCAAAATGGCGGGCAAACAATATGGCGGACATAGGTGGTGACAATTTCAAAGTTGTAGAGCACCTTCAGATGCATAGGTCGATAAAGTTTTGTGTTGATCTAACTTATGGTGTGGGAGTTATGGCCTTTTACGCAAAACCCTTTGTTATAGCGCCACCATCTGGCCGACATAGGTGCTTTTTAGTGCCTGAGTAGTGGGGGGCCATAGGAACCCACCTGCCAAATTTGGTTGCTCTAGGACTTATGGTTGCTGAGCCTCAGACACTTTTAGCGGAGAAAAATAATAATAAGAATTAAAGCCGCAAGCGGCGTTGGGAGGGGTCCAAGCATTGGCACCATGTATGTTAAAATCGAACGCCCATTAATTTCTTGCTTTTTAATTTCTGTTCCTTAAACGGAAAACGATTGACAAAAAAGTATGCAGATCCTTTTCTTATTACTTGTCGAGGGAAGCAGTTAATTTTTTAACATCGTATTAAAGGAAACTATTTTCTTATGTTCTGTTCAGCGATTTATATATTATTATTTGATTATACTGTAGCATTTATGCTATTACAGATTAAAAATAAACTGTCAAACTCTGTTTTCTGAAAAATCGGTTTGACCTCCCTAGGAATATGCATCATCACACACTGGCAGCAGGTTGGTAACTGGGAATCGAAATTAAAAAATAAAAATAAAAAACACCCATTTGTAAAACTAAAATGCTTTATACCACACTGCAGATATGATCTTGGTGAAGCCTACGTAATGACCATGGCCGATAGATGGCCTAATGTAACACTCGTCATCAATTTTTGATGACAGACTGTCCGATTTACGCCTCTAATTACTCATTTGCGAAACAGAAGGAACCTGCCGGGTGAACAGAGATTTCACTTGCTTTCTTACAGATCTTCTAGCAAATAGAACATAGAAAATGTGCTTATAATAAGTGTGCTTATAATACATGTGTGTGATAAATACTGTTTCTTTTCCATTAATCATTTGGTACAGGACTGAATTGTGCACATACAATTCTCAATGACTAGCAGCAGTGAATAAAAAGTTATTTACCGTGTTACATTTATGATGCGTTACATCAATACAAACTCTACCCTATATCCTAAGTGAAACTAACATGGATGATTCTAGACTGTGCTCAAAATTATCTGGCTATTATTAAGTTTCACACTCTGACCACAAAGTTTGTTGAATAACTGTTTATAGACGTAAATGTCACTCAAATACACACAAGAATGTTATGGGTAACAAGCACGTCCCTATTTTCAGCTTATCTTTAAAATGTTTTCGCTCTTTTCCCGTTAAAATAAGAGTGGCGATAACACTGTTCTACTTTGCTCATGAGTGCCACAGTTGAAGTGTTAACTGCCACATATGGTTTTGAGTGCTCACATTTGCCACCTGGTGGTGGTGTTGTAAACAAAAGTAGTTCCTGTAGAAATACAAAGAAAATGCATGCAAGTGTGCTGCTGCCGGGAAGATCTCTCACGGCAGAAGCGTCATCTGAAACCAGTGACCACTGTAGAGAAAAAAAGACGTATTTGTTGCTCCAAAAAGGGCTTTTATTTAATTACTGATAGCTTTTCAATGTAATGTATCGTGTCAGGGGTTTTCCTGTGTTTAAACGTTTTAGGCAGTGGAGAAATCGCACAAAAAACACCTGTAAAACAATTAGAAATGGTCCGTGCATTGGTACAGAATTTCAGGTTTTTTAAAGTTTTGACTTTCAAGTTGACTTTCAAGTTTACATGCAACCTTACATGCTAAATTAAATATTAAAAAGACCAGATTTCTGTTATATCACTGACGCTAAAACTATGTCCCCCATAATGCTTCACCTTTCACATCAACAAAATTTCAACCGCACCTGCCACTCGGGTGTTCCGCTATTGACGTGATTATCAACATAGACCTTCATAAATTTTGCCGATTTTGTGTCATTATAGCGCAATAGTTGGTTTATGTATGCAACATCTTCTGACTTTTTATTGTCTGTATAGACAATTTATAGATTATTACTAGAGCCCGACCGATGCCAGATTTTTGGGTCCAATGCCAATCCCGATTTTGGAGAGTCCTAGCCCACCGATTACCAATGTTTTGACCGATATTTTGCCAAAAAGTGCAACATTTTCAAATCAATTTGAAAAACTTATATTTTATCAAAGTTTCTATATTTGAGAACATTTAACTTATAAGCAAACAAATAAATAAAAATAAACACAAAGACCTTTTTGATAGATAAAAAAATGTAAAAGATGATATTAAATTAAATATATATATTAACACCATCTTCAAGTGGTGTGAATTCAAAATAACTCCACACGTTGCTTTTACTCTTTTCTTTTCCAGCCATCTTTCAAACATGTATTTTTATGAATATTATTTTATTGTTGTTGTTGTTATTAATTTGTTATTATTATTTCCTAGTATCTATTCTCAGTAAATGAGTTATATTTTCTTATTTTATTCCTACTACATGATCTCAAAGAGTAAGACTTTATCTAGCGGAGCTAATGAGTGAATCAAGTGTAACGTTAGATGAAACTAAATTGACTGGATGAAATATGTAACGTGAGGCTTGTCCATAAGAATTCGGTGGTGAAAAAAACTACAATGCGCTTTTGTGCAGGTTAAGTTTCCATTTCGCTAAGTGTTGGTTGATTCACTTCTCCAACAGCAATCCTTCTCTCATGTTATCACGACAAAGCTAAATAACATGGCTTAAAATGATCCATGTTAGAAGAGTTTCATCTGCGTTTTTACTGTCTGGTTAGCTTGCTACGATGAGGCGTGACTAGATGACACACTTGCTTGCAATAACACGTTGGCTATTGACACAGCATCATATAGTAGCTAATATCATTATCTCAGATAAAAAACAAACGTGTGATGCATTCAATCACCATTTTATTTTGGCTGGTTATTTATTTGAGAATACAGCGATGTCCTCTGGAAATGTAGATCCTACGCTGCTTATGTGCTCACTGCCACTTCATGAAGGCTTGCTAGCCAGCTAGCTTGCTAAAGTGAACCAAATATGTTAGCTAGCTCGCTCGCTGGATAATGAGGATTGATAAACATAGTGGTCGTATAAACGCATTTAATTAAAAACTTTCACTAAATATACATACCTTTATTGCGGCAATCGAATCTGTGCAGACAAGTCTTACAGTGGAGAATACTGGATGAGGCACGAGTGACAAACGTCTTATTACAGAAGTAGCGCGTCAGCTGCTGCAGTTCACATTTGTATTAGAGCTCCCTCTACTGGATAATTCTAGTAAATAACAATTACAACGTTCGAATAGACAAGTACAGATAAATAATCAATGTTTTTTGTGTTTATTATACTCATTTAAACATCGGGACACATCGGCTGCATAACTGCCAATCCCGATGTCGTCAAAAAAGTCAAATAATGGCCGATATATCGGCCAAACCGATATATCGGTCGGGCTCTAATTATTACGCAATATAATTGGACTTAATTCCATAAAAACATCCTAAATATGTGATAGTTATGAAAATCTCTTTACAATAGAATGAAGGGGAAATGCTTTGGGATTTTACAATTGTACGAAAATATACAAATTATACGATAATCTGTCAAGCAATTATGTGGATTATACTGTATTATCATCACTGTTTATGCCAATATGTGCAGATTTATAAAAGGAATAAAATTCTGAAAAGCCTTTAACGTTGTTTAAGTTACGAGTAACACCAATGACATTACATTACTTTCCACTTAGCAGACGCTCTTATCCAGAGCGAGTTACATCATATTCAACTATACAGATCCAGAACATGCTGGATATATACTGGAGCAATGCAGGTTAAGTACCTTGCTCAAGGGTACAACGGTGGCCTACCGAACCTGCAACCTTTAGGTTACAAGACCAAATCCTTAGCCATTATACTACACTGCTGCCTATCAGAATGACAAAAAGGATGGTGCTACAATTCTTTTAGTGAATGTATAAAAATAACCGAAATACATCAAGATGACATTTGTGTTGATTCATTAATGTAAAAGATTAATATTGTACCTTAAGCTTTGAGTGACAAAAATGAAATGCGTTTCAAGACAGAAATGCCACTATTCCTGTTGAATGCCCCCTTACAATATGTTAATCCCTCTATAGACTATATTTTTCTCCCAATCTGGGAATTTGCACAATGTAACCCTTTAAAAAATATTTAAATTGCTAAAAAAATTTATTCTGAAGACCATAAATTTACATTCTAAATATAGGGAGACGACACGTCAAGTTGACAGTGGCAGTAAAGCGGGACTGACCACAGTTGCTCACACGCAAAGTCACCACCTAAGCCCCTATTTTGAGCCAGGAAAGATCCTGAACGTGAACCTTCTTTTATTCACTCATGATTTTGATAAATCACCATTTTATCAGCAAAAACAGTCTCATCATAGACTGCAGGTCCCGTCATGTTGCTGCCGGGAATGTCCTTGGCGGAGAGGAAGGTGAGCACTCCAGGAAGAGCCAAAGCCTCCATTTCATCAATAGATCTGCCCAGGGAACACAAGAAAAACTTCGTAAACCACTATCCATCATAACCCACCACAAATAACATTGTGCTCATAGGAAAAAATATGAGCATGTCTAGAATCAGTAAAGCCAAATACTACTAGGTTTAACTGTACAGTTTAACACAGTCATCTAACATGATGAGCATATTCATCATGTTCAACCACCATGTTAAAATCATGACATATTTAACCAAAAGAGGGGCAGCAACAGCCCTTAAAACACAGAAAACACATTATACCCACCATCCATCACGACTCATTACAAATAGCAACTTGTTTACGGGGAAAAGGTATAACCATCACACTTACTGGATATAGGCATGTGCTTTGCTACTGGTGACAAGAGCCAAATAAAGCTCATTTTCATAGTGTGGGATGTCATCACAGTAGACCGCCTCCCCTGTGGCCTGCTTCAGTGCGGACAGGTGCATTATGGGACGTCCCACCACATCAATTTCGCTCTGCCCTGGGGGCACCACCTAAGGGTGTAGCACATGTTATATACTATCAAAAGGTAATGGAGGACATATACATTTACCCACTGTATGATATTTCCTCTTAGTTATAGTCCATCGATCCACACTAGTGGTCTCGACTGGACTACTGTATTGGAAGCACTGCCACTTTGAAATCTATGTCCTCAGTTTCAAAGACATGTGCCAAGTTTGATTTGAGTTCATCCACTGAATGGATGATAGCGGGGAAACATAGCTCAGGAGATAAGACCGATTGTCTGGCAGTCGGAGGGTTGCCGGTTCAAACCCCGCCCTGGGCGTGTCGAAGTGTCCTTGAGCAAGACACCTAATCCCTAACTGCTCTGGCGAATGAGAGGCATCAATTGTAAAGCGCTTTGGATAAAAGCACTATATAAATGCAGTCCATTTACCATGTTTAACCCCTGTGTTTAGTCTACTAATTAGCACCCATTACATTATTGGGATTTTAAAGCAATAAAGATATAAAATTTATGTAAACATACTCAACATACAGTGCCCTCAATAATGATTGAGACAAAGATGAGGTTTTCTTGATTTGGCTCTGTTCTCCACAATTTTAGATATGTAACAATACACTTCAAATGTGATTAAGTACAGATTCACATCTTTTTTGGTTTCTCCATGTATAAATTACAGCACTTCTTACACATGCCGCCCATTTCAGGGAACCATAACACTTGGGACAATTGGCTTCATAAGGTTGTTAGGTGTGTTCAATTTTTTCCTTAGTGCAGGTATAAGAGAGCTTTCAATATCTAGTCTTGATTGCTTTCAGAGTCTGTTATTGGTCTTAACATGAGGACCAGAGTTGTGAAAATGACAGTCAAGGAAGCCATTATGAGGCTGAGATAAAAGAACAGTCAGAGACATTGGTCAGACCATAGGCTTACCAGAAATCAACTGCCTAAAACATCATTAAGAAGAAAGAGAGCGCTGGTAAATGCAAAGGGCCTGCAAGCAAGCAAGGCCTCTATAGTTGATGACCATATAATTCTCACCATAATGAAGAAAAACATCTGTCCAACAGATTAGAAACATTCTTCAAGGGGCAGGCATGGATGTGCCAGTGACTACTGTCCGCAGAAAACCTCACAAGCAGAACTACAGAGGCTACACAGCAAGATGCAAACCACTAGTTAGCCACAAAAACAGGATGGCCAGGTTGCAGTTTGCCAAGAAGTACCTATAAGAGCCTGCAGAGTTCTCAAAAAAGCCTATCTTGTGGACAGATGAGATTCACTTGTATCAGAGTCATGGCAAGAGGAAAGTGTGGGGCCAAAAGGAACTGCCCATGATCCAAAGCAAACCACCTCATTTGTGAAACATGGTGGTGGGGGAGTCATGACATAACATGATGACGAGAACAGGCCATTCAGCCCAACAATTCTCACCATTTTCCTGATTAAATTGTACCTAATGCTACATTTACCTACAGGCTAGATAGTATCTAACACTGTATTAAGCCTGGTCATGAAATTCTGGCATTTCTGCCACTACTACGTGACATCTTCAGACTGTAGAGTGGTTTAGGGTTTCATTTGGTGGTGCTGCTGCCGCGAGAGATATTCCTGGCAGAGGAAAATTTGCATGTATTTCCACAGGAACTACTTGTTGTTTCCAAAACCACCACCAGGTGGCAAATAACATAACGTAACATAATGACGAGAACAGGCCATTCAGTCCAACAATTCTTGCTATTTTCATAACTAAATTAGTGCTCTGATTACCTACAGACTAGATAGTACCTAACACTGTATCAAGCCTAGTCTTTAAAATCCCCAGAGTTTCTGCCTCTACTACATTACCTGGCAGGCTATTCCACACATTGACTACTCTCTGTGTGAAAAAAATTCTTCCTAATGTGTGTATGGAATCTACCTTTTGTTAATTTCCATTTGTCCCCTTGTTCTACTAACAGAACTCAACCTGAAGAATCTCTTGTAGTTCACTTTGTTGATCCCCTTTATAAATTTAAAAGCCTCAATCACCCGAGTCTCCTTTTGCTAAGCTTGAAGAGGTTAAGCATCTTAAGTCTTTCCTGTTATGTGCTCCTAGTTATTATTTCTGCTGTAATTCGTTTTGTAGTAATTTATCTTCTTTTCTCCAGTAGGAGTCGCTCTTTCTCCACAGGCTGCAGCGGGTGCGTGCACAGGCATGTGCACTGGTCGGTTCCGGGTGCAAATGACCAAATTGCCTCCCCTATAAAAGATGGCGATTCGGGACAGCAGGATCTCTCTCGCGCTCTCTTATTGTTCTTGTAGAGACACTACAAGCTGCAACTACTGTGTTTTGTTCTTTTGTTTAATTGTCATTGATCTTTATCTAAATATTACGTTGTAGACTTCATGTGGTAAGGTTTTCTTTTCTTTTGCACCTTTGTTGTTGTAGTTACCCAGGGTAGACTAGCAGAGGTCCGGAAGACTCACTTCCCCATTTCTCCTCTTTTAATTTTGTTCTTTCTTTTATCCCTTCCTCGGCGCAAGTGAGTCTAGAAATCATATTCTGTTCAGACAGCTCAGTCCGGTTCTGGACTGTGAGAATTAGGTTGACATGCTGGCTCTGCCCTGTCTACTTGTTTGTATGTGGGTTTGTATTGTTTTCGTGTCATTTAATAAATATATACTTTGTATTCTTGTGAAAGAACGTTGTGGTGTGTTTTGAACGTGTTTTTGGGCTGACAGCCGGTTATTGTAACTTGGCAGTCTTGGGCCATAACATTTCCTCATAGCTATCTTTCAATCCAGGAATCAATTCTGTTGCTCTTCTTTGAACTTTTTCCAGAGCCTCTGTATCTTTCTTGTAGTACGGTCCCTTGGATTTATACTCAATACTTTTGGCTATATATCCCAGCATCCTGTTGGCCTTTTTTACTGCAAAAGGCTTTGATCAACCATTACTCCCAAGTCTTTTTCAAACTGAGCACATTCCAATTTTGTTACTCCCATTAAATAATCCTGTCTAATATTTTTATTTCCCACACGCAAAACTTTACATTTGGCTAATTCATGTAGTACTTCTTTATCCTCTATTTCAATATCTGAGAAGACTTTCTGAGTACTGAATATGCCTTCCAGTCTGTTAGTAACCTCTTCTGCAGTAAAACTCTTAACAAAATAACTATTTAAGGCATCAGCTATGTCTTTATTCGCAGAAAGCAATGCTCCTTCTTCATTTCTAATGCACCTGATATTCTCTTTCACTTTTCTTTTCTTTTCCTACTACAGTATTGAAAGAAACATTTAGGATTACTTTTTGCATCTACGGTAATTTGTCTTTCAAAGAACCTCTTGGCATCCCGTAGATCTTTTTTAACCTTAGCATGCATATTACAATATTCAGCCCTATTACTCTCAGCGCTGTTATTTTTATTTCTTATACGGTTTGGTTTTTTTTTTCTCAAACTCTCCTGTATGGCTTTATTTATCCACTGGGGAGAGCACTTTTTCAGGTTACTTTTTCTAACCTTTGGAATAAATTTACTTTGTGCCTCAAGAATAGCACTTTTGAACCTACCCAGCTTTTCATTCACAGTCTTGCAGTTAAGAAGTTTCACCCAGTCAGTATTACTTAAATTTGCTCGCACCTTGCTGAAATTGGCTTGTCTAAAATTAAAAATTCTGGCCATATAGAAGGCCTTGTTAATTTTACATAATACATCAAATCTAACTGCAGAATGATCGCTAATCCCAAGTGGCTCAATTACTTCCATGCTATAAATTCTGTCCAGATCATTACATGGCACCAGATCCAGAATTGATTTCCCTCTTTTTAGGCTGATTGACATACTGTCCCAAAAAACTGTCCCCTCACTTTTCCTTGTCCTGTCATCATTTCCCAATTAATAGCAGGGTAGTTTAAGTTACCCATAATAATAGTCTCACAATCCTTACAAGCTTGTCTTATTTTTCCAAAGAGCGTTGAGTTCACACTACTGTCTGAAACTGGTGGCCTGTAACACACTCCTAAGGTAAGGCCCTTTTCATGTTCCCCTATGAGCTTTATCCACATATCTTCACTAGGCACAAGCTGGTCAATTTCTGGAATTTTCTGCACATCAAAATTTTATTTTACATAGAGAGCTACACCCCCAACTCTCTTACTGGATCTATCATTCCTAATAAGTTTTTACCCTTCTATATTATATTCATCCCCATCCTCATCTCCAAGCCATGTCTCTGTAATCCCAACTATGTCATAACCCCTCCTAATAGCAGCCTCAAGTTCCAAAAATGTATTTCTTTATATTTCTAGCATTTAAGCAAAGACATTTCAGATTATTACTTCTACACATCCTCTCCTGTTCCCTCGCCCCCAACCGTCCCATGCCACCCTTACTACAACTTTGCTTTAACAAGACTTCATCAGTGTTCACACTATTATAGGAAGCCCTGACAGCTTCCATCCTGGCAGTCTGCACTTCCCTACCCTTTTCACTTTCTGACCTCCCTGCCCCCAAAGTCCCTCATTTAAATAATCCTGTGCTACATTAAGCATACGCTAGCCCAGTGCAGCAGTACCCCTCTGATTCAGGTGCAGCCCATAACGCTTGTACAGGTCACCCCTTTCCCAGAAGTAGTCGCAATGCCCCATAAACCTGTACCACTCTTTCCTACACCAGGTTTGTAGCCACGTGTTATACCTCCAAATAAAATTTTGCTTTCCTCTACTTGCATGTGGTTCCGGTAGTATTCCAGAAAAAAACTACTGTGGAGGTTCTGCTCCTAATCTTTTTTGCTAACTCCACAAATTTGTCCTGCAGAACCTCAAACCTACCTTTACCTACTGTATGTCATTGGTTCCTATGTGAACCATGACCACTGGATCCCTCCCCACTATGGCCAGGAGCTTGTCCGCACACTACAGGAGATCTCCTACCTGGGCACTAGGCAGGCAACATACCGTACGAGACTCCTTTTCATGTGAACAGACCATGCTGTCTACCTCCCTAATAATTGAATCCCCCACTATCACTAACTCCCTTTTCTGAGAGGATGTGGCCATCTGGGTGCCCAGTGGCTCCTCAGTCCTCCCACTCTCAGGGTCAAGAGGCAGATCCAATTCAAGCAAGGGTTGGAATCGGTTGGATATCACAACCTCTGGAGATGACGCCCCTTTGTGGTGTGCACGCCCTCTTTGTGGTGTGCACGTGCGGCTGCGCCCCACTGCCACCCATCTATCTCTCCCTGCCTGCTCTGGCTTCTCCCCCCTTATGAGGTGTGGCGTGCACACCAAATCCTCCTGGAACTCTGATAATTGTGAACTGTGGAGTCCAGCAAGCTGGCCCTCAAGATCAAGAATCTTGCTCTCAAGGTGCTCAACCAGTTGGCAACGGTGGTGGCAAACTTGCCCTGGAAATCGCTTTCCAGAAGCATGATCATCCTGCAACCCTCACACAGCTTCGGCCACATTTTTAGCCCCTAACCAGGGCCGGATTTACAATGGAGCTAAGGGGGGCTTAAGCCCCAGGGCTGGCAGGCTGGCAGGGCCCTGGTTGACAGTGGAAGTAACCCTACATCGGTTCGGTAGCCTATAAATTTGCAGCCCGTTATTTGTTCATGTGTAGGATATATATATAAAGAGACGATGAGATGATTAGACAAATTGTCTGGTTGTTTTTATTTATGGTCCAATACAATTCCTTCTTCTCAAATTCAGTGATGACGTGTAGTTGTTGCACTGTCACGCCAATTTTTATCCGGGCTACAAAAATGGTCCAGGTGACGGAATGACATTCTAAAGCAGCTGTTATACCCATTGTGACTTAAAGTTTCATTACAGCGTCCGTTGCTATGCCAACGCTGCCAGCCTTGATACATTCTGTTGCGATAAAGATTCAAAGACAACAAATTTCTCTGGTTTAACGGGTTATATTCCAATCGTATTAGTAAACAGCTACACATGTAATCTAACTTTCAAGTAGTTGGCTACCTCCCTGGATATGAAGTCAATGTTTTCACCAAATAAATAATAATAAATGCAATTTTATCCACGGAAATAGCTATAAAAAAAGGCAAAATAAATGTTGTCACGATCGCCGTCGTATATGTCAGAAGGAAATGTCACTGACTAAATTCTTTTAAAAAAGTTGGCTCTCTCTTTTTTCCAGCGGAATAAGCACAACATTACCTACTGATCATAGATAAGATTGCTGTGAGGTTGCTTCCCATAGAGGATTTCAGCTGCATACTCCCGTATTACTGAAAATGCTGTTGAGGTGGCTAGCTATAGAGGTTGAGGTGCGTTGTGTTAATGGTAACGTAGCGCTGGCTAGCGCTAGGTAATTGTTAAATAGCCTAAGGGTGAACTGAAACAGTACTTTCTTTAGCTGATGAGCAAGCGAGCCTGACTGATCTACAGTCAGCCCAAAGAACAAGTAAACCTCATGTCATTGGTGCAAAAATTATTATGTGTTGTTTAGGACTGTCGAATATTGCTGCCTGATTAGTCCAGAGTCGGTCCAATGAACAAGTAAACGTAATGTCATTGGTGCAAGAATTATTATGTGTTGTTTTGGATTGTTGAATGTTGCTTAGCTGCTCAGACGTGATTGGTTGGTACAGTCGCTGTCTCTCAAGGCTGGCAGCGTCAGCATAGCAACGGATGCTGCAACAAAACTTTAAGTATGTCACAATGGGTGTAACAGCTGTTTTAGAATGTCATTGTGTCACCCGGACCATTTTTGCAGCCCGGATAAAAAATTAGCGTGACAGCACCTAATTTCAAACATTCAGTATAGCCAGCTGTATTCCCGTTTAAACGTCCAATAAAATGTCCAAAAAAAGCGACAGTGGATGCACAAAAAGGAAGTTAAAGGCCGAAAAGCATAAAAGAGAAGAGGAGCTGAAAGATAAAATACCCAGACTGACACAGTATTTTAGCCTCAAAACAGCAGAAGCACCAGTGTCTGTTCAAACAGGAGAGGTCGGGACAGATATCTCCCTCCCCCGAGGTAACTAAGATCGTATATCTGCCAGTTAGATGCGCATTTGACTGTAATTATACGAAACCGCCTGGGTTATTGATTAGCGCATCTTTATCTCGTCCCACAGCCTCATGATTAGTCCGTGTGAAAATGTAACTTTGCTTCATTTCTGTTTATTAATCACATCATGTATAGTTAGCTGGGCTAAGGCAATATCCGACTGGCATTCAGTAGCTAGTTAGCATTGGGGCATCTAAAATCAATCTAGTTATCTAGCTAGCTTGATGGACAGACAAGTAGCCTAAGAAGTGTTGTTGTTTTAGAGTAATTATTCCTTGTCTGACATAGAACATGAGGGCCTTGGCATTGAGTTTGAGGAGGCACCAGGAGCATCACCTGCAGCGGTAGGATCATCAGAGAGGGTCGGTCTCGGCAGTGAGATTGAGGAAGCACCAAGGGCAGCACCAGCAGTAGGATTAAACAAGCGCAAAACTCTAATGCTAACTCAAAAAAAAAAAAAGAAAAAAGAAAAATGGACAAAAACGCAAACCGAAGGAAGCTTCTTGCTATCGTTATTTTTGCAGCGTAGACTGCCAGCCAGATGCAGGCGTCAAAGCTGGGTACACGAAATAAACCAAGCGAGGACACACCTGGGAGAGTATCATCGTTTGGTCCATGAACTCCATAGTGCTAGGTACAATAAACTACCATGCAAGAACTGCTAAATAGCGAATCTTTTATACAGCTTAATTCCAACGTTCGGAATTGATATTTAGCTAGTAGCCTAATTATTGTTTCGGTACTCGTCCCATTACCCGGTACTGTAAAATCACGATGACGATAATAAAATCAAATCTTAGGAAATGAATCGCGTCAGTAATTCATCTGACAGTTGCTCGGTAAAAAGCGGACTGCTAACATGGTAATTTAAACAACTTATTGCTCGTGATTCGCTACTGCAGCGTGACGTCGGGTTGTGTTCTGGCAAAAGTTGATTCTGGTTCAACTTTCTTGCCGCAGGCCGCTGCGTTTTTTTTCGGCACCCCATGCGGCCAACCACTGCCGCAGCCTAAACGCACTACCCCCCATTCAAATGAATGGGAAGACTGCCGTTTCTGCCGCACAACCCTGCGGCAAGCTGACCTGGAGTGAAGCAGCCTAACATTATTTGTTGTCCTCCGTGTGTCCATACATCTGTATCGGTGGTTGTAGCTGTGTCTTTAGCTCCTACTCATGCGTGCAGGATAGCATCCGTACACGCTAACTAGGTTAACTAAAGTAGGCGATCCGTACGTGCTAACTAGGTTAGCTAAAGTAGGTGAAACGCGAACATGTTAGGGTTAGCTAAAGTAATGTTAGGCGATAAAGCTGTGCTTAAAAATGTTGTGCCATACCGCCTGCGCATGCGTCCTACTATACGAAGCACCACCTGCGCATGCGTCCCACCAAACCTCCCTCAAAGGTTGTCCGTGAGTGAGTGAGTGACCACAATTTGCCACGCATAGCCCACGGCGCCAGTTCCTGCTTGCCGTGGGAAAAAGGTTTCAGTAGAGAATAGGGACTTCCGTAGCAAAGACATAGGATGCTGGCCTGCTGTCGTTGATGAGGATAGCCGAAATTATTGGACAACTAAAGGACCAGTGCCATGCCAGAACAGAAACAGTGACTTTTCGGCATCTGAAAAACAATATAAACACCAGAAGCGGAGCTTTTCCCAAGAGTCTCTTCAACAGGACTTGGCCAATGGTGAGATAGTGCCACGAGAGTGGCTTCTATATTCTCCTGCTAAGGGGTTGGCATTTTGTTTCGCATGTAAACTGTTTGGGAGGGGCACATCTTCATTCTCTGGGAGTGGTGGGTTCAGCGACTAGAAACATGCCAACAGGGTTATTGTAGAGCATGAGCGATCAGAGCATCACAAACAGTGCTTGTCACCGCAATGGAAATTACATGGGTAGTCTTGAATTGATAGCCCAGTTTGATCCCTTCTTGAGGGAACACATTGTCCGTTATGGAAACAGTGGGAGGGGGGAGCTGTCCTATTTGTCCAGCACTATATGCAAGATATTCATTCAGTTGATGGGTGAAAAGGTTTTATCTGAGATTGTCAATAAAGTTAAACTTTCTAAATACTTTTTGATTAGTGTAGACTCATCAGACTTGGCCCATGTTGATCAGCTGACATTTATTATGTGATGTGTCTCCAGAGGGTGTAATAGAAGAATGCTTCCTAGAATTCCTCCCCATAACAAGCCACACGGGGGAATCGCTTTTCATTGCCGTGATGGGAGTGTTGGGGGAACTGGGCATTAATTTACAGAACTACCGTGGTCAGTGCTACGACAACGCAAGCAATGTGTCTGGCGTATACAAAGGTGTACAGTCTCGCATCCGTGAGTTAAATCCCCTCACAGAGTGGTGGGTTCCTTGTGCAGCACATTGTCTAAACTTAGTATGTCTCCAGCTGGGTCCAAGACATATAAAAACGAGACTCAGAGAACGCGTATGCATAAAATACATGCCGATGAAAGGCCTGAGTCCGAGTTATCAATGACCGGCAGGCAAAAATTTATTGTGGACGTATTTAATGTCATTAATGACAGGCTATTAGGAGAACTCGAACGAAGATACGCATCCTACAAGGATGTGAGTGAGCGCTTTTCTGTCTTGAATATCCAAATACATTCTGGACAAGAGCTTCGCTCAGCAGCTATGAAATTACAAGAAAAATACTCCAGTGATTTGCACGATGATTTTGCTGACGAGATTGTGCATTTCAAAAGCTTTTGCGAAAACGAGAAAAAAACGTCATCGAGGGAGTTTCTTCAACTAATTCGTAAAATCAACTTGCAAACTGTTCCAAATGTCGACATAGCGCTCCGAATATATCTCACATTGCCCATCACCAATGCATCAGGAGAGCGCTCTTTTTCAAAATGATCACTGATCAAGAATCATTTACGGTCAACAATGGGACAGGATAGATTATGCCACCTCACTCGCATGTCCATTGAGTCTGACATAGTTAGAGCACTAGATTTCACAGAAATTGTAAAAGATTTCTCTTTCGCAAAGCCAGGAAGAAGACCTTTTAGTGATCTACACTCTCTCTAGACTACAATAGTTACACTCACACATACACTTCAAACACCTTGATTCCATATTGTTTATTTAGATTGAGTCAAACTGATAAAATAAAAAATTGTATAATATTAATGAAAGAGCAATGTGTTCCGCACTTTTTGGCCTATTTACCTTTCTTTTTTGTACTGATAGTATTTGGACTGATTGCACTGTTTCTGTCATCTGGTTATTAACAATTTGTGTAGTTATCATGGAATAGCCCAGGCTACTGTAAAATGTGTGTGCATGTGTTGTGTTACCTGTGAGGACCTAGCATTTAATTTGTGTTGTATAGTCATATAGCCTTCTTTATGTAATAGTTGTGCCGTGGTTTCCTGCACATTTAGCCTTGATGTTGTCCTTGTCTCAAGTTAGAAATAATTGTTTCCACAAAATAAATTGTTTACTAATTAATCATACCTACTCATCTTCCTTAATATTGTTGTGTTTTCAACACTTCAATTGTGGGACTCACAAGCAAACTGGAACAGTGGCTTGAGTCAAATTATCGCTGCTCTTATTTTAACGGGAAAGGAGAAAAATACATTTTAGTGACAAGCTGTAAAAAGGGATGTGCTTGTTACCCGTAACATTTTTGTGTGTATTTGAGTGAAATGTACGCATTTAAATTGTTATTCAATGAACTTCGCTGTAAAACTTAACAATAGCCTAGTCAGATAGTTTTGAGCATAGTCTAACATCATCCATGTTAGTTTCACTTAGGATGTAGGGGAGAGTTGGTATAAATGTAATGCTTCATAAATGCAATACAGTCAAAAACTTTTTGTACACTGCTGCTAGTCGCCCTTTGAAGATTGTATACGCGCAATTCGGTCCTATACGAAATTATTAAAAAGAAAAGAAACTGGTCACATGCTTTGATTTATGAGCACACACCAGATTGGTCTGTATAGTAGACGATTTGCTTCTGCTATTGCTATTTGCTTTTATTGCATAAATAGGCTATGGGGACAAATTAATCAAACTTTTCAGAAAACCGCATCTTGGTCAAAATGGAATGAGCTGTTGTCAATGAGATAAATGCATCCTTTCGCAATGCTGTAAAACAATGGACATAACTTATAGGCTACATGGAAGTTTTGATGTAGGCAACAGTAACTTATGGTAATGGTAATAAAGATCCAGCATAAATTATCCAACATGATTAAATTATGAGCAACTGAAACGGGAGATTACTGACATGGCACAGCTGTTTGAAATAAAATTTCACAGTAAATATTGTGATCATTTGTAACCGGCAGTAGAACTGCAAACTGATTTCTCAGACCCACATACTTCAGTATTTATTTAATGAAAGTGACAAGTAGAGCAGATCGTGTTTCGCTGGTGATGTCTTCTTTAGAAAAGCAACAAAAAATGGCAATGAATTAACCTAAAACAAACATATTTTGTCAATTTTTCCAAATGTGGAGAATATCTGTATCAACTCTTATATGAGGGAATAGTTATTCATTTACTGAGCAAGGCAGGTGTAGGAGCCAAATTCCTCATTTCAGAATATGGTGAAAATTGCATCTTTATTGCCCCATTAGATATTCAGTTTATTAACTTCTTTGTGCTTTGGGATTATTAAATGGGTTTATTATTATATTTCATTATGGAAATCCAATATAGAGCCTTGCCTGGGTCTACTCCCCTTTTTTTCCAATGTTTCCCCTTTACCACTCCTACAAGATGGCAGGTAGTCAGAGCTCAGGGAGGCCCCAGGTAGAGCGGTAACATACAGTTTTTGACCGCACTTAATTGTCAGTTTATCAGCTTATTTTACAGAACAGTTTTTTGTTTGTTTGTTTCTAGTTACAGCAAGTTATTGGGGCTGTTGTGACAAAACGTACTTTGCTTTCAAATAAATGTTGTTTATCTTTATAAAATACATCGTCTCTCAGAATCTTTGTTTGGACTGCAATTCGGAGCGTGTCTAACTGCATACATCATACCTGGAGCCTCAAAGCAAGTTTGGTCCATATAATTGCCTTTGCAGCAGGCTTATGAATGATCACCAATGAATAGCTACTGATTAACGTTAATGCAATGCAAATAAGCACTGAACGTTCTGTAATACAGAGAAAAATCATTAGAAACAGCCCCAGAGGCTCAGAATTGTCAGACGTTCTCAGAACTGATTAAGTAACTCCACTGACATAGCTCCCTCAGTGAGGTGTATTTCTTGTAGTAGGCCAGTTGAACAGATAGCATTTTATCATCAAACTCAATATAAATTATTTGAAACAGGTAGACTAACTATAACAAATTTGCTTGCGTATTTGCTAGCTGATTGGCTAAAAACATATAATATTCATAAGCAAACCGCTTTTTTGTTAGTTTTTAAAGTTAACTGGTTGTACAACCCTGCTTCATGCAATGCATGGTGGCAGTTACATCACATCATAAACATGCATTACAGGGCTTGACATTAATGGTAACCCTGAGCTACCAATCCATCGGAAATGGGTATCTTTTTGCTAACTGGTTGCCAGTCAGGTCAGACCAACGTTACCAGTTCCAGTTTCTTTTTATTTGGGATATAGAGTTCAATGGAGAGAACCAGCAGGTCAGTTACAGTACAGCACAGTGCAGATATGAACACATTTTCGCACTTGTTCATGTTGCGCATGTGACGCTTCACAATTGTGCATCTATTGTTCCCTAACCTAAATGTAGGCATAGTGTAAACTAGAGACCTAAATATTATGCCCATAATTACAGCAGCGTTTCAGCAAGTTGGAGCTCACAATCCTCAGGCTAAATACTCCCCCTCTAGTTTAGGTGGTTCTTTCAGAACAGGGTTGAAGAACTGAGTGTAGGCCAAAACAGACTATGGTCTGTTTTGGCCTACACCAAAACAGACTATGGATTAACATCCATTTAACTAGTTTATAAAATACCGAAGCCAGTAGGAAGAGAATCAGGACGAGCCTACAATATACCATTGCTAAGTGGTTTAAACCTGACTCGACCCCACATGCACAATACTTACAGACATATATGCGTACACATATGCCCACACACACCCATAAGCAATATTCAGAGGGAATTCTGCCCTCTCTTCCCCGCGTCAATTCAACAATTACACAAATTGTATCACTGGCGGGTTCCGCTGCTGTACGCCACTGAACACCCACCAACACTGGTCAAACTATCCAGTCACAGGCAACACCACCGACAAACATTACCCAACCAAGTTGGGGCGTACAGAACATTGATAATCCTGTTAACTGGAGGGGTAACACTCAATGTGATCAGAGCTGCCATATCATGTATTTAGCTTAGTAGGGCAACACAAAAACAAATACAAAGTTAACCATTCGGTGGGTTGTTGGCATCCTGCAGCAGTTAATTCTCCGCTGCTCTCTCACCATCTTCTTCTTCTTTGCATTTGGTTGGTGGATTGCTGCTTACATCGCCACCTACTGTGCTGGAGTGTGAGGTCAGTCACGGTCTACCGACATTAGATTCTTCTGCCTAGTCCTGTTATTCTAAGAAAAGAACCTTACCCACCACCTCTTCCCCCTTTCCTCCCCCTATTATCTCACGTATACCCCATCCACGCCCAGTTTCTCTGACCCTCAAACATTCTCTCCCTGTCTAGATCATACAATTCGCAAGACATCAGCACGTTTGACCGTTTCGTCCACTAAGCACTCATATAACCCTGTTTTGTCTACCAATCAATTTCAGAGATGAATTTAATCTTGTAGGCCCAAACTGTAACCTACTCCATATAATTTCCTCTCTCCTACAGATGCAGCTCCCCACCTCTTCTTTAACTGATTTATGCATTATAAAAATTCCTCCCTTTACTGCTATTGTCCCATTGCATTTGACAGATATTGATCCCTGATGAACACATCAAGGACTTGACTTCCCTATATCCCAGTGCTAACTGTATATCAACGCTTTCTCTTTTTACAGCAGTCCTAGCCACAGCATACATGTTCTCATTGCCTTCCACCCCAGCATTGCAGGTATCCAGCAAAAACAGACCACCACTCCCACCCTCTCCAACACCAACAGCAACACCATTATTTCCACAAGCAAATTCCCCCTATCCGACCTACGATACCGAAGCAGAATCACTGCACAACACTGAAGCAGAATCAGAGCATATCACTACTGAGTGGTTTGACCTCCTCTACCCATCTTAATCCTGTGATCACTGCCATCATCTCAGCCATACACACTGACACACAGTCTGATACCCTAGCATTCAGCCTGATGTCAAATTCAGGAATGTATACCCCTACTCCCACCCTGCCACTGACTAGGTCCTTAGACCAGTCTGTGAATATTTTAAGAAATTAGTAGTATTTTCCATCTATATACCTCCCCACACACCTATTTACATCCTCTCTCTCATCCCATTTTTTCCTGGCATCAATCAAATCTAAATATACTCTAGGTCTTGGAAAAAACCATGATGGTGTAGGAAAAAACACCTCTGCGAATTGTAGATCAGTAAGGACAAGTAATGAAAACATATCCGTTTTAATAATCCTCACGAAGTATAATCAGTCTCATAAAATTAATCAAATCATGATTATGAATTTAAATACTAAATATTAAAACAATAACCAATGATATAACTTGCATAACTTCTTTTAGGTGGTAGGCTCAAGAATTTATCTGAATAATAACGGTTTAATAAAATAGAATTTATTAAACAAACAACAAACTAAAATCATTAAAGGTCAAATATAAAATGAAATCAAAGAAAAACTGTTTTGCATGCATCTAGTCATGCATGTACTCCAGCACACGTGGGACAGGGAACAAAAGCTCTTCTGTTGGAGTGAACTTATGAATCAGCTTTTAGCATGTGCTGCTAAAAGCTGGCCTGGAATTCAGGGGAACGGCATGGATAAAGGCTATTGAAGTTAGCTACGTCTACCTAATGTCAGCATACCTTTCAATTCTAAATATACAACACCACATGTTGAATATGTTAGTTTATGAGAGATCACAGATCTCGGTTAAAAGGATGGCAAACTGTAAGCTAACGTTAGTAATAGAGTATATACGTTAGCTTTGTGGGCTAGGTGGCTGTAGCTAATTAAGAGATGCAATATAATCTAAACACAAACAATACATACAATCAATGACAATTCCTTAAAAACAAAGAACAAACATAAGTTTCCTAAGCTACTTGATGCCTGGATGTTTGTCAGTCTTACTGGGAAGTGCAGATGACTCTGGCTATGTCCACACCAGAGGAGGCTGGTCCATAGAGGCAGAGGAGGTTGCTCCTCCTCTATTTTTGAGAGGCAAGAGGATGATCAAAATATAAAAAAGGTTGAATTGGTTGAAATAAACCATAACCAAATCTCAGTATCATTTATAAAATATTTTTTCTCTCTTTGGAAAAAATCCATTATTGAAATTCTGATTAAAATGCTTTAACAGTGACACCTGCAGGGCAGGCAAGAGGGGAAAGGGCAGTCTGTATGAAGTGGTGGTGGGGGGCAGAGGAGGTCGGGCTCCTGCTGTCCTCCTTAGGGCGGGATCTCTTATATCAATTTAATGTACTTCATTTTTTTCATGCTAATCTGTTATTGGCTAAAACACAAAATGATGCTCCAAGGGAGGACGTCCTCCCTAACCAATCAACAACCAGAATACAATATTGACATCGTCTTAGTCCAAAGATAATTTCCAAATTTCATCTTCAATTCTCTACCACTGTATTGTATTATAACGTGCAAATTGCAAACTACTTTTAAAACACATCACTAAAAAAATTCATTTTATTTAAGCCTTTTCAACCAGAGGAGGCTGGTCCATAGAGGCAGAGGAGGTTGTCCAAATTTCCTTTTTTCAGATTTACGTTTCCGTTTTTTATCGAGCAGTAGCTAGCTTAGCTAACAGTTAGCTTGTTGTAGCAGCCCTGAGGGACTGAGCTAACAGCGAGAATGGATTTTGAGGGGAGTCGTGCTGCTATTGCTAACGAGGCAATTAACGGCAGTGTGAGTGAGGGGGTCACGGAGAGGCATGGACGCAGACGCAGAGAGTGGGATCGGGAAGAATATCTTATGGATTACTTGTTGTCACAGCCATTCCACAGTTTGGATTACGCATCAGGTGAGAATCAAGACTGCTGGACGACCAGCTCCACAGATAACCATGATCAAAAATGCTAATTCTAGTGACACATTATACACACACAAGGTTCATTCCCATCCAGAGCCGGCAGTGATTAGATGTGTCTTTCCCTCTCGTTCACCTGGCCCCTTTTTTATATTCATCCTTTGTGTTGTAATATGATAATAAACCACAACGGGCTGTCCTGTTATTGGAAAATAATGTAGGGTCGCTTAACCAGCCCCAAAGTAGGCTACATTATTTTCCAATAACGGCCTGGAGGGGTTTATTCCACTTATACAGCGGGTTATACCAACAATGACTATATATGGTTACTTTTATATTTATAGATTTTTATCGATTTAATCAGCTGAAAGTGAAATATTCTTTTCAGAATATTGCAGGCGATTGGGCATATTATTTTACCGTTGTCAAGCAAAACTCTGGTTGGTAGTTCCATTTGCATCGTTGTTAAGCAAAAACCTCTGGTCGTTAATTCTATGAAAACAATGATTCCATCAAGAAAAAATAGTTCCTTCTCGTTTTATGCCATACAGTTAGCACCAATTTTGGTCATTTTTGTCATTACATTATTTAATAAAAATGCATGAAACCATAAGTAAATCAAATTAATCTCCCTAACACTGTCTTTCTTTTTAAATGGTGTGGTCGCGCAATGTAGACATAACCCTCTGAAACGGGTTTTGAATTCCAGCTAGCTTCATGACAGGTTCGCCGTCACTAGTCACCTAGCCAATATTAAAATTCTTGGTTTTAGGTCAGAATGGTCTCACGGCATGCTTGTCATCCCAGCTAGCTAGCTAGCTGACTATTGAATTGTATTTAAAACGGCGGTTACTATAAACGCAATCGTTCACAAACATACGGATGAAAATGAGTCCCGTAGCCATGAGTTATAATGTGGAATGCCTATTCTACTGTCCAAATAAGGGACAATTCCGATTTGCGCAATGGCTGGCAACCGTAAATAAAGCTAGCAACAGTAACTAGAAATGTGAGTCAACGTTGCCATCAACTGTGAAATTGGACATTGAAAAGGGAAGGGGATGTAACAATTCAAAAGCAAAAGAATAATGTTGCTGTTTAAACTGCGTTAGAATGCTGGATTTTGTAGTGCATTGATTTTACAACTGTTTAAAGGCCGAGGTGTCCCTTTACTGAGAAATAATGCCCACCCTCGGACCAATCAGAATCGAGTATTCAGCCAAGCCATTGTATAAATGATAATATGATATTTGTTCCTTATGGAAGATGGGGATAAACCTCAGGTGCATTACTTACCTTAGTTGTATAGTAAATTTGCATTAGATTGCTAGTTGGATTATTGCTACATTTGAACATAATAACATAACATAACTTGAACATAAGAAAATAGAGATAAATAGCCAACTATTGTAAAATAACATGACACCGTGGGTTGGTTTTCTTACAGTCCTCCCCAATTTTTTGAGTCACTAGCCGCCACTGGTCCACACTAACGGTGAAGCCACACTATACGCGGCCCTGCCGCGCTGGGGGGGCGGGTGGCGGCCAGACCCCGCAAGGCATATTGGGATTGCCGGCGGCGCGGCGAGAGGCGGCGAGGCCACCGGGGAGATGGCAAAAATTCAACTTTGACCCCCTCGCCGTGTCGCGATAACCAATCTGATTTGATCTAATGATCCGTCAAGTAAATTGTCCCTATTTTTTTCTAATTTTAGTTCCACATTCTATCGTTCCACAATGGAGGACCTAACTCGTAATTTCCGTATCGGGTTTCCCAACTTAATAAAATCTCCTACAGAGACATTGATAAGAGGAACGCAGCGTGGAGAAAAGTCTCTGAAATTGTCGGTGGCTCTGCAATGTAGTTATCGCCGTTAGCTACTATCACTGTCCAGTCTGAATAAAAATCATTTTTGCAGTAACCTAGCTCTGAAAAATGTTAATAAGCTGCCTAGCTGGGCTGTCTAATGTCTAGCTATAGCGAGTAACAACAAACAATAACAAACAAAAAAAATCTTCCTAATGTATTAGTTGCTAGTTGTTCGTTTCTACCAGCCACCTAGCTAACTGACCAGATATAACTTTGAAGGCATTATCTGGCTAATTAGCCAGACAATATTTTTGTTGTTGGTTGTTACTCACTAGCTAGATATTAAACAGCCTAGCTAGGCAGCTGACTAACATCTTTCAGATCTAGGTTACTGCAAAAATGATTTTTATTCAGACAGGACAATGAATAGCCTATGAAACACGATATTAAACCCGGTCAACATTTAACAAACACAACTGTCTGTCAAAAATGGTGACACGCCCACAAACAGCGATTGTGGGGACGCGGCGCGGCGACAGGCGGCCGTCGCCACGTGTAGTGTGGCTTCACCGTAATACGTTTTCTTTTTAAAACGCATACGTTTTGCTACGTTTACGCCTAGCGTCCACACTACTCCAGCGTTTTGAACCCCTAAAACGGAGACTTTTGAAAACGGTGCTGACCCCGTTTTAGTTTGAAAGTTCTGGGATTGCATTTTAGTGTGGACGGGTGGAAACCAGAGACTGTAAAAAATATGGACACAGCTACTGTGACGTCACCCATTGCCTCTCCGTGGGTCTGTAAAACACGTTTTGAAGCTCAATGGCGGGCGCGGCCATGTTCTCGATTTGGAGCCAAAACCATAGAGTTAAGCGGTCTTGTGATTTTTACAATGTGATTGACAGTCCGGTGCGGAAAAGCCCATCAACCTGAACGAACGATTGCAGAACGAACTTGAGGCTAGCTGACTGTCTGCCGTTATGTTTTGAAATATATTATCACATATTTACGAAGTTTAATTTCCATCCGTTACTGTACTGTGTCATGTAATCACGTTATATGTATGGCATTAATAATACAATTATGTTCAGTTATCTTCAATTTATGTTTCTCAGCAAAACGAATATGCTTAGCTAGCGTATCAGCTTGCCAGTGAGCTAGGTAGGCTATCCGTGGTTAGCTCACGCATTAGCAGTATGAACCTCAGGGGAAGAACATCGACCACACTGATGATGGTCAATCAATCAGAGATGTGTAGGCTACTGGTGATTTGACTAGGCTCATTTTCGTATAACTGTCTGGTAGACCTGCTGTTAACCGAGCAAGCTATCGTCGTAGGTTTTCGCCACAGTCAGTTAATGAGCCAGTAACTGCTACTAGCTACTCCTTCGTCGTTTGTGGTGTTCACTTGCTGGGTGACGCTAGCTGACCGATCGTTCGCAAGTCACTTTCTACCGAATAAAAATTAACACAGCGGCGATTAACAAATCTACCAAGTATTTTAGTAACTGATCTACAGGCGTGTAAATATGACAACGCACTTTGAAGAGCAAGTTTTCCACCTGTTGCATAAAGACAAAAATAATGTACATTGAATTTCTAATTATTATTATTTTCTTGCTAGCTTCTAGCTTTGTCACATTCGTGCAGCCTAGCCCAGGTAGACATTTACGGAATGTACACGACTGACAAGCCGTCAAATACGTTTGACAGATGGAATATTTGCCGGTTAGGGTTAGCTAGCTAGTCAAATGGCTTGGTAGCCAAAGTTGCGAACTGTTTTAGCATAGGCTACTGGACTACCACATATAGCAAATAAGCGTTAGCTGATTACGCTTTCTGCCAACTAATTATTTGGTTAAGTGGGCTAAAGGAAATAGTAAAAATGACTCGGCTACCGCAAAACTTCAGAGGAGGATTATTTTATGGTCGTCTATTGCAGCTGTAAATAGCACACGCTATAATGAAACCACTACAAAATTGGATGCCTGCATTTTCTGACTTCGCACAGGTGGACCGTGGTCGGAGCCGCAATGTCAAGGCCAAGAGACGCCACCTCCCACCCCAGTGACCACAGATTGTAGCCCCTACTGTAGCTCAGTCCTCCGCAGTAATCCGGAAGTGACGCAAGCTGTACCTCATTGGTCCAGAACAAATATTGGCACTGTGCCCAAATGACGCAATAAATCATGAAATCGACCCATGGACAGTCATAAGACGAATAAAATACACCTATTATGACTATTTGTTCTTGTGAGAAAAAATTATTGACTTTGTATTTTGATCGCATTTGTACCGTAGACTTACATGGAAACCGGATATGAAAACACCTATACTGGAGCCATCCGTAGTGGCGCTAGTGAGCAACCAGGAACTACAACACCAGGAAATGAGCTTCAAAAACGAAGTCTGGTTTTGGCCGCTTGGTGGAAACGGAGACTTTTGAAAACGATGACACAGACACCCACATTCGCTTACTGATTGGGTCTTATCCGTCACAACGTGTCCTTCCCTGATTCGTCATGCCCCTATCACGTGACCCTTTTCCGGAAGAAAACAAATGACAACTATCAGCCTTGACTACCAGCGGTTAATTCAACATGGATAACGAATTACAGGCGTTGCTAACCTTGTTGTCTATGCTAGCAGCTGTTGTGCAGTTAAATTCTGCATTTTATAATACTACGACTACTGCCTACATGCGCAGGAGACAAGCTATTATTCAAGCGATTTGCGACAATTCCTGTATCTGTTCGTAGTATTTTCTGCAACCGCAGAGTAGACAATCCACTCCCTGTTTACACCGGCATGCGCATGCCCAGTGTGATATGCGTTTTCAGGTGTGTTAGTATGGATGGAGATCATTTGTGAAACGGTGCTAAAATGCTTGTGTGGATGGAGATCGTTTTCATTTTAAAAGCCGTTTTAAAATGAAAACGTATTAGTGTGGACGTAGCCTCTGTGTCGTGCTGGCTTGTCCAAGGGAACTGACTTCAGCACCTGCTGTGAATCTTTTCTGCTGTCAGTAGAAAAGCTGGTCCTCGTTCTGCTTCTCTTTCCTCCTGGAGCTGGAAGTTACTTTACTTGCGGTCGGAGGAAAGTACATGGACTACACGCGTTTAACTTGTTTCCATGTTGCAGAACGATAGCAAGTGTAAAGTTTAGTAAATGAATTCATCCCTTCATGGATCCGTTTCCTTAACCTACTTGCAGTACAGCTAAAACGTTTACTTTTAGTTATAAACGCCGGTCATGGCTATAACTGGAGAGCCAGTGTGTCTCTCCGCGTGTTCCTTTACAGACAGGCCTTAACTTTCATTAGGCCTGTGTCCTAAGAGAATGCCTTGTGCACGTCTCTTCAGTGAGGCAACAAAGAGCAGAAGGTACAAGAAGAGTCAAAAAAGGCATCTTTCACAGCTAGCAACAGGAAGTACCCAGTCCATGTGATCAGTGTCTGTGATCCTGTGATCATGACGTGACTTGCACCAAAATGGCACCCAGTCCTTACAGTGGAACATTTCACTTAACCTACATGTAAAATATTTTATTTGATTTAATTTAATAATTATGTTTAAAATTAGAATTATCAATTAAATCGCCAAATTCATTGATAGATAAGTCTACAGTGCACTGGTGGAATCAACCAACAAGTCAAAACAAGCTCTATACCAGGTTCTAACCTCTTAGCGCAAAGCCCCTAGTGGTGAACTCAGACATTCAGTGCTACTGCAACCAAAGTATGAGTTAAAAACAGAAACACGTTGCTTTAGTTTCATTAATAGATGATACACGACAACTATGCCGAATACGGAGTTTCGCAGCGCCACCATGGTCGCTCTGGCCGTTCATTTAACACGCACCCCCTCCATGCAGTGTCATCTACAACTACACCCCCCACCCATGACTTAATGGACAATACTGTCTATCTTGGTATTCATAAAAATATTCTTTCACCTCTAAAAAATTGTATCTGTCATAGCAACAAGATAAACCCGACAATAACCCTAAGATATGCCAATACAGCAGTGAAAACGCTGCTCACTGAATAACGAAATAAACGAGAAAAAGTTTTTAAAAATGATACCATGTCATTCTACAGTCAATATCTGGGACTAAATATTGAATAAATATATTACATTACATTACATTACATTTCCATATTCCTTCTCTTACCTCTCCCACTTCTCATCTGCCCATCTCTTTAGGAGACACTCCCCTACACCCTTCGCAGAGTGCCCGAAATCTTGGAGTTGTGCTGGACAACAGGCTGGCACTCTCTGAGAATATCGCGGCAACTACCCGGTCGTGCAGGTTCATCCTGTACAATATCCGCAGAATAAGACCACTCCTCACCAATTATTCCACACAGCTCCTGGTCCAGGCCATGATACTGTCACGTCTGGACTACTGCAACTCCCTCCTGGCTGGCCTCCCAGCATCAGCCACCAGACCCCTTCAGCTCATCCAGAATGCAGCAGCACGTCTGGTTTACAACCTCCCTCGTGATTCCCACGTCACTCCCCTCCTCATCTCCCTCCACTGGCTACCAGTGCAAGCTCGCATCCGGTTTAAGACACTGGTGCTTGCTTTCCAAGCAGTCAAGGGGTCAGCTCCTGGTTATCTGCAGAAGATGATCAGACCCTACAAGCCGGCCAGATCGCTCCGATCGGCTACTACAGGGCGGCTGATTCCTCCCCCTACACGAGCAGCAACAAGGTCTCGACTCTTTGCAGTTCTGGCCCCACAATGGTGGAACGATCTTCCAGTGGAGGTCAGAACAGCAGAGTGTCTGAGCACCTTCAAACGGAAACTCAAGACGCACCTCTTCTCTGTATACCTCTCTCCTCTTCCCTAAACCCTCTCCCATAACTATTAAAAAAAAAAAAAAAAAAAAAAAAAAAAAGGTTTTTGGTTCAGACTATCTTGTTTCTCCTTACTGTATGCTACTATAGTAAAGGCTTTTTATCTACATTTTATTCAATGGACTTAAGTGGACTTGATCCTGAGTTTGGTTACACTGTTGTAAGTCGCTCTGGATAAGAGCGTCAGCTAAATGCCTATAATGTAATGTAATGAATAAATATACAACCTTACCATTGGTTTTACGCGTAGAGATGTCCCTTTTGAGACTGAGTGGTCATATATTGTCTTGGACAATCCGTTTGTGAAATATATGTGCATTTGTGATGGCTGGGTACCTTCCAAAATAGCTGTGCGTAATACCACACGTGTTGTTTATGGCGTTGTCGCCCTTTTTAGTACAATCTGGCTTGATTGACAATTCATTTATTCAGTAGGTGAGAGTATATGCTTTCTAACGATGTATAACATGTCCAATTTTGCTTTTGGAATAGCCTTTTTTTAGGTCAGCGTAACCGAGATTTTTCTTATCATCGCATTCAATTACGCATTCACTCTGCGGTAGCAGTAAAAGACGCTAACGCTAACGAAACGTGGTCAACGATTTTTCGTAATTTCTCAGAAAATACTATTATTGAGAACTTCTGGGCATAGCCAAGCCACATGTTTGCTGATAGACCTAGCTGACATCATTTTCGGGAGCAAAACAGAAGCGAATACAACAGTATCATTGATTTACTGTCTCTGTCTCCATCTACTGAACATAGATACGATTTCATCATGGCTATATAAGTATTACTGCTCAAAATACTTCGGTTATATACGTTATTTTTGAAATTGAGTGTCTTTACATAGGTTAGTGGTATTATATAACGTGGATATTTCACATTGTAATGTAATAGTTTTTGTGAAGCATGCAACAGTGATGACGTGAGAGTTGGAACATTGCCAAAATGTGGTGGACGGTTGAAAATTGTTTTCATGTCGTCCCATCCCCATACAAGAAAACATACGAGAGTACGGAGTATAGAAATACATACAAGTTAATTATTACACATTTAGGTACTATACAGCATTGTGTGATAATATTTTTGCATTATTTTTAAAGATGAATGTTTCATCTTAAACCTTTATAATGGACAAAAAGCATTTTATTCATTTTTGGAGAGATTTTGGATATGTTTCTGGACCCCTAGAAATTTTAGACCACTGTACTGATGGAAAGCTTGTAATACCCACTTGAAAATGATGCAACAGTGAGTTTCTTGGGTCAAAACATTTTTTGTCAAGACAATTGCATTTGTGGCACTTTATGTCTTCCAAAATCATGAATATAAACTAATCTGTGTTAGTATTGTAAATTGTACAAATGTCTTCCAGTATAAGCTACATAGGACGAAAGGAAACCAGCTAAGAACACAAACAACCAAGGAACCACCACCAAAAATAAAAAAGAAAAACTCTTCTTCTTCAAGGCTCCAAAACCAAACGCAACACAAAAACTTTTTCCGGTATTTAAGTTATCTTAAATAACTTACCCATGGCTTGTTTGCCCTGATTGCGTGATGCCGAGTTAAGGCTTAGGAGAGAAGGGAAGGGTCAGACTAATTTATGGCAAGGACTGGCCTACCTAAAGATTGCATTCAAACTAAAAGTGATGGGAAATGTTAGGCATGCATGGTCTCCAACCCCCGATATGGGGGTCCTGTGTCAGCTGGTTTGTCTCTTCTGAGGAGGTGAGACCCATATATTGTCAGCCTAGATTAGGGTATCAGCGGAAATTACAATTGCCCCAATTGCATTTGCTTTGATGCTTGTGATGGGGAGGTCAGGCCACATTCTTATTCACTATTTCCTTCTCTAAGGCCAAAATCTAAACACTACATATCCTACACTGTCACTGCAGGATGACTTTCAGAGCTCCCTTTCAGCCTTGCAGTGGCCATTACCCAGTTTCAACTTGCAGTGCCTCAACAGGTATTGACCTAAAGGCCCCAGTACACAGCTTCAAAGCTCTTGCCTGTATTCTGTGTATTCGCATGATACTTGAGTCTCATTAAAAAGGAAGCACCCATAATCTAATATGGATCTTATCAATGCCTGACAAATAGGCCTACATAACAAGGTTTGTCTGTTTGCACCGCAATCATAACCTGCCACTGCCCTCACTAAATGTAACACCTTACTACATTTTGCTTCGATATGCTCCACATGTTCCTTGCATTTAATCCTCTCATCCAACCACATACCAAGATACTTAAATTCTGCTATTCTTCCTATATCCTGTCCATATATTTATAGCAGCTTTACATCCTTAATCCTTCTGGAGTAAATCATAAAACATTACTTAGCCACAGACATTTTAAACCCCCAAGTCAATGGCCAGTCTTCCACACAATTAACAGCTTCTTGCATGTTCTTTATCACAAATTTCACATTCCCCTCTCTTTTACATATTGCTCCATCATCTGCATACAAGGCCCATTCCCTGCCCCATGTTCTTACATACGTCATCTATCATTATTGTATATAATACTGGACTGACTACACTTGCCTGGGGAGTACCATTATCCACTTCAAATACATGGGACAATTCTGACCCCACCCTTACTTGAATGCCTCTATCAAAAAGAAAGTCCATGACCCAGTTATACAGACAACCTCCAATTCCTGTAGTATTCAATTTAATTAACAGCCATACCCTCCACATGGTTTCATAAGCCTTCTCAATGTCAAAGAATACAACACTCAGCACTTCTTTCATTGTCAGAGTCTTATTTATCTCTGTACATATAGTCACCAATGCATCCATAGTTGACCTTCCCTTCCTAAATCCACTCTGTCCATCACTGATCAATCCCCTAGCTTCCAGAAAATACATCAACCTGTTCATTATAATTTTTCCCATTAATTTGCACAAATTAGATGTTTGTGCAATTGACCTCTAGCCTGGCTGTCCTAAAGGGACCTTTACTTGGCTTTGTAAATGGTAATACCACTGCATGTTTCCAACTCCTAGGTAACAGGCCAGTCCTCCAAATCTTATTATATAACTCTAATACAGCTTCAATCACATTGTTTGATACATGTTTTAGAATCACATATCTACAGATCTCCATTATTAGCTTTTGACCTTCCTGTTCGCACAAGTATTTAAATAGTTCCCAGTTTGCTTTTTCAAAGCACCATCTCTTGTTAGGTTCACTACTTTGTATTCTTATATGCACATTAATCTTATACATGGGTACTGGATAGTGATCACTTCCTATTGTGGTTTCTCTTATTACAACCCATTCACATCTCCCTACCAATGATGCAGGTGCTAATGTTAGGTCCAAACAAGATTCAGTCCCCCGGACAACATTAACTCTAACCCCCCAAATGCAGCACTATGTACGCCACCACAACTGCAACACTTTATTTTGACATTCTCCCCACATTACCCATACTCATGTTGCCCCCCCACATTTTGTACAACACATTTGCCCTTTACAGTTACTACCAACATGGCCCATCCTCTGACACTTAAAGCATCTAAGCAGTGCTGATATGTTCATCAGTCCTAGCTGAATTTGGCAATTTTTCTTCAAACTCTAGCATGACTGTTATACTTTCTACTCTATTTTCTCTTCATTTCCCCAGCCATCTTGCCTCAACCACTTTACCCCCTTTTACCTCCACCTTAAGACCTCCATTGATATTTCTGGCAGCACTCCTGCAATTACTCCTCTTAAATTATCCCGATTATACGGTGGCTCTGAAGTGCAATACATAAAAAGAAAAAGAAAATGCAAAGACAAAAACTTTTGGCCCTGAGGTGCAGATGCAACATACAAAAACAAAAAGGAGTGGTCCTGAGGTGCAAAACACAAACATACAAAAACTAGCAGCCCTGAGGTGCAGGTGCAACATACAAAATCAAAAAGGACAGGGCAGGGCCGCTTGTTTTTGTTTGTTTCTGTTTTGCACTTCGGGGCTACTAGTTTTTGTTTTTGTATAGCCGCGTTTCCACCGCAGGAACTTTACCCCGGAACTAGGAACCTTTTGAGGAACTCAGTTCGTTTTGACCACAGGAACTAGGGTCTAAATTTAGTTCCTGCTCGGGGGGTAGTACTTTCCAAAAGTACCGGAACCTTTGGGGTGGGGCGCAAGCGCTGAAAATTTCTGATTGGTCGACTACTTGCAGTGTTTTATTTCAACCGCCATGTTTAAAAATCTGCACCCGCAAACCGATTTATTTTCATAATAACTTCAAATCAAACTTGTATGTTATGCGGTGCAGTAGCCTAGTTTTGGTTATAGCCTGCCAACGTCTTGGAATTATAACGTGTGCTCTTCTGTTCTTTTCTTGCTTTAGTATTCGTTTTATAAAATGCTAAGCATTCGTGCTGGGACAACATATTTTTATATTTTCACGCAAGTCCGAGTTTTCGTTCTATTCTTGTCAATTTGCGATTAGCCTATATGGAATTGACGATGAGAAAGTAATCAAACAGCAAATTGTTTACAACGTGTGCATGTTTCCTGCTGTTGTTGCCAGTTATATTGGAAATGTGAATGCATTCTGTCGCCTCGGATGTCAAGATATGAAAATGAATGTTCGCATAAAATGAAAAAAAATTACAATCTGACTATTGGCCTGTTATATCCTATTTGTTGCATAACAACGATCAAAGTTCAACTACCAACGACAGTGTTGCTCGACAACGGTAAAATATGCCCAAACAGCTGCAGAAGAATATTTCAATTCCAGGTGATTAAATCGATAAAAATCAATAAATACAAAAGTAACCATATATAGTCATTGTTGGTAACCCGTTGTATATAAGTGGAATAAACCCCTCCGGGCTGTCCCGGTTATTAGAAAATAATGTAGGCTACTTTGGTGGTAGTATGGGGTTACAGAAGAAATCATAGGACAGATGGACCGACGACAACGTCGCTTTTTCATACGTCAGTGGGCTAATTTGCCTAATCTTCGCGGGACTGTAGACCACGGTGGAAACGCAGACAACAATGGGCTGAAGGAACCGTTTAGTTCCTTGAAAAGTAGTTCCGGGTACTTTTGGTGGAAACGCGGCTTATGTTGCATCTGCACTTCAGGGCTGCTAGTTTTTGTATGTTTGTGTATTGTGTGCTACAGTATAATCAAATAACAACATATATTTAAATGTAAAATTTTTAGAAGTATATTTTTAAAATTATACATATATATATATACACATTAAAAAGCAAGAAATTAATGGGTGCTTGATATTCATTTTAAAAACAGAAATCGAAAAATGTGAATCAATTGGTTATTCATGTTGCTGACTGATATTAAACATAAAATTACATTTTTAATTAGCCTACAAAAATTTACTTGCTCTCAATTTTAAAGTTGATGGTGTTATGTTCGGATTCCCATTTTCTCAAGGGAGAAGGGTCCAGCAGCTACAGCTTTGGGGGGGACACATTAAGCGGGGGGTCTGTGGGTCCTCCCCCAGGAAATTTTGAGCGTCAAACACTTCATTTCCTGCATTCTGGTGAATTTTTATGCACCAATTTGTGCCTTTTCTGCATCAATTTATGGTGGAAATGTAAAGGAAAACACAAAATTCAGGGGGACAAATGCACATGTTCTAAATATTGAGGGGGAGCTAACGTTAAAAAGAGATATCAACAGCTAAAACAAACTTGTGATTTTACAAGACGTGTCCATAACGTTACACAAAACATTGGCTAAAATACTAACACTGGAACATCGGGAGTCACGTTAATTCCCTGCTTAGCAACCGAGTGCAGCTATCGCCAGGTAGTTTTATAAGTTCTGTGAACATCACATTCAGACAGTGCACCGACAGCTATTAACTAGCTAGCTACGTATCATACTATCAGATATCATAGTTCATTCATTGACAACTAGCCAGCTAACATTGACGTTAGCTGGCATATTGATAGGTAACGCTACAAATATAAGATTACCGTTATCATTCTTTCCAACCGCTGTGAGTAACTGACTTTTGCTGACGTTGTCATAAAAGTTTTCCCGGCCGTTAAAACCATAGACATGTATATATGTCTATGGTGAAAACTGCCTGGTTTGTTTACATTTTGGATAGATGCTAGTGGGTAAATCTATTGCTGTTTCCGTCGCAGAACTTTCGACACAAGCAAAATCGGAAGCACTATCCTAAAATTTCTTCTTAGCGTTTTTATTTCTATAAGGGTTATGGGAAGTGAAGTCCATAGTCTGATCAGCTTGAGCAATCACCTCTAACTGTTGACTACATATCCCATTTGTGCTTTCGTAAGCTCAAACTTTTCGTGGCCATGGGGGTAAACCATTGCTACTGTGTGAAGAGGGGAGTCAATAATTCACGTTATGGGTTGTACAGACCTTTCCGCATAATTTTGAAGTCATCATTTATTGCTGTTGAAGCATTTATTGTATGAAAGCTTTACATGGGAGAGGGATCAGTAATGGTTGGGGGGGACAATTCGATTCTTTACAAACATTGGGGGGGACACGTCCCACCTGTCCTCCCCCGGTTCCTACGCCAATGGGTGCAGGTATCTACAGTAACTTTAAGCCTGGCTGCGTCCTGCGAAAAGAACTTCTAGGAAATCATTTCTTGTTGAACAAAAACTTTATTTTTGGGGTGCTCTGAATAACACTTCCTAATGGCCCAGTCATTACAGCACATTTAATTTTAGTTTTATTGAAAACACATGACTGGAATAGCTACTTTGCATGACATACCTACAAAAAATATTTAGGTTGGAAATACAGCTTTAAATGCTCCTGCAAATTAATACTGGTTATATTTTATTTATTAAAAAATAGGCCTATGCACATATTATTATTTATAAATAACATTTAGATTTATTTTTGTTTACCTATGATTGTGTTCAACGACGAAAAGACACGTTTTAGCTTCACTAAATTATATGCTAGATGGGGCTATTTCACTGCAAGTTTTATTCAACAATACCCAACTTATTTTTTGCTATTACACCCTCAATATGAGCCGGACCAAGCATGTGCACAGATAGACCTCAATGGGGGCTTGAGCCCCTGCCCTTTTGCCCTCTCACTCGATGAGTGCCCTTTTGATCGGTGGCATTTATAATTTGTCTTGTATATAAAATACAATTTATAAATACCACCAACCTATATATATATATATATATGCACGGGTCCGCAGTTTTAGCGTCATGCGTAAATCGCGACCCCTCAGCTGCAGTACCGAGCGCTGCTATTTTGTCTTGATTGACACAGTTGCCCACTTGTTATGGATGCACGCTGCTGTACATCCGTAGATAACAGGCAACCATACTGTGAATTTCCTACTGTGTACTCTTTTACACTGTCATAAAACAACATCACAGTTGAAACAACAACATTTACGATGCTCAAAATAGAATACTCGGATTTGCCAACTTTAGACTAGGTTAAGTTATCCTATAGGCTACTAGCCCACAATCAAGCTAGTCTAGCTAATTATGGTTAACGATAATTAATAATAATGACAGCCCCTTTGTCAAGCAAGACAACTTACAAACAGGCAATGTTTGAAGCATGTCGCTAAGATTAGTGATGTTGTAAGTGTCCCCTTTTCTTTAGTAATGCCACGCACAGTAGGCTAGTCCATTTGTTTAGCCGGTTGTTTCAAATGGGTGGTAGTGGCACGCTGCTAATTTTAAAAATGCAACAAAAAAGAAAATGCAGTAGCCTGCTTTTGCATGTTATTGATTACTCAGAACTTATAAAAGGGAAATAGGATTTGGCGTCACCGGTATTATGGGCAAATACACCTAAATACACTGGGAAATTGGAGATTTATATTTATAGACGTAACACATGTAAAAAATTAGTCTGTTTAGTGTGTGTGTGTGTGTCTGTGTGTAAGTGTGTGTGCTTGCGCGTCTGTGTGTGAGTGAATGCGTGCCGTATTAGCATGTTTGTGGTCATGCTGTGTGGTTTATCCTCTCGTGATGCACAAAACGTGTTACTAAATCATGCTGCTGTAACTGTACTGTATTTCACAAATATACTCAGAATAACAAAATGAGACAAGACATGAAAATAGATGGAAGTTATGAAATCCTCAAATCAGGCATTTCAGAGTGGCACAGCTTATCTAATCTTATTTAAAGTTACACTTGTATTTTTTTGCCTTATATTCTAAAATTAATTTTGACTGCACAAAGTAATGGCTAAATGATATTGAATCACGTTCTCATAATTTATGTAGGTGGCTTGCAATGCAACGTCTCCGTCACCATTCAATTTTAGTCTAATCTTTTTGTGCTCCGGGTCAGAACAGTGCACTTTCATTAACTTGCTTTCATTTTGAAAAAACATAAGTTTATAAAATGTAAACAAAGACAAAAAAGAACATTGGTCTACTTTTTAATATAAGTTCTATTCTTAGTGAGCCAAATGGGTAAAACTGCTTCCAGGTCACTATGCATGTCAGTAAATTTTATACTATGCTGCTGTTTTGGTCCGATTAATGGTGAACATACAAGTAATTAATTTTGTTCATCTGCTGGTTGCAGTGCAATGCCAAGAAAAGAGAGATTAAGGAAATGTGTTTATAATATTGCATGTGCTTTGTGACAGTGCTTTGTGTTTAGTTATCCCTGTTCCTGGAATAAAGGTAAAAAAACATTGAAGACTAAACTGTATGTGATGTCTGTGTGAGATGCTGTTGTAGTGTTGTGGGGGATATTATCTGTAGAGCATGAACATGTCTGGATAAGTTTATTGGGTCCAAAAATGAATGACGTATTACTTTAAGGAAATATGTTTCAGAAGACCCAAAACAGGGCCCATATTATGAACATAGTGTGTGATTATGAACATGGTGTCGTGTGGCAATATCAGGATGAAAATAGTGGGGATGGTGCATGGGGGGTGGAGGTTGCCCTTTTTTTTTTTTTTCAATTGAGACCCTGCCCCCCAAAATGTCTTTGCACGGCCCTGAGCCGGACCTATTATCAGACCTATTAACAGGGTGTCACACTATGTAGGCTTACAGAATGGACAGTGACGGTGTAATTCTATGGGTCAGAGCCAGATTTGTACAGGATCTGATATCCAGTTCAGTAGACAACCATGAGGACATTTTGAAGTGCAATGGAAACTGTGCGAGAGTCTTTCTGTCTCACCAAAAGCAGAGAAGGCGTAACGTTAGGTAAGTAACTATACCAATTTATTAGTCAAGTTCCTTCTAAATGTTAACTAAATAAATGTATGATGTCTCATTAAATAATTTTTTGTCACATTAACCGATCATTTATATTTCATGTTTTCAAACAATGCTGTTCATTAAATTCAATAAGTTAACGTTAAACCTTTTAGTTGCATTAACGGTATAGTAGGCTAGCTAACGTTGTCTGTTCCTGGGATAAAAAAATCGAATCCTGCAGTTTTCTATTTAGCTATAGCAAAGATAATGACAGTGTTTAATCTGACAATGTTTAATCTGGCCGCATTTCCTTTACATAAACGGTAGTTAGTTTGGCTATCGATAGCTGACCCTCATGAGGAGACTCACGTTGGCCACCTTATTAGTAGGTACTAGTTCTGACTCCCTGTCATGCTTGTTCTGGTGGATGTAGGGCAAAGAGAGGGACAGAGAGAGTACAGGAAGATGGTGACAGGGCAGAAGGAGCAGGTGTCATGGAGGTGAGAAAGAATGGAGAAAATACTGAAAATTAAGACAATACCATTATAAAAATCATTGTTTTGTCCTTCTTGCGTGTATTAACAGTAGGCACTAGTTTTCTGAATTGCTGTCATGTTTGCAGGGCAAATACATGGAGAGAGAGAGAGCACAGGAGAATGTTGACAGACAAGAATTAGCAGGTGAGTGAGAAAGGAGCAGTTTTTGAGAAGTTAAAGGGATAGGCATACAAGTCCATTTTCCTTGAATTCAGACAATCTGAATTGGGTATGGCATCATAGAAGGGAGTCTAATTTTAAAAGGGGACACGGCAAAGGGAATTTGATATTCCTTTTACTATTTTCACGAGTCATGATTTTTAAAAATAATTTTTCTTTAAATAAAGTAGATTTATTTAATACTATTTAATATTTAATATTTAATACTACTTTATTTCAGGGTAGTTAATAGAAAGCAGAGTCATAATTACCAGTAGGCTGCCTATGTTTCTGTTGGTCCTATGCATACTGTCCTAATATTAACCAGTAGCTGCTATGCCTACCATTATACTGTGGCTATCAGCAACAGAAATATTCTTTTCTTGACAATAAAGTATATATTTAAAGTTATATAAATAAATATTTTTGTATTGTCACTGTGAAAATATATAATTAAAACTTAGATTCAGTGAAAAGTTAACTATTTCATCTCTAGTACCTATTTTCACAGTCGGGATATAGGCCCTCACCGACCCGTATACAAAACATGTTTTTAACTTTCTAATTATGAGATTATTCTGACTCCGGAGTCTGTTTTTATGGAACTGTTAACTTAGAGCACTGTGCAAGGAAACTAACTTTAACTTGTGGCTACCAAATGAACGTGCAATTATTCTGATCCAGAATTGCAGATGTTTAACTTTTTATTATTATTTACCTTTTTTGTTGTTTTTCAGTCTGCCACACCTGAATGATGCTCTAAGCGTGAATTCATTTACTTGTTCATTGTAAAAAAACACTATACAAATAACCCCAGTATCTGATGTCACCGACAGGCAAACACAACATGGCATACCGACTAAACTTTAAACCAGACGACTTTTTGAATTGGGCGCAAAAACAGAGTGGATTTTGCAAAGAACTGCGACTGAACCCTGGAGCAGTCCCCACAATTCGATCAAGCACAGTACAGAGCAGTACGGAGGATAACCATAAAGCAAGTTTCTTATATTATTATATTTTGGATGTATAAGTACTGAGTGTATGAATTACCTGGCTGGCTGACAAAGAGGATAGCTAACAGCTACATTCGCTAACATTAGCTGGCATAGCTGAAAAGCAATCTTAGCATCAACATAATTATCACACAAAATATAAAGCAACAATTCAGGAAAGCCGGATATTATTTATCTAGCTAGCTACGGAGATTTGTTGACTTTGTGCAATATGAGAACTCATTTAGCTTTACCTATCTACTGAAATGTAGCCTGTCACCCTATTATTTTATCTTGATGGCTGTCACAGTCAACATTTTCCCACCATCCGCACTTTTATTTTTTTCCCGCCATCGTAATTTGAGTTTGCCCGAGTTCATTGTACTAGGCTACTGGGAGGGAATGCTGACTTCAGCTGTCTACTTTTCTGTTGTTTTAAAATGTATTTTGAATAATTTGATAACTTTGCAGTTCATTGGTAAACGAAGTGATGCCGCCTGCCAGCCCGAGACACGCACCTGTGATGTGGGTTGTCAAACGGAACCAAGATGGGGTTTCAGAACAGTGGGGCCCCACTAGCTGTCACTCAAAACGCAAGGAGTACACCCTCAACCCCGCCCACGCAGTATCCGACCTCCATAGTAAAGTGATAGTAACATTTTTGTGTGTCCAGAAGTATAAATTTTTATAATAAAAAAAACAAACATTTTAAAACCATTTAAAAACAGTTTTGCAATGGTATAGAATATAAATAATGATACAGTATTTCAAATTTCAGTCCGACTTTAATAACTCATGTCACATGAGTCAGGATGCCAAGCAAGTACCCTAGCAAGATCAGATAACACTGAATTTAGGGAAAGACTAATCCTATACGGAAAACCGGTTTCAGACTAAAATGCTTAATTACTTGCGAAAAATGGGTATATCTAAGCTCTTTGCAGAATTATTTCGAATCCATCTTTTTCTTTTTGGGATAAATACTTGGTGGCAAGCAAATAAATACTTTAACATTCTTAAACTGTAGCTTCTCAATCAATTCAGATTCATCAGTATTGACTTTGGCAAAAGGTTTGAACATGATAGAACACAATACCCAAAGAAATAAATATAGAAACCCAACACTACCAACCAGGCAAAGAGAAAACTTCAATAGCCAGGCTATTTAGACTTACATCTTAAAGCAGGTCTACTGTACACTTTCATGTACTGTATTTAACCCTGTATACACTTGGTTTTAAAATGCGTCTTGGGCGATCAGATCACAAGTGGACAGCGCTAAATACAAGTGTGAACGACCACCAAGACGCATTGTGATCCGATCACTCAAACCACTTCCCGAGGTGGTCTGGGAAGCATTTGACCACATATCTTTTGTAGTGTAAACGCTAATGCGTCCTGATGCGTCCCGACAAGGACGTAACAGGAAAATGTCATCAATTGAAGACGTGGTGGTTATTTTGGTGACAGCGTGTCTTGTCCTGCACTCTTTTGCAAGTCGCAAATGACTTTGTCCTGCCAGTCTCAACAGTTGGAATAGCCTGTACATGTATATTAGTTCTTGAAACATTTTTGTTTTCTTAGCTAGCCTGTGCAAAACAAATCTGGCGCTTGTCTGGCGACAGACTGACGTAATAACTGTGCGTGGGGCCCTTTGACCTTCTAGCAGAAGTGATGTAGGCAGTAACAAAATCTGAACACAAGTGGTCAGCTGGACACCTTGGAGACGCATGATAGACACAGGTGTGAACGGCGATGTGTCTCGGCTGTCCACTTGTGTTCGGATCACCAAGACGCATTTTAAAACAAGTGTAAACAGGGTCTTTGTCACAATCAGTATATCTAACCATACCAAAGCCATAGCTGAGAAAATGGGTGTCTAGTCTCACTGAATGATGCAATGAAATTGTTCTTGCTTGTGAAATCTTCATGTCATTTCAAAATAGTTTTGTCACAGAAGAATGTTATTAATTCTCAAATAGGTGACTTTTTGGTATTCAGAAAATATATCTTCAGTATCAGTTGCAAGAAATCACTTGCAATATGTCAATTTGAATGAAATCCTTGTTTAGAAGACTTAAATTGTGTAGAAATTGTTTTCATTGTGGGCTTCCGGTTCTGGGTCACTAAGGGATGGCAGCGTAAGGAAAGGTCTCTCAACAGAAGTGAAAGAAATCTGCCCCTAAGTCAAAATAAAAGTATTGGTTTACTTTTACTATACTTAGAAAGGGGGTGAGAATGGCGTCTAAGAATAGGAGTAAAAAGACAGCTCAGAATACCGATAAAAACAACGAGGTGCAGCAACTCGAAGATGCTAGCTCCCCCGCGGCTAGCCAGGACAGCGAAAAAATGGATGGCGAGGAAGAATCGGTGAATCTGACACCGATCCTCGGAGAGATATGCAATTTCAGGCAAGACAACAAAAAACAGCCTGAAGTCATTAAAGGAGAAATTGCAAAAAATAATTTGAGGCTAGATGAAGCCGAAGCGAGGATTGTAGGGAATGAGGAGAGGCTGCAAAACGCGGAAGAGGCATTAGCAGAGATGCTAAAAATACAAGAGCAGATCTAGTCGAAGCTAACAGAACAAGAGGGGTGCCTAAGGAGGGAAAACGTGAGGATATACGGAGTAACCGGAGGATCTGAAGGTGGACCCATGTCAGTGATTCCCTTTGTGGAGAAGCTGCTTAGAGAGAACCATGATATTCCCGACACGAAGGACCTACAGATAGAAAGAGCTCACCGGGCGTTAGCACCACAACCTCCGACAAGCGCTCAGCCCACATCGATTCTAGTCTAATTCTAGTTTCAGAATGAAGGAAGAAGTGCTTAAACTGGCATGGCAAAAAAAGGCTTCACACTGCAAAATCAGCCGTGACCACGACTATGCTCCGGGAATCCAAGTTAGAAGGAGGGAATACGCGGAGGCACGGAGGGTCCTGAAGGAAAACAACATAAGATTCCAGACCCTGTATCCAGCTTGGCTGAGAGTCTTCTATGAAGATGGGATGAGAACCTACGAAACGGACCTAGCGGACCGGGGATTGATGATAAAAGTAATCACACAACCGGAATCGCTTCTGGAGAGGACTCAGAGGTGGACATGGCAGCCAGTGCGGGGGCGGCGCACGACTCGGGCCAACGGAGTACCAGGCTACAAAGAAAAACTGCAAGTATTCAGACGTGAACATACAGAGAACACAGACTAATTTAAAACTGAAGTAGAAAAGAGTAAACAGAATAGACGAAACAAAGTAAATCATAGAGACATGGTCGAGACATAAAAAAGAGGGAAGTTCTCATGGCTGTTATCATAGCAGAGGGCCCTCTAACCCAGGTAGGAAATAGAGGTTATCCCTCAGAGTTGAGGCAGGTCAGTGAAAGAACATCATTGTTGGAAGTCTTTGAATCACCCTGAAATGCAATGTAGCATGACGTCAAGTACAACGGCAGCTAGAAACACATATAGTGATCACCCTTTCTCATATAAACATTTTTTACGCAAAGGGCGCTTCTACAATATGATCACAAGATAAGTTCCATTAATGATCATGCTACCTCTATTATAATGCTGAAATGCAATTAATGCAATGATTGAATTATGTGTTTGTCATTTTTAACATGTCTAATAAATTTAATTAAGGTGGGTGAGAAGAAACAATGGGCTGAGTTTTACGATAATCTTTGTTATACGTGTAGTCAACTTCAGGTGTTTCCACAAGGCACAGGTGTTGCAAAATAAATTGGTGAGTAGACATGACCTATTTCTCTAGAAGCTAAAACACCATAGAGTTGCATGCAAGCTTCCTTTATGGCTTAGAGAGAATCCACTTGCAGCAAATTATATAAAAAGAAAGACCAATTTAGCCAGTCTGCAATGTTATTTTGTATGTACTGATTTAAATCACAATAATTGTTAATAATAGTAATATAATAATATAATAATAGTTTTTTTTAAATAGGACAACATTTTCAATTTCGGTCATAAAAATTCAGCCATCAGACAAGTAAACAAACTGAGCCAAGGTCATTGAAATAAGGGTCCCTGTGAAGGTCATTAATATAAGTGAAGAAAAGCAATGGTCCCAGTACTGATCCTTGTGGGACTCCACCTCCCACAGTTCCCTGCTCAGTTAAAATCCCTTCCACTATTACGCTGTGGTTGCTTCTCAATATCAAGAACACAAACTCCGGATTTGCGTTCTTGTTGTAGGTGCCATGGCCTACAAAGACAGTGAACTACAAAGCCCATATGTCCACCTCAGAGTGACTCACGTAACCATGCCCCCTTCCGCACCTCTCCTGTAACAGTATTAGCTCACTGTAAATTCGAAACGCGCAGCCTTCAATAAAAATTGAGGTTGCTGGCGTTTCGCTCTCTCTTTCTCTTTTCCTCTCTTCTCTTTTTCCCATTCTTCTCCTTCCCATTCCGCTCTTGCTTCCATTGTCCTCTCCCTGGACTCGCCACCCATTTCCCGTCTCTCTCCCACGTGAGTCCACACGCCAGGAACAGTTTGCAAGGCCTGCAACGGAGCCAGGCCCGAATATCCTCGGTGGCTGCTGGCGGAACGAGGCGCTATGAAGCGCTATTTTTAGAGGTGGTCGAAGAACCAGGAGAGCCACGCACAACCGACGCATCCTGCAGAGCGAGTCCCAAGAAGCAACCGACTAGCTGAGGATCAGGTTGCGTGTTTTGGGACAGAAAGGGCGACCAGCTTCCCCTTTCCACCACAACCTCCACAGACTTCGCACTGGAACACAGGAACCATTTTCTAACAACCAACCCAAAGCAAAGGACACTCAAGTAAGGCTGTAACTCTGGGCTATTTTAATTACTAACTGGTCAAAACACGACATGCTGATCTCTATCAAACATCTATAGATAGCTATTCAGTTACTCTATATCTGTTTGGTACGCTTCATATGGTATGCTTCTCACTAGCTTTGTCTAAAACCCCTCCATTCATACTCCATCTTGTTCCTTTGTTCTCCGTGAACACGTGTCCGCGGTTCACAAACCCCCCACGTAGGAGAACATCCAACATTCCTCACTCATATACTCACACGCACACAACACCTACACACACATGCACTCACATAGTTTGTTATACATAATTGTAGAGAATTGCGCTTTGCCTTTTCAGTACTTTGTGTTTAATAAACTTTATTATATTTACACGGTTGTCTGTATTTATATTACCTTGTGTTGAATTGTGTCAGCCGCTGCTAATCCAAAGAACTTAATACCTTCACCCCTTAGCTAAATCATTTATATTAATTTAGTATTAGCTGAATTATATTATGATTTGGTTAAGATTGACTATAATGTGTAATTTTAATAATAATTAATTTAATTATTAATTTGAATTGCTAATTTATAGTTTGTATAATTATTATGAGACTGATTATTACATGCTGGCACCACCTGTGAGGATATTGATGTATATCTTCTACAGTTTGGTGCCCCACTATGAGAAGTAGCGGCATGTCCCCTACATTGTGAAATCTGTTCTTGTGGGAGACTGCACTTGCAAGCTCACAAGGATAGAGAATACTGTCATATGTATTAGAGATACCATGCGTGCTTGTGACGTGCGGTTATGCTGCCTAACAGTCACCGTCCTCAGTGTATTCTTTCTTTCTCTTCTTTAAAAGGTTGCTCTACATTGATTTGGTGGTATATATATATATATTTCATTTCAATTGTAGACTGTGGTGTGGGGATGGCTGGTTTAAGCAGCCACACCTGCCCTGGGTCAAGCTAATTGGACCTGGCCAATTGGATAATTGGTTGAGAATTAGATAATTGGCCAGGTCTAATTGGACCCGGGAACGGGAGTGGCTGCACCTGTGCGTAGTGAGGTAATCACTGCGCACAGGTTAAATCTGCCATCCCCACCCACACCAGGGAGCTCTCTGTCATGACAGGGTTTAACATCTGCTCATTTGGCATTACCATCTTGCCAAACCCTCGTGGAATAAATGTGGACTGTTTTAACATCATCTCCCTGTGTCTCTGTGCTGGAGGGCCCCAAGGAAAGCCACTTCGGTGGCCTGTGGCAGGCGTGTTTGCCACATAGACTAATGTTCATTGTAGCCTACTTAAAATATGAAATAGAACAAAACATCTCTTTCATCCGCTGTTCTCTAGCTAGTTAATACATGTCGGTTGCTTCATTCACGAATACACTCTATACCAACAAAAATGTACCTAGCGCTTACAGCAACAAGGGCAGGCTTGGCTAACTCAATGCAGCCAAGCTAGTGCCAACAACAAGTTAGCCAAGGCATTCCAATCATTAAATATTGCTCTCTGTAACAGCTAACAACATCAGTCAGCGTTTGCTACAGCACACAACTCCGATTGCCTTCGTTGATGCACCCCACATTACAACAGAGGCTAATACTGGCAACAAGCCGATACTTATTCACAGAAGCTATATTTGAAATGAGTTAAAATACAACTATTTTAACATCTATTTCTCACCTAATTTTCGTTCTTAGAAGATTTTAGTCACATTTACTGGTGTAATGAAAACTAAAAAAGTTTAATTTGGCTTGGATACGTAATACTATTCTCTGGTTATGAGCTGGTCTCTAAGATGACAGTGTAACAGGCTTTGCAGTCCTTCTCCCCGCAAACCACACACCCATCATTCTTGGATGCACACAAGCTTTATTGTGTGCTGGTTACAAAAACACGGATATACAAACGAAAAGAAACAGACACAGTAAGGAAGGGGATTACACGGCACGTCGCTCCCGCATGCGTCTCTCATTCCAGCGCCCCAGTTTCACTGAAGACAGAGTATATAAACAATTAGCAATCACTGAAAAATGCCAACAGATGTGGTTACTGGCCAGCTAAACTGTTCCCTCTCTGCCTACAGATGGCACCCTAACCACACCACCCCTCCACAAACCGGTTAAACTCTACGAGTTTGTCCAGCTGTATTAAATGTTTTTAGTTAGGCTATATGTTGTATCGTTAAAATGAGCTGAAATTTAGATACTATAACATGTACTTCTCGCCTCATTTTCATTCTTAGAAGGATTTTCGTAACATTTATTAATGAAATGAGAAAACAAAAAAATTTAATTGTGAGCTTAGCCCGTCTCGTCTGCCATCGCACAATGAATGGTGGGATATTAGGTCCATTCTTGTTGGGCAAGGATGCATCGGATGCAGACTCGATATTTGAGGGGAATGAAGACCACTTCTGGGATTTTTAACCGTTCTTGCTTCTATGTGTTCTTGCCTTTGGAACAGGACTTGGGCTGTTAAATATGATCTCTCAAAAGTTCACCAGACCGCAAGAACGCACAAGTACAAACACGGAGAAACACCCTGTATTCTACTCTGTTAGCCAGTTCCAAATCCACTCTGAAATGTCTCCTGAATTTCGTATGGTCTTCATTTTGCTAATAAGTCTCTCATGTCTGCACTTTATAAAATGCTTTTAGGAAATCTAAGTAGATAATATCATAAGCCTTGTTATAGTCAAAACACACAGAAGCTTCTTCAAAGAATACCAGAAGGTTTGTCAGGTTTGCCCTTCCCTTACGAAAACCGTGCTGACTACCCCTTAGGATGTTATTTTCTAGAAACACTTCTAACTTGTGTCTAATGACAGATTCTGCTATTTTACATGTGAAGCAAGTTAAACTGACAGGCATGTAGTTCCCTGGATCAGTACAGTCCCATTTCTTATATATTGGTGATATATTACCTTGTTTCCAGGTATTTCTTCAGTTTCTAAAGACTGACTAAAAATACCTGCCAGTAGTTTAAAAATGATCTCACCTAACTCTTTGAATACCACCATGGCCTGCTGTCTTATTTGTCTTTAGTTTATGTAATTTATCCAGTACTTCCTTATCCTCTATCTCAATATCTGCTGAGACATTCTGAGTACTGAATATGGCTTATGGTTTGGGCATGTATGGCTGCCACAGGTACTGGCTCACATGTCATCATTGATCATTTAACTGGTGATAGCAGCAGAATGAATTTGGATGTGTACAGAAGCATCTTATCTGCTTAAGTTCAAAAAAATGCCTCCAAACTCATTGGGCAGCTCATAATACTACAGAACAATAATGATCCCAAACATACTGCTAATGCAACAAAAATGTGTTTTCCAAACGCAAAAACAGGAAAATTCTTGACTGGCCAAGCCCTTGAATTTAGGGGGGGTGTTGTTATGTACAAAAGGTATGGTAATATCTAGAAGCTGAGAATCTGTGCTTTAACCACATGAAAATTATTTGATTAGAAATCTAAAATAATAGAATACACAGTCCAATCAAGAAAAAAATTGATATTTGTCACAAAGGTTATGGAGGGCACTGTACATCATCTTTATCTCTTCAAACAGTATACAGTAAATAATACACGTTTATGGCTAATTGTTGCGATTTCACTTCCCTAAAAAAAGTATCATACTTATTTTACCCAAACAGAACACAATTTTTTAAAAATACATTGAAGAAGTAAGCTCATTAATAATGTCTTCAACCTCAAAATAGTCTTTGGAAATTAAACTTGGGCTAGGCATAACATGGAGCAACCAAACCATATGAAAGAAAGGAAATGCATTCGACCAGAAGGACTTCTGAGACAGGGGCCTGTGTACCTGGTAGATCTGAACACTGGAAGGGGGCTCTTTGTGGAAGGGCTTGACAGCACTGGCATAGGCAGGTCTCAAATCTTCCACAATAATTCCCTTCAGAAAAGGAGGCAAACGTTATCAATGTGGAAAGGAATGTTATTCTTTGCAGTAGAAATCTCTCAGGTAATTGTGCATGCATTAGTTACCATCATGTTCCCATCCTCATCTTCTGAGATCAAAGCTTATTTTTCCTGTCATGTACATATTGTTAGACATGTTTTAATAAAAAAGAAACTCTTCCTTGGGACATTATTTAAAATTGAATGGACATACTGGACAAAATGGGTTATGTCTAAGCAATTGAACAGCTAAGTCTGTAATTCTTCAATAAGACCTGTACGGTTATTGCTCGAAAGATGATACTTTTCAATGGGTAGACACACTGTAGTATCTACCCAACATTATCTTGCTAAATGGCTTGAATTATCTTTGGAGAAACTGAATGCATTTCTTCTTTATTTTTTATCTAGGCAACAACTAAAGAGGATGAGAAACGTCTGCAGTGTCCATCCTATGTAGTTCTTCATTTTTTTCAGTAGGCAGGGTTCTAAGCAATCCACTGTTTTCTATTCAATGTCTTCTCTTTATGCTCTAAGGTGTACAACCAAAAGGACGTATTGACACTTGAACTCCAGTGTGCAGTTCCGCCCTACACAACTGACCAGGCCTTACCTCTGTTTTGAGGTCCTTTGCAAGCTTGTTCTGGACAGTGAGGTAGAATTTGAAGAAGAGGCTGATCGTCAGTGTACACCTGTATACAACTAATCCACCAGGGGCAGAGGGGTCAAGGGTCATTTCCTCAGCCAATAGCGAACAGGCTTCTTGCATCAGCTCTTCACTCCATGTCCTATACAGGAGCATCGAACCATTAATACCTGATACTGGTGAGATCTCATTAGATACATACAATTTTAAATAAGAAAAAGGACAAACTTTAGTTGGCTTGCCTAAGACTGCATTTGAAAGACCTAATTTATAAGGAGAAAGTACTAACAGTAAAATGCTGCTTTTAACCCAAAAGAAATGTATACAACTGCATTACAATATTATTACTCCTGTACTTTAAACCATCATTTGCTAAATGTGCACAACATTGCATAAATAGTATCTAGGCTAGCTAAGTTGGCCAAGCAGCAAGCTTAAGACATTTTCAATCTTTTACAGCTAGCTGTTAGCACATCACAATAATAAAAATGTGGAAAAAAAGTTGGTAAAAAGCATGCATTCACTGTAGGTAGGTAACATTAGCTGACCTCAACATAAGGCTATTTTCCAGCTCATAGAACTAAATGTTAGCTAAGATACAGTCCTCTCCAAAAGTATTGGAACAGCAAGGTCAATTCCTTTGTTTTTGCTATACACTGAAGACAATTGAGTTTGAGGTCAAAAGATGTACATGAGATGACAGATCCGAATTTCAGCTTTTACTTCTTGGTATTTTTATCTAGATTTTTAAACAACTTTTGAACATATCACCTTTTGTATCAGACAACCCAATTTTTAGGTGAGCAAAAGTATTGGAACATGTGACTGACAGGTGTTTCTTGTTGCCCAGATGTGTCCTGTTAGATTGATTGGTTAAACAATAAATAGTTCTGAATGTCTACTCTTGGTTTTAGCCTTGAGTTTTGCCTGTGAAGACTGCATTTGTGTTATAAAAGATAAAGTGACATGAAGACCAGAGAGCTGTCTTTGGTAGAAAAGCAAGCCATTCTGAAACTTAGAAAAGAGGGGAAATCGACCAGAGCCATTGCACAAGCATTGGGGATAGCTTGTACAACAACTTGGAATGTCCTGAAAAAGAAAGAAACCGCTGGCGTACTGAGCAACAGACATCGAACAGGTTGACCAAGGAAAACAACAGCAGTTGATGACAGAAACATTGTGAGAGCTGTGAAGAAAAACCCCGAAACATCAGTCAGTGACATCACAAACAATCTCCACAGAGCAGAGGTGAAGGTATCTCAATCAACCGTTCAAAGAAGACTTAGAGAGCAGCAATATAGAGGCTATACCACAAGATGCAAACCACTCATCAGTAGTAAGAATTGGAAGGCTAGATTAAATTTGCAAAGAAGTACAGAGATGAGCCACAAAAGTTTTATGGGCTGATGAGACCAAGATTAACCTCTACCAAAGTGATGGAAAGGCCAAAGTGTGGAGAAAGAAGGGATCTGCTCATGATCCAAAACATATAAGCTCATCTGTGAAGCACGGTGGAGGAAGTGTCATTGCTTGGGCTTGCATGGCTGCTTCTGGAGTGGGCTCACTAATTTTTATTGATGATGTAACTCATGATGGTAGCAGCAGGATGAATTCAGAAGTCTACAAAAACATTCTGTCTGCCAACTTACGGAGAAATGCGTCCAAACTAATTGGGAGGAACTTCATCATGCAGCAAGACAATAACCCAAAACACACTGCCAACACAACAAAGGACTTCATTAGGGAGAAAAAGTGGAAGGTTTTAGACTGGCCAAGTCAATCACCAGGCCTTAACCCAATTGAGCATGCATTTCACCTCCTGAAGAGGAGATTGAAAGGAAGAACCCCCCAAAACAAACATCAACTGAAAGAGGCTGCAGTAAAAGCCTGGAAAAGCGTCACAAAAGAAGAATGCAACAGTTTGGTGATGTCAATGTGTCGCAGGCTTGATGCAGTTATTGCATGCAAGGGATATGCTACCAAATATTAAGTGTTATTTACTTTCATTTACTTAAATACTCTCTGTTCCAATACTTTTGCTCACCTAAAAATTGGGTGGTCTGATACCAAAAGGTGCTATGTTCTAAGTACTTCAACACATCTAGGTGTAAATACCAGGAAATAAAAGCTGAAATTCTGAACTCTTGTCTCATGTTCATCTTTTTATCTCAACTCCAAATGTATTCAATGTATTGCAAAAACAAAGGAATTGGCCTTGCTGTTCCAATACTTTTTTTCCCAATCCATTTAATTTTATCCTAATGTTCATTCACAGCCACTGCAGTTAACTTACAGTTCAGAATTGTGATGCAGGCATGGAATTGTTAGCCCCTTTGCACAGATGCCAGATTTGGTTAATCCTCACCCATTTAGGTAGTATTGTACTTAAGACTTTATAAATCCAGATGTGAGCATCACAAAGACTTAGAAAATGGCTTATATGAAGCACTTGTACCATTTACAATGCTAATTTATTGTATTGCAGATTAGTTTTTATTAATAATTGAGGTAGATTTGTTTTGTTTGGCAAAACTGCTAAAATAAAGTTCTAAGAAGCTAAAAGTAAGCAGTGTAAAACATTTTGACACACTGTGGTACACATATCCAAATATGGAATCATTATCTCTTGTATGTTTTTCTATACTCTACAGTTTGTAATATCTTGTTGCATGGGGATGGTACAACATTTTACAAATGTTACCATTTATGATCACTCCAAGGGAAATTCTTATGTTAATTTATTTTTATACCCTACATAACAAGTTCTAGTCCATTGAGATACTAATACCTAACTTTATTTACAATAAGATTACAATAAAATAGTCCACCATCATAAAATAGTTGGAAATGTTCTAGCTTCAAGGTAAACCGGTGCACAAAACATAACAACTGAGCTACCTACAGTATGAACGCTTATACTACAGAATGTGAACTGACTGAATTAGAGAATAGCACAAACCTCTTGAAAGATTCAATTCAATTTCATTGTTAGTAGTATGAATTCTAACATAGCAGGCCACCGTGAGCCACTATGCTAGCACTGCTCAGGGTACGCTAACAATGCCCCTCTACGTTCAGCACAATAGCTGTTCGTATAGGGGCAATGTTTGAATTGCCAGCCTCAATACAAATATTCTAAGCTGAGCATTAATAACAACAATGATAACAGTTGTCCATTATGACCAATGTGAATATAACAATATGTAAATATGACAACATAAATAACTGAAATGTTATAAGCAGTAAACAGTAATCTTCGCCAAGTTTGTATGTATCCTCAGTAGACAAGCTTCCTTCTCCTCTTCTGATCCATTCACTAAATTCATGTCAAGATGACAAAAATTTGCTTTCGGCCATGCTGATGAGTTGGCTAATTTAGTAAAATCTACCAAAACCTGAAGGAAAAAACATTACTCTACAAATGATTGTATATTACAGTGTAACGTTCTGGTTGACTGAACAACACTGAGCTGTAGCAATCATTCATGGTGTTGCACAGGGTTCTCAATCATTGTTATAAACTTCTAATAATCCATGCCACTGTTGGAAAGCTTATACTGTCCTCTGTATACTGTATAAAAGAGTTATCAATCAAACCAAAATAAACTGAAAAAAGTTACAACAGCATAAAATCAAATAGGGTTTTGCATATGGCCAATGTAAATTTCTACCCCCACTTTCTAATTGCAAGTTTATTTCTCATACAAATTTTCAAGACAATAAAGAACCACCGAATCTTGAAAGGGACATATTTACATGTAAACCAATGGTAAGATTGTGTATTTATTCCATATTTATTTATAGATATTGATAGTAGAATGATGGTATAATTACACAATAATTCCTCATGCTTATTTTTGTATTCAGTGAGGAGCGTTTTTAACTAGTGTATTTGCATAACTTTGGGCTATTGCTTTGCCTTGTAGCGATGACAAATTTTTGTGTACAAATTTTTGGGGGTGAAAGAATATTTTGATTGTCCAACGTGTCATGCTAATTGCAGATAAGACTGGGTGGGGGGGCTTTTTAAATGGACGAACAGCGTAACAATGGTGGAGCATATAAATTCCATATTTGGTTGTTATGTATCGTCTACTAATAAAACTAAAATACAGATTTTTTCCACTCATAACTTATTTGCAGGAGCACTGAATGTCTGAGTTCTGCAATCTCCGGATACTGGCTTACGGGCCACTAGGGGGCTTGTGCAAAGGGGTTAAATTATTGACTTTTATAATAAAAATAATTTGAAAAAAAAAAATTAACTCAGGAGCTAATGGCTCCTAATCTTAAAATGTTAGGGGCCAGTTCTATGTCTTAGGGGGCAAAATCACCAATGGATTTCCCGATCAGTTAAAAACAAGCATGAAACCATCCAGACCCACGGCACAACTTGAATTCTGACTGATATAGCCAGGGCAATATTTTCACTGGAGACTTGATACCACCTTATAACTTCAATGTCCCAAGTCATTTGTGAATGGTTGAAACAGATTTTGAAAAGAGACACTTCATGCTACAAGCATGATAACAGCAATGACTGTGCTGTGAAGTTTAGGTAGCAAACAACAAGGCTGAATCCTTTTGACAGAATGTACATAGAAACTATACGGTCAGATTGCGTAGTTTCACTCACTGTGGCCAAGCGGAATCAATAACGTTTCAGAAAATATATAACGTCAAAAGATTTAATTCAATGTTCTACTGGGAGTTTGCCGTTTATTGAGGGTGTGACCGAAAATTTCGGTGGCGCTCACTGTAAGGGCAAGTTCTTCACATTTACTGTTCGATTGAGCAAGTACCATGCGCAGTACATTTTTATGGGTTAGTGCTGTCAGACTGTGCTAGCTACTTTACATGAACTTTGTACGGTGATCAATAAAGGCTAACAGCACAGTAGCAGTTACTGCTTGTCACTTGTACCACCACTGTAATGAACAAAAAAAGGCTACAAACTACCTTTTCTATGAGAAATGTGTTGTCAAGCTCATGCGCATACACTGCTGGTGACATTGTAAAGCTCTGTTTTGCCCTCCGTGCTATATAGGTAGCTAGCTATGGCACGTTGTCATCTCTGTAACATTATTTGTTGTCCTCCATGTGTCCATACATCTGTATCGGTGGTTGTCGCTGTGTGTCCTTAGCTCCTACTGATACGTGCAGGATAGCATCCGCTAACTAGGTTAACTAAAGTAGGTGATCCGTACGCGCTAACTAGGTTAGCTAAAGTAGGCTATGCAGGTGGTGCTTCCTTTAGTCGGAGTAGGCGAAACGCGAACATGTTAGGGAGAGCTAAAGTAACATTAGGCGATGAAGCTGTGCTTAAAAATGTTGTGCCGTTCCGCAGGTGGTACGGCACAACATTTTTAAGCACGGCTTTATCGCCTAACGTCACTTTAGCTAACCCTAACATGTTTGCGTTTCGCCTACTCCGACTAAAGGAAGCACCACCTGCATATGCGTCCCGTTTTGCCTACTCCTACTAAACGAAGCAGCACCTGCGCATGCGTCCTACTAAACGTCCCTCTCAGGTCGTCCGTTAGTGAGTGAGTGAGTGACCACAATTTGCCACACATAGCCCACGGCGCCAGTTACTGCGCGCTGTGGGGAAAAAAAAAAAATATATATTATATATATATAATTTTAACAGCTCTTACCTAATATATCTAACAAAGATGTAGGGTAGTTTGCAGAAATGTGCCCCTTATCAGACCCCCAAAGGAAAATAGACTGTGTTTACTGTGTTGACAGGGAGTCAGAGCTCAGCATTATGTAAATCTTATGTTCTCCATATTACAATGCAACTGTATTTGGTATTGTTGGAAAGTTGACATTATGGAAAACAAGTGGGAGTCTTTGGTGGTGGGGTGCTGTCTAAATGACAAGATACCTATGGGTCAGCGCACAGCCAGATACCAAAGTTAATGTGGTGTTGTATGCTTACAGAGATGGAGCAAGCAAGATCATTTATATGCAGTTTGTTCATGATTGCGTGTTCATTTGATGACTTCGGGTTTTCCTTTCATCTTTGGGTATTAAGGGGAAAAGTGTAATGGTGCAGGGAGAATCCTGCACGCATTTGCATATAGCCATCTTACTACACACACTTTTGCACCACTGAATATTACAATTATTGAACACACTGTGCAATAAACTGCATTCTGTTTAACCTGGCATTCCTTTTAGACTGCTACTGCGGCAGTCTGAGGGTCCGAACATAAAAATAGAACTTCACCCCTAGCAAGATACGCAACTGTATTTATGCAGGCTACCCACGCTAGAGACATGTCCGCTTCTACCAAGATAGATAACAATCCGTATTGAGCCACACTACTGGCAGATCACTTGTGGTCTCCCTCTCTGCATAACTGTTAGCACAGAGGAAAGGTTAAAACATTATTTTGTAGTCAGATAAGCAAGACATCATTAAATAAATCCCGTTCCAGTATCACTGGATAAGATGCGTTCCTTTGCCACTCAGATACTACCACTGTTTGGTGTATCTGAGGGGTTTCTTACAAAGAAAGTGCTGTTTTTTCCTCCTCCTTGAGGATTTAGACGAATTATCACAATAACCCCTTCATGACTTTAGCATTAAAAATATAAATGTTAAAATATAAACATATTTAATTCATTTTGCACACACAAGTATATTTCTGCATTGATTACTGGTCATTAGTTTTGCATGTAGCCTTCAGTTTTCTCAGAAAAGTATGTTTCAGGGTTCAAATGTGTCACTGCGTGCTGAATCCAAGGGCATTTTGACCCCTATGTGCAATCCTCCTAATGGCCATGATGCCCAAGTCCTGAGATTGTTCAACTCAGACTTTCAGTATAACCAAACTATGAGTGGAAAACACAAACTCTGTCTTATAGCTTTATTAGTAGATAATTCAGGACAACTACACTGAAGACGGAGTTTCTAAGCGCCATCAATGTCTCACTGGTCGTCCATTTACTAAGACCCCCTCCCTGCAGTCTCATCTGCAACTGCACCCCCCACGCATGACACACTGGACAATAGTGTCTATCTGGGCATTCATAAAAATATTCTTTCACCACTCAAAAATCGTATTCCGTCATATCAGCAATATAAACCCAAAAATAGCCCTTAGATATGCCAATACAGCAGTGAAAACTCTGCTCGCTGAATAACTAAAGACTAATTTTTTTTAAATTATACCATGTCATTCTACTGTCAACATCTGGGACTAAATATGGAATAAATACACAACTTTACCATTTGTTTTACATGAAGAGATGTCCCTTTCGAGACTGAGTGGTCATATACTGTGTCTTGGACAATCCGTTTGTGAAATATACAGGCATTTGTGACGCCTGGGTACCTTCCAAAACAGCTGTGCGTAATACCACACGTTGTTTACAGTGTTGTTATCCTTAGTAGTACAATGTGGCTTGATCGACAATTAATCTATCCAGTTGGTGACAGAATAAGCTTTCTAACCATGTACAGTGCCTTCAGAAAGTATTCAGACCCCTTCACTTTTTCCACATTTTGTTACATTACAGCCTTATTCTAAAATTGATTAAATTCATTTTTATTCTCATCAATATACACACAATAAACCATAATAACAAAGCTAAAACAGGCTTTTAGAAATTTTTGCCAATTTATTAAAAATAAAAAACTGTACTATCACATTTACATAAGTATTCAGACCCTTTACTCAGTACTTTGTTGAGGCACCTGTGGCAGCGATTACAGCCTCAAGTCTTCCTGGGTATGAAACTACAAGCTTGGCACACCTGTATTTGGGGTATTTCTCCCATTGTTCTCTGCAGATCCTTTCAAGCTCTGTCAGGTTGGATGGAGAGCATTGCTGCACAGCTATTTTCAGGTCTCTCCAGAGTTGTTTGATCGAGTTCAAGTCTGGGCTCTGGCTGGGCAACTCAAAGACATTCACAGACTTGTCCCAAAGCCACTCCCGCGTTGTCTTGGCTGTGTGCTTAAGGTCATTGTCCTGTTGGGAGGTGAACCTTCACCCCAGTCTGAGGTCCTGAGCGCTCTGGCGCAGGTTTTCATCAAGGATCTCTCTGTACTTTTCTCTGTTCATCTTTCCCTCGATCCTGACTAGCCTTCCATTTCCTGTCACTGAAAAATATCACCACAGCATGATGCTGCCACCACCATGCTTCACCGTTGAGATGGTATTAGTTAGGTGATGAGCGGTGCCTGGTTTCCTGCAGACGCTTGGCATTGTGGTAAAAGAGTTCAATCCTGGTTTCATCAGGATTGTTTCTCATGGACTGGAGAGTCCTTTAGGTGCCTTTTGGCAAACTCCAAGCGGGCTATCATGTGCCTTTTACTGAGGAGCGGCTTCAGTCTGGCCACTCTACCGTAAAGGCCTGATTGGTAGAGTGCTGCAGAGATAGTTGTCCTTCTGGAAGGTTCTCCCATCTCCACAGAGGAACTCTGGAGCTCTGTCAGAGTGGCCATCGGGTTCTTGGTCACCTCCCTGACCAAGGCCCTTCTCCCCCGATTGCTAAGTTTGGCCGGGCAGCCAGCTCTAGGAAGAGTGCTGGTGGTTTCAAACTTCTTCCATTTAAGAACGATGGAGGCCACTGTGTTCTTCAGGATCTTTAATGCTGCAGAATTTTTTTTTCTACCCTTCCCCAGATCTGTACCTTGATAATCCTGTCTCGGAAGTCTATGTACAATTCCTTTGACTTTAGCGCTTGGTTTTTGCTCTGACATGTACTGTCAACTGTGGGACCTTAAATAGACAGGTGTGCCTTTCCAAATCATGCCCAATCAATTGAATTTACCACAGGTGAACTCCAATCAAGCTGTAGAATCATCTCAAGTATGATCAATGGAAACAGGATGCACCTGAGCTCAATTTTGAGTGTCATAGCAAACGGTCTGAATTCTTAGCTCAGCGTAACTGAAAGTTTTGGTTTCATTATAGCTGCATTACGCATTTAGTCTGTGGTTGCAGTAGAAGACACTGCACCTGGCAAAATTTTATCGATGACTTTCATCATTTCTTGGAAAATATTATTATTGAGAAATTCTGAGCATGGCTAGGGCATATGTTTGCTGATAGACCTAGCTGATATACTGTTTTCTGGACTAAGTTAGAACTGAGGAACGGCAGCATTGATTTTGTCTCTGTTTCTCTACTGAACACAGATAAGATTTCATCATCCAAATATAGTGCAGAAAATATTTTGGTTATATACATTATTTTTTAAATTGAGTGTCTTTAAATAGGTTAGTGGTATTCTATGATGAGCATATTTCACACTGTAACATTTAATAGCTAAGTAGTGTTTTTGCTTAATGCACCGGATGTGACCTGAACTGGAATTTTGCCAAAACGACAGTTGAACATAGTTTTAATATTGTCCCATCCCCATACAAGAAAACATCACATATGGATAGCACAGAAAAACATACAAGAGTTAATGATTACACATTTAGGTACTGCACCACATTGTGTGATGTTTTTGCATTATTTTTTAAAATCTGATATCAATTTTTCATCATAAACCTTCATAAGGGCCACATGTATATGCTGTAAAACAGACAAAAAACATTTTATTCATTGCTGGAAAGATTTTGGATGTTTCAGGGCCCCTAGATATTTTAGGCCACTGTAGTGACGGAAAGCTTATAATTCCCACTTGAAAATGATGGAACAGTGAGTTTCTTGAGTCAAAACAGTTGATTTGTGGTGAAATACATGATTATTTATTTACAGCAATGCATAATTTAGACATTTTGGATAGATTTGTAGACACTGAGTATACGACTTACTTTCTGCTTCATAGATCTTTAGTAGTTTTGCTTATCCACTCTTAGATTTTACGCACTTGTGGTCAAGGAGTTTTTTTTCCAGGACATGTATAGTTTAACCTGTTTTATATATGATATTTCATTGCATATTTCATTGCAAACTTCATTTTAGCCTTTTTGCCAAGATGATTGCATTTGTGGCACTTTATTTCTCACTAAATTATGAATATGAATGAATCTAAGTTAGTATTGGAAATGGTACAAATGTCCTGCTTAATTTAAGGCATTTTCTCAAGTCTCTGTGATGCTCCCAACAGGAGTTATAAAGCTTTAAATAAGGTACTCCCTAAATGGGCAAGGACTGGGCAGATTTGACATCTGCATAAAGGGGTTAAACATTAAAAAGACCAGATTTGTGTTATTATATCACTGAGACAGGCTAAAACTATGTTTCCCATAATGCTTCACCTTTCAGATCAACAAAATTTCCTCTATTGAACCATTCTAATGCCGCCAACAGGAATGTCTGTTGTGATCCGCTGTCCTGACCCACCCCTATTTTAAGAGCCTGATTAAATTGCAAGGACAATTTCTCAGACTTGATTCTATGGAGGTATTCTATCAAAGACTAGAAACTTGCAAACAATATCAAGCTTCGGGAGAAAAACCCCTAGGGCATTGTACTTGATTGTACTTGATTGGTTTTGAGACATACCAGCTAAAGATGGATTACGTCATCAGAGTCTGTTGTATTTGTCACACAATATCTGATAGTTTGGTCATAACTATGACATTTCTCAATAAGTAATAAAAATCTACATATCGATTTTGCTGATGTGAAGCCTTGCAGGGCTCAACATTAAGAATTTGTTCTACTGTGTTCTATTTGCCCCAGCTACATTGCCACTGGCATAGCTGTCAAATAACTACTTTTATAAGGAGAGTTTTCACACTGTTTTCATTAAAAAGTGCCAATCTACAGCACTAGTTAAAAAAAGCTAATTAGTGCCACTAAAGTATGGATGAATTTCATCGTTCTGAGTAGTTTCCACCAATCCATTTGAAGTTTTGGAAATCATGGACTTCTCCTTTGCCTGGAGATTCTGAACTTGTTGTTTAACCGAGGATAAAACAATTATAAAAGTAAATATAGCTGCGAGCAGCAATGAAGGGGCCAAGCACGAATGGGGCGCCAGGCCGACAAGCAACCGGAGCATCCCCTGAAGACGACACCAGTCCGTTGCAGGGAGAACGGCAGAACCCTCTACCGTTCTACAAAGTTTTGTAAAAACCGACCAGTCGGCTATAGGGGTCGCCATAGACTTCCATGGCAGAAAGCAATTGAAGCATTTGTCAAAAAAGTTTAATTTGTGGAAGATCACAGCTCTAGGACAAAAAATGTCTAATTTGCGGAAGATCCAATGGGCGGGGCTTATGGGTCCTTATTGGAAACTTGTTACCCTTGACGAGTTGCACATATGTGCAAAAGTTCATGACTGTGGATCTAATGGGGCCGGAGATATGCTTGTTCAAATTATCTAAGAAAAACACCTTTTTGCTCATGACAGCGCCACCTTTTGGCCAATCGGCCACATATTTCCTCCCTGTCCATATAGAGTGCCCCAATACATGTGTGCTGAGTTTCGAAAACATCGGCATAGCGGTTATGCCAAAACAGAAAATGAGCTCTCTAGCGCCACCACTTTGCTTGATCAGGCCGAAAATTGAGGGTTAGCCTCCACTCATGGCTGCTGATGTGCCTACCAAGTTTCATGGTCTTCGGAGAAACCGTTCAGAATTTACACACCTTCATGTTACAAGCCACACCCTCCTCAATTTTCATTGGCTCATTGTGGCCATTTACATTGCTTTATCCAAATTCTGTGAATAACTTTTGGTCAGGACCATCTGTAGATCATATGGTCCGAATTTGGTGGTGATCGGATCAACGCCCTAGGACTAGTTCGCAAAAGTAGGTCAAGGATTCAGGGAAAACAATCTGCACAACTCTAGGACAAACGGTTCAAAAGTTATAAGCAAAAATGTACCTTGAAGTTTGGCCTGTTGGTGGCGCTACAGAGTTCGATGGATTGACCCCAAATTCGATGCCTGGATACATTGGCCTATCCTTGATCAATGTGCCAAATTTCATAAAAAGTTACCAATGGGTTCTATGGGCTGCCATAGACTCCCATTGCGGAAAGTATAATAATACTAACGATTACAATAGGTGCCCTGCACCTTCGGTGCTTGGACCCTAATTACAATAGGTGCCCTGCACCTTCGGTGCTTGCCCCCTAATAATACTAACGATTACAATAGGTGCCCTGCACCTTCGGTGCTTGCCCCCTAATAATACTAACGATTACAATAGGTGCCCTGCACCTTCGGTGCTTGGCCCCTAATAATATGTTCAAGCTAATACATAGCCTAGTTAGTTTGTTCTCTTAGTCGCGTAGCTTGCTAGCAATAAATAAAGGTAGTTGAATTGGACAGTTACTTTTTTATACTTTATATAGCCGTTTTACCTTACGAGTAAATATGTCCAACCAATTGACATTTTAGTCGGTACAAATATTAATGAATGATCAAGCTGCAAGGCATAAGTTAGTTATTGGTAACTTAAGCAGCTTCGATAAAAAAATGAATGAATGATAAAGCTGTAACATTAGTTATTGATTCAAAGGTTCAATAGAGAAAGAACAGCTGTAAAGTTATTCATAAGAAAGCCTTGGTACAGATATGAAGGAATGATCAAACTTTAACATTTGTTATGGCTAATCAAACCTTGGTACAGAAATGATGGAAGTTGTAGCATATATTCCAGGATGGCAGAAACATCGTTTTCTCTTTGACCTGAATAAGATATAGGGTACTGGCCCAATTGTATAAGTGACAGATCAATCATCTGGCCCACACCAACAGTGGCCCTGAGCCAGGGGGCACTCCTTATTGTCGAGCCCTGCCTTGTAACTTTGTGTTTACAGAACTATGCAATGCCTAACTTGCTTTTATGAAGCTCTCGCTGTTACCATATGCGGTTACATGCTTTAGCATAGCATTCAGCAGTATAGCTTAACAATTCTGGATAAGGCGTTCAATGAAACTTCTGCTTCCATTTTGACCGGCAGGGTTGCTTGCATTTGGCAACTAATCTTAAATATTAAATTGCCAATGGAATTTTTTAGTCACATTGGTGACCATTTTACACACCATGTGGAGCCCTGAAAAAAGATTTAGTCTAAAAACTTAAACTAACATACTGTAGCTTAAAGCAGGAGCTACACGATATAAGTAGCTGAGCTGATGGCAGATAAATGCTTTATTTCATTTGGAGGACTATTGTTCCACAGTATACTACTTAACCCCTTTTTGCACATGCTAAATCTGGCCCATCCCTGCCCATTTAGGGGGTACCCTATTTAATAGGGGGTACCCAGATGTGAGCATCACAGAGACTTGAAAAATGGCTTAAATGAACCAAGACAAGACATTTACAATATTAACTTAGATTAGTTTATATTCATAATTTGTGAAGAAATGAACTGCCACAAATGCAATTTGTCTAGGCAAAAAAATCAAAAATGAATTTGCTCTTTTTTAGTTTGCAATGAAATTCTGAGAGATCAAAAACTCTGACCACAAGTGCGTAAAATCTAAGGGTGGATATGCAGAACTACTAAAGATCTATGATGCAAAAAGTAAGCAGGGTACCCAGTGTCTCCAAATCTATCCAAAATGTCTAAATTATGCATTGCTGTAAATCACAACATAATCATGTACACTACTGGTCAGAAGGTTTAGAACACCCCCGTTTTCAAGTCCAGTGAATGACCTGAAATGGTACAAAGGTAAGTGGTAAACTACCAGAGGTTAAAAAAGTTTAGGTTATCAAAAACTGAAAAATAATGTACATTTCAGAGTTATAAAAAAGGCCTTTTTTCAGGGAACAAATAATGGGGTAACTTTTCTGCAGCAATGGAAGTAAATTAAGCCTTGACAGTTGATGCAAACAATTCCTACAGGTGTCATAACTTTTGTTGATTACTTACAAACCCTCTGTCTGTATAAAATCAGTGTTGGAACAGACTGTATTACTACACCCTCTGAAGCATGATTTGGACAATATTGCACTGCAGGAAGCAGTATATTGCTATCATAATGGCGAGAAAAAGGCAATTAACAAAGGAAGACAGACAGACCATTATAACCCTTAAAAGTGTAGGTCTTTCCTTTACAGAAATTGCAAAGAAAGCCTAGGTGTCAGTGAATACAGTTTCCTACACCATCGAAAGGCACTTGGAAACTGGAGGAACCTCTGGTCTGGCAGACCCAAAACCACAACAGAATCAGAAGGTAAGTTTCTGAGAGCCAACAGCTTGCGTGATTGGCGGCTCACAGGACAACATCTTCAAGCACAGCTTAACAGTGTTCAAAGTAAGCAAGCCTCAGTTTCAATCCTTGCCCATTAGGGGGTACCCTATTTAAAGCTTTATAACTCCAGATGTGAACACCACAGAGACTTGAAAAATGGCTTAAATGAAGCAAGACATTTGTACCATTTAGAATACTAGCTTAGATTACTTTATATTCATTCACAGAAATAAAGTGCCACAAATGCAATTGTCTAGGCAAAAAATCTAAAATAAATGAGCACTTTTTTTAGTTTGCAATGAAATACTGAGAGATTGCATATATACAGCAAGTTAAAGCATACATCTCCTGGATCAAAAGCTTCTTGACCACAAATTCATAAAATGTAATGGTGGATATGTAGAACTACTAAAGATCTATGAAGCAATAACTAAGCAGTGTACCCAGCGTCTCCAAATCTAGCCAAAATGTCTAAATTATGCATTGCTGCAAATCACATCAGATTCATGTATTTCACTACAAATCAACTGTTTTTACTCAAGAAACTCACTGTTGCATCATTTTCAAGTGGGAATTACAAGCTTTCCGTCAGTACAGTGGTCTAAAATAGCTAGGGGTCCAGAAACATATCCAAAATCTCTCCAAAAAGGAATAAAAATACAATTTTTGAGTGGTGAACGAATATTTTTATAAATGCCTAGATAGACAATATTGTCCATTATGTCATGGGTGGGGGGTGTAGTTGCAGATGAGACTGCAGGGAGGGGCTGCGTTTTAAATGAACGACCAGAGGGACAATGGTGGTGCTGCGAAACTCCATATTCGGCATAGTTGTCCTGTATCGTCTACTAATGAAACTAAAACAACGCTTTTCTGTTTTTAACTCATACTTTGGTCGCAGTAGCACTGAATGTCTGAGTTTCGTAATCTCGGCACGCCGGCGTGCCGACCACTAGGGGCTTTGCACTAAGAGGGTAAGATGAAACATTGATATCAGATAATGCAAAGACATGATCACACAATGTGGTACAGTACCTAAATGTGTAATCATTAAGTCTCGTATGTTTTTCTGTACTCTACAGTATGTGATGTTTTCTTGTATGGGGATGGGAAAGCACTTTGGTGCAACTCCTGTTGTTTTTAAATGTGCTATACAAATAAAAGTGACTTGACTTGACATTATAACCATCCACCACATTTGGCAATATTCCAGTTCAGGTCACATCAGTTGCATTAAACACAAACACGACTTGACTTAAACCAATGAATGCTTATGTTACAGTATCCTCATTAGATCCTCATTAACTTATTTAAAGACTCTCAATTTAAAAAAATAATGTATATGACCGAAATATTTTCAGCAGTAAGACTTACATTTGGATGATTAAATCTTATCTGTGTTCAGCAGATTGAAAGAGAGACAGAATCAGCGTGGCCGTTCCTCAGTTAACTTAGTCAAGAAAACAGTATATCAGCTAGGTCTATCAGCAAACATATGCCTTAGCCATGCTCAGAATTTCTCAAGAATAATAATATTTTCCAAGAAATGACAAAAGACATTGATAAAACTTTGCCATGTGCTGTGTTTTTTACTGCTACCACAGACTGAATGTGTAATGCAGCTATAATGAGACAAACATTTGGTTATGCTGAACTATAAAACGCTATTCCAAAAGTAAAATTAGACATATTATACATTGTTAGATAGCTTATTCTGTCACCTATTGGATCAACTAATTGTCAATGAAAGGACTACAGAAGACAACAACACCGTAAACAACATGTGCAGTATTACGCACAGCGATTTTGAAGGTACCCAGGTGTCACGAATGAGCATATATTTCACAAACAGATAGTCCAAGACAATATATGAAGCCAGAACAGAGAGTTTGTGTTTTCAACTCATAATTTGGTTGCAGGAGCACAGAATGTCTGAATTGAGTAATCTAGGCATGCCAGTGTGCTGACCGCTAAGGGCATTGCGCAATTCAGTAGCATACTAAATATGAAGGATGTCTGTTTTCCTCCTTTCTTCCCATTTGTGACGGGTGCTGGAGAAAAGGTCCGCAAGTCGCAAATCTTGAAATGGCGCTAGGAGGCAAAAAAGGTTTTTTCATATTACGAAAGTTAAAGTGTTGAAGAAGTCACTCAATAGAATAAACAACATTTTTAGGGTCACTAAATACTTATAATTTGTCAGCAAAGTCGGCTTGTTTTAGTGATTCTTACAGCCGGGTTTTGGAGGCGTGATGGGGGTGCAGTTTAATTAGCATGTTTGATTTTGTTGGCTATTGTCACTTCGTTTCGGTCAAGCCACCGCCCATAAATAAAGCCGTGTGGTAGTAGCCTATGTTTGTTTACTGTGTGAGGTTGCTACAATGGCGGACGCTCAATCAGTAGGTGAGAGTATAAGCTTTCTAACGATGTTAACATGTCTAATTTTGCTTTTGGAATAGCATTTTATAGGTTAGCGTAACCGAACATTTTCTTACCATGGCATTCGCTCTATATATAGTAGCATTAAAAGACGTTGCACCTAAGGAAACGTCAACGATTTTTCGTAATTCCTTGGAAAATACCATTATTATTGAGGACTTCTGGGCATAGCTAAACCATATGTTTGCTGATAGACCTATCTGACATCGTTTTCTGGAGCAAAACAGAAGCGGATAGAACTGTCATTGATTTACTGTCTCTGTCTCCATCTACTGAACATAGATAAGATTTCATCATTGCTATGTAAGTATTACTGCTCAAAATATTTCGGTTATATACGTTATTTTAGAAATTGAGTGTCTTTAAATAGGTTAGTGGTATTATGTAATGTGGATATTTCACACTGTAATGTAAAAGTTAGTTAGTAGTGTAATAGTTTTTGTGACGCATACAACAGTGATGAGGAGAGTGTTGAAACATTGCCAAAACATGGTGGACGGCTGAAAATTGTTTTCATATCGTCCCATTCCCATACAAGAAAACATAGGAGTGTACAGAGTATAGAAATACATACAAGAGTTAATTATTACACATTTAGGTACTGTGCAGCATTGTGTGACTATATTTTTGCATTATGTTTAAATTATATCTATGTTTCATCTTAAACCTTCATAAGGGGCTCATATGCTTTACAATGAACAAAAAGCATTATATTCCTTTTTGATTCAGATTTTGGATTTGTTTCTGGACCCTTATCTATTTTAGACCAGTGTTAATAATTTTGACATTTTGGGTAGATTTGGAGATGCTGGGTACACTGCTTAGTTTTTGCTTCATAGATCTTTAGTAGTTCTACATATCCACCCTTAGATTTTATGAGCTTGTGGTCAAGAAGTTTTTGATCCAGGACATGTATACTTTAACCCGCAATCTCCCAGTATTTCATTGCGAACTAAAAAAGGAGCAAATTCATTTTAGATTTTTTGCCTTGACCATTGCATTTGTGGCACTTTATTTCTTACAAAATTATGAATATAAAGTAATCTAAGCTAGTATTATAAATGGTACAAATGTATTGCTTCATTTAAGACATTTTTCTAGTCTCTGTGGTGTTCACATCTGGAGTTATAAAGCTTTAAATAGGGTAATCCCTAAATGGGCAAGGATTTACAGGTACTCTAGTGGGGGAGTGGTTGGGGAGGAGTTAACTAGCTATTGTTCCCACCCATTATCTCCCTGTGAGAAGTGTGAAAAGGAGTACCAACATTCAAATAAGCATATCTTCTTCAACTATTTTCAGATTTCAATGTATGACACATTATTTGAAATCTTATAATTTGCACTTTCATGATCTGTAAAAAACTAAAAAATGACCTTGCTCTACTTGAGGACCAAAACACCAGCACCTGTCACATTTTGTAATTGCCATTTGCACTACTATATTGCATGCGCCAGTGAAACTCACTCAGAGAGCACTAGACCTGAAGCATTTGCACTCCTCTGATACACCTGACTGCAAACCACAGTCACATAGCGTATTGCAGCAGGGCTAGTGCAGATTGCAAGGAAAGCTCGTATTGTTGAGAACTGGCAAATCAGGCTACGTTTACACCACCTGGCAAAAGTGATCCAATTCAGATTTTTTGCTCATGTGGCAGAGATCAAAATTTATTTATTTATTTATTTAACCTTTATTTACCCAGGGTAGGTTCGCTGAGCACGGATGCTCTTTTGCAGCAACACCCTGCTTCACACTCATACACATTCACACCTCGGAGCTGCCCAGTACAACCACAATCCTCTATTGTTGGCCACTGAGCAGCTCCACTGTAAAAAAATGTACTATGAACGTGTACCCAGGACACAGCACATGCAATCAGATATTATCAGATCCATTTTGGGCCACATTTATGTGGAAATAAATCCAATAGGAATCACATATCTGCCTGTCATTTAAATGTACAGATCAGAATTTCCCGGTCATTCCTATTTGCACGTCATTCAAAAAGCAACAATCTCATACTTTTTTCGCATTTAAATGATGCGTATCGTATATCATGTGCACAACCACTCTACGCTGGTAATGGTGAATGCTAAAAGAAGTTAAACAGGATGAAGGCCTGTCCAGTGGCGAAAACCAAGGTTACACTCTTTTAAGTATGTGGGGCGAAGGGTCAGAGTGAACAGGGGATGTTTGCCGCGAACCTATGATGCTTCGAAAAGCACCACTTTGAATTATTATGACTTTTGGCTTATTATGACCAACATCTACCCGGAGGTATACTTTCAAATAGTGTGACAATTTTCATGACGTATAATTAACTGAAAACTTTGTTTTAGGTTACTTATGTTTCATTTACATATATGATAATGCAAGGTAAATTACTAATATTTCTTCTATATCCAAAATATGTCGCAAAATGTACTTTTAACAATTTTGTGAAAGCCAACCTGCCAATCAGCTGGTTGCTAGTGTTCTTGGCCAGCACAGTGGTTGGTGCCATGCCTCCATAGCTGAGCCGAAGGTCTTTCACAGTGTTGGTGTCCTCTTCAAACACAACATTCATTCCACAGGTTACTATGGCAATGTCATCGTCCCGACGTTGGGACTGTTTGAAAGCTGAGAAGTACTGGCCCTGGAACAGAACAAGGACCAAAACTTTGGCCAAACATTTTCATAGCACTCATAGCAGTGAAATACCAACAAGTAGAGACACTTAAAAGTGCATTCTAAGAAGTCAGCCCAATGCTCCAGTCCCGTTTTGTTTTCTCTTGGATATAAACAGGAAGGTAATCTAGGCATTTCATAGTGAACTTTACTGCGACATGCCAGTAATCTTGCCAAGTTACTCACCTTCTTTGTGTAAGGGAGCTCTACAGAAAGCAAAATCTCATCTGGTTTCATAGCGGTTCTTCTGTAGCCAGGAAAGAATTTGTCGTCCATCTGAAGAATTCGTTTTCCTCCTAGACCACAAATTCTTATCAGCAATCTCATTATTATTATCTTTTATTATTAGCACTAAAATTCTTATTATTTCAATATTATTGTTATTTCATGCAAATGCCTTCCTGCCTTCGATGTACCATTCTATGTGGTTCCTAGTTACCTGCATTGGCAAATAATTATACCAATAAAGATGTTTATGTGATATCTTTTATTGGTCCCAATGTGTGTATGAGGACAATAATATGGAACCAAAACATTACATTACATAAAAACTGAACAGTGCATGACACTTGATGTCCTTACCTGAAATTGAAACATATGTGTGAAAACAAGGAAAACTTTTCCCATAACACATTCCGTAACATGCTTTACGTCCAGCAATAATCAACTCAGTCAAGCAATAATTTTCTCACTCTGTCAAAAGCAAGAACCAGGGTCAGCTGAGAAGTGGTATTATTTATTATTGCAAGGGCGCTACTACTCTCCAGTATTTGGGGAACATTCTGGAAAGCAGCTAAAAATTTTAGGTTTTCAGAACATTCCCTGGAATTTACAAAAGATTCTCAATATAATGATTAAAATATACCCTATACAGCCTTGAAATATATTTATTGTTCCAAAGGCAGGAAAATTTTCACATCCTAATATTATTTCACAACTTCAACTACTACACAATTTCTCTCATAATCAAGAGGAAATCTACATGAATTTCCAGTTCTCCAACATTCTTGAAATGTTTTGCACTGATAGGTGGCTGATTGGATAACTATTATCCACAAAGTTATGCCTTTCTCCAGTGTAAGGCAATGATATACAGTATAATGCAGCCTGGCTAATTATTTCCCCTCTCTGTCCTTATGCCCCTGGGACCAACACAGTCTGACCAACTTAACTCCTTATGTTGCACAGGGCCGGAGTGGGTTTATTCACTCAAGCATTTTTATGGTGAAATTTTCAATTAGGTCTGGTCACAAGATATACCATTTGAGAGTTAAAACTCACGGTTCTATCTTTATAAACTATTTTACGGTTCAATGTTATAGCGACAACTCTTCCTTGTTTTATAACGTGGGGTAGCGAAACAAGCTTGGGGAGTCCTCACCTTCTATGCGTTTCGGAAATCCATAAAGGTAAAGTCAACGCTTTTATCACAAAGATTCTATGAACTAAATTCAACAGTAATCTTTAGTCTAAAAAACGTGCCAACGCAGATTAGCATTGATAAAATCTCCATTGTTTACTAAGCAGTTCTACTGAGGAATTAACATTTTTGTCTGTTTCGTAATTCCGAAAGTCTTGTATGTACATATTCAGGATTATGCCTGTAGTGAATAAGGTTCAAAAATAGTAACCACTTTATTTTGGGTATGTGATTTTCTGGCTTGCAGTTAAAAAAAGAGGGCAATACAGAACGGGTTAAGGACTAACCTTTTAATCAGTAGAGTAAGCAACAATGCACACAGTACAAAAACTGTTTACCTTTGTTCAGTAGTGTGAGCTTGCAGCCAGCAGCCATGAACATAGGGTTGAGGTCAGAAATGGGACTGGCTGTCATTATGTTTCCACCTATAGCCTAACAACAAAGAACAGCACAGTGAAGACAGAGGCAACATCACCAGGCAATTAACTTTCATCCACAGAAAAATACAACAGAATTACATGCATGTAGCTGCAGGTGCGAAGCATTTATAAATAAGCCTTTTAGAAATGCAATGACTGGAAGTGTCTATATACATCAAACTACACATTTTGTCTGGGGTTGATTTTTAAACTCAATTTGTTTTCCCCTAGTTTTCTATTTTTTTGTATTTATTTACAGTCGAGGCCAAAAGTTTACATACACCTAAGCTAAAGACATTCAAACTAAATTTTTTCACAACTCTACACATTTCATGTTACCATACATTTCCTGTGTTAAGTCAATTAGGGTACCTACTTTATTTCCATAAGAGGTCATTTCAAAATAATATCCAAGAGATTTATTTAAGCTTTTATGTATTATATTAGATTTTCAGTGGGTCAAAAGTTTACATACACTTTGTTAGTATTTGGTGCCATTGCCTTTTAATTGCTTTACTTGAATCAAATGCTTGGGGTGGCTTTCCACAAGCTTCTCACAATACATTGCCTGAATTTTTGCCAATTCCTCCTGACAGAACGGGTGTAAAGGCTGCTTCATACTTTCCGCGTTCCGTGTCCACGGACAGCTGCGGACTTGTACCAGTCGCGTGGCGCGCATGTGGTTCCATTCATACTACAATTGAGAGTCTGCGTCGGTCTGGCGTTCCAGACCGCATGCGCATTTCCCGATCTACACTCCATTCCAGTTCCATTATCACAGAGTGAATGCGTTAGTGAATGCGAAGATAAGAAAATTTTCGGTTACGCTTACCTATAAAACACTATTCCAACAGCAAAATTGGACATGCTATACATCGTTAGAAGGTTTATACTCTCACCTACTGAATAAATGAATTGTCAATCAAGCTAGACTGTACTAAAAAGGGCGACAATGCTGTAAACAACAGGTGTGGTATTACGCACAGCTATTTTTACCCAGGCATCACAAATGCGCGTGTATTTCTCAAACGGATTGTCCAAGACAATATATGACCACACAGTCTCAAAAGGGACATCTCTACGTGTAAAACCAATGGGAAGGTTGTATATTTATTCAATATTTAGTCCCAGATATTGACTGTAGAATGACATGGTATCATTTTTAAAAACTTTGTCTCGTTTATTTTGTTATTCAGTCAGCAGCGTTTTCACTGCTGTATTGCCATATCTTAGGGCTATTGTCAGGTTTATCTTGTTGCTAGGAGGGAATGCGATTTATGAGCGGTGAAAGAATATTTTTATGAATGCCCAGATAGACAATATAAATGTGGGTAACGGCGGATCTCCTCGCACAACTCTCTTCAAAACAAGTGTAAGAGGGAAATCAAACTGGGACCCAGAAAAGGCTGGCATTTGAATGAACCTGCAGGCTGAGACTCATCACTGGACTTCAAAGAACCCAGAGCCGTGTGATAAAACAATAAGTTACTCGGATTTCCCCGGGATGAGCAGGCCATTGGGCCTCTGGAATGTTGCCATCTGGACACACCTAAGATAAGGGGAACTGGTCTCTTTGTCTATGGTTGTGGGGGTATGTGTTGGGGGTCATTAAGGGTCATTAAGATCACCCGGCCCCTGGCAAGATGGTGGGGCAACTGCGCTTAACAGCACCACAGTGCCCTTATGTGGGCCCCTCTGCCATTACACTTTTTTATTTCTTTTCTGGATCTGGACTTTAAACCATCTGTTTATCCTATTTACAAACCCTGGAAAACCGTACAAACCATGCACATGTTTTCATTGTATTATTGTATTATGCCTTATGTAATAATAACATGGATTGCATGTAAAATGGTTAAACAAAAGGGTATTTTCATGACAACTGCACCATAATATTACATCCACTTGACATGTTTGGTATGTACGTATTCAAGATAATTTAAGCAATTGAATGAAATATGTTTCATACCAAATAGAATTTGAAAAAACATAGTTTTAGAAACTCGGGGAAAAACTAACACAATGGAATGTCCTCTCTGGTAATCATCTCATTTTCCCCATTTCCCCACTAATTGTTCTAACAGCAGCCTCCAAATGGTGGGGGCCGAAATTCGAGATTTATGATTCGGCCAGGTTAAGTTATGGTAATGCTGCCTAGACCAAACGCGGGATTTGGCTTAAAAGGAAGGGAGACAAAGCAATCGGGGAAGATCGTAATCGACTTCCCACAGTGCACATACTCTGTGCACTGTGTGTAGACAGACAAGGAAGATCGTAATCGACTTCCCACACTACACAGACTCTGTGTTGTGTGTGTAGATGCACAAGGAAGATCGTAACCGACTTCCCACATTGCACATACGCTGTGCTCTGTGTGTAAATAGACAAGGAAGATCGCAATCGACTTCCCACACTGCGCAGACTCTGTGATTTTGTGTGTAGCTAAACAGGCTGGGTAAGAACTTTTTACTCTGTATTTATGTTTTTAAACCTTATAATTGATTTTGAATTTGAAGCTAATGACCTACCTGCCTGTTAAATAAATTCTTCTTATTTTTAACTTGCGTGGTCTTCATGACTCTAATCCATTTTATCTTCTTTTCAGCCGAAATTCGGCTTAAATACTCAGGGGGACAATTATGACTAGGACCTACTGATCAGGGGTCTAGTACAGCAAACGTCTTTAGTGGGGTTTTCAAGTTAGATAGGCGACCACGATCTGCCCGCTAACGGGATTGGTGGTATTGGTTCTGGTGTTTTGACTTAAGAGGACCCATGGGCTTTGTACGCCGGTTCTTGTCAAATTCGCCTTAAGGAGGCCGATAGATACGCACCGTCCTGGGCTCATAACTATCGATGCACTATCCATGTAAGGAAGGCATGTATTATGGTGGTCAGCCTCCTACCCTCTGGATTCTTCACCGAACTGAGATTTAACAATAGTGCTAAACCCGGGAGCATATATTGAGGAATGATGGCACAAGATAGAGTCGAGTGTAACCACTCCCAAGTTCCACGTATAGTTAAACCCAAATTTTAAATTATAATTCAATATGGAGTCAGATCATCACGAGGGTAAAACCTAGTAACTGTTACGCTTTCTTGCTGTGGTCATGGATATATTTGATGTGTTATTCCGCGCATTTGTGAATATTCTGATGCTCCCATTTGAATATTGACAGTCCGGCGACAGATCAGATATATCTCTGATGACAGCATAGCCCCGTTTGCGAACGGAGAGTAACCAGAATGCTACTGATCGTTTCAGGCCAGTCTTAAGCGGGATATGAAGCAACGCCTTCATATCTAACCCATGGCAACGGAACCAGTGCATTCTTCAGTATAATTGTGCCCTGTTCTTACGAACAGAGGAAAAATAACTAACATCTCCGGTTTTGAATCACACCAGCCAAGGGAAAACACGCGGTGCCTTCCCCTCCAGCTACAAACCCTCATTGGTCTAGCTTTGAGGTGTTTACACAAGCATCCATTAAATTTTGTTATCTGGAGCATGCGCAGTCGGCGCGCTTGCTATGCGTACAGTCCGCACGGTCACAAATTTTGGGCTGCGCGGACGTCCGCATAGGGGTCCGCGTGGACCCTCCGGACATGGGCGGATGACGACATTTACGTCACGCGGACCCTCGCGGACATGCGGACGCGAAAAGTATAGAGACAGAGCTCAATTAAGTCCCGCCCGTCATCGCTCTCCATTGACTTTGTACTGCGTGAAGGTGCCTCCTTGTCACTTTCGTCTGCCTGCGTTAATAAAATTGCAGGTAATAAGTAGCTAACGTTAGCTAAGTTCTAGCTGCCATGTTTAAACTACGGTTAATTTCTGCATCAGTTTCACCAGAAGACCCCCGAGCCAAAGGCAAATACCGTTTTTCAGAGACCATTATAATGTTGTCGCTACACTGAAGTAGCAAGCTAGACTAATGCAGGTAGACATAGGGTGCTAAAATAATCCTTTGACATGCTTAAATCTAATGTTTTTAGCTAGCTACAGGGATTTTGTTAGCGTTTCAGCCCTTTTCCCCTCCGGGGGCATGGTTTTCAGAGTATGACGCGTTGCGCTCTGTCTCTATGAAGCAGCCTTAACTCAGTCAGGTTTTTATGCCTCCTTGCTCGCTGACGCGTCATGCCCATTCAAGCTGGGGGGGCAGGTGCCCCACCAGATTTTTGATGTCTGGATTTTTTATATTTTTATTTTATTACTATTATTTTTAATAATATGTAGTTATGATAATTTTATATTATGAGTCAAACATATTCTTCGAATTATGTCATAGATCATACCTCAAAAAGTCACACACCCCCGTTGCCTATGCTATTGGTTTCTTCCAAAAGTTTCAGGATGAAATTGGTTCGCAACAGCAGGTACGCAGTACGCATGCACACAGCACTCTGTTGCGCATCAATGCTGGAGGAGATTTAGGCTACAGCTTGACGGTGTGTTGTTGAAATAGTTAGTAGAGCATCAATCCCTTTTTCAAATGTGTGAAAATGAAATGCTATTAGTTATACACACTTAATTGCATCTGAAAAATATAGCCATAGTTTGCTTTGCAAGATAGTTGGCTAGTACCAGCTAAAGTAAGTAGCCATCCCTCAATCCGGTTGTTTAGCCTTCTGGCTCGCTAGCTAGTCGTGACTTGTGATATCATAGCATCCTATTTAATACTGGTAAAGGAGAGCTGTGTGAATCTTATGGAAGTGAGCCATGAGCCACTATCACAGGTTATAGTTAGCAAAACACTGAATTCCATTTGATATCTCAAGGTCAAGATGCAGAGGAAAATCTTGTCATTCTTTTAAAAAAAGCACAAATAATTGACATGAAAATCTCTAAATAAATATACAGTATTTACCCTAATATAAAGTGGGAGATTACTGAGCTGATTTAGTGAAGTTTTAAAATAATCCCCCCAAAGTCTTTGAATATGTAAAATTGCAGAAAATTGCATTATTATTTTCTTTTTTTCCTGGGGAAGGACCCCCATGCCCCGCTCTAATTGTGCCCCCCCCCCCCCCCCCAGAATTTTGGCGTGCATGACGCCCCTGCTTGCTCGGACACACTTTTTCAGTTCAGTCCACACATTCTATGGGATTCAGGTCAGGGCTTTATGATGGCCACTTCAATACTTTCACTTTGTCTTTAAGCCATTTTGTTACAACCTTGGAGGTATACTTATGTGACCGAGCCCTCACTACGTTTGACTGGTAGACACACCTCCACTTCCTACTTAGCGTCTTATTATTGAATAATTATTTGCAGCCGATTATACCTAAGGAGTGGTCCGTCAATTATCTCATCTACTAACTCACGTATATATAGCCTGAAAGCATAGTCATAGTCAAGCTAGTTCCTGCTTTGACTTTGGTCCAGGTGCCAACCTTGTTTTTCGCCTCCCAGAGCTGCAACGATTGGCAGATGTAAACGTGACTCCCGTTCGAGGTACACTTGTTTTATTTACTGAAATGTGTTGGTAATCCAGTTGTTAGATCCTTCGCTACTCCAATAGGCTGTTACCAGCGGTAATCCTGGTGGGTGCTTGTGCTACTTCACTCTATTGAAACGTGTACTATTTTATAATTCTAACTAGGTAATTGACCCTGTTTCCATGCTTGATGGCAGACTGCTGTTCCTAGTTTTGCATCGCCATAGGTTGGTTCATTGTGGTTTGTTTACATCTTTTAATGTGGCGCGCTGCGAGTCTCTTGATAGCCATTACGGTAACTACAAATTATAAAGACCATGTAAATCATTCTGTGCCATTGTTATCATTGCAGGGAAACTCCACTGCTGTTTTGCCTTTTTGTGTAGGAGAATAGGAGCAGACGCATAGGCCTATGTCCCAGCAGGCTTTGCATATGAGAAAATAACAACAGTGTGAGATAAATTAGGCGAAATGATGAAACTGCGTAGTTGAAACAATATGTTTTTAGCAGAATGGGCATGTAGGTGAAGGCTGACATGATCACAGACTATAATGCGAAGTAAATGAAGTGATCATGAGCGAGCTTAGTTTCCTTATAAAACGGTATATATAACAGTCTGTATTAAACGTTAGTTGTTGAAGTGGAGGGTTAAATAACGTGTGCAATCTATTGCACTAATGTATTTTTCTCATGTTCAGTGCTAGTAGTTATATTTATGAGTGAATCATGATTTTAAATGTAATGTTTTAATGCGGAGTTGCAGAACGTACATACGTAGTCATTGTTTGTATGTGGCTAGATAGAGAACAGGGCATGAGGTAACATGAATGTAGAAACGTGGCGTTTGCTGATAAGAAGGTTTTGTACAGTAGCCAAGTGAAGAAATATAGTTAGTAGAAATGGCACAGTGGTGAACTGGTGTAGCCTAACTTGTTAATAAAAGGAATACATTTGCCGTCATGAAATGCATATGGGTGGCCGTGAGTGAGTTTTGGTAAAGCAAATATATGGTAAATGGACTGCATTTATATAGCGCTTTTATCCAAAGCGCTTTACAATTGATGCCTCTCATTCGCCAGAGCAGTTAGGGGTTAGGGGTTAGGTGTCTTGCTCAAGGACACTTCGACACGCCCAGGGCGGGGTTTGAACCGGCAACCCTCCGACTGCCAGACAATCGGTCTTACCTCCTGAGCTATGTCGCCCCTTTAATATATAAATATAAGCGTAAGAAAACGTTAGTGTAAAAGAGGAAATCATCTGCCTGAGGGCGAGGCGGGATTCAAGCCTTAAACCGGAGGTTTACCAGTCTGTGACTTCGTTAGTGCAGCACCATGCCATAGCTATGCAATGCGTGAAATATCATTAGCAAACCTGCCAGTGGTTTTAAAGAAGAACACAGGCCAGTAAGCACAGAAGAGCTCCCGTTGAATCCATATGGCTTAGCAATATTGTAGCCGGTTAATAACTGAACGTACAGACGGTACGTCATAATGCATATGGCTTAGCAATATTGTAGCCGGTTAATAACTGAACAGTGAACGGCGGGTAGATATGGTGCAAAAGCAATAATTGATAAGTAGTAGACAATTATTAGTGAGGGTCGAAGCAGGTTAAAGGAGTAACATGGTGGTTGAACGTGACACTTTCCAGTTGTCTTTAGGCAACAACAAAACAAATGTGCATAATTTTTTTATTATTCAGTCATTTCAATGTACTTTAAAACGTATTTTTCTAAGCCTAAATTTCCCACTATAAAAGTTCACCCGAACTGTCTGGGCGTGGTAATGAGAACTGTCAGTTAGCTATGATTGACAGACCGTGCCCCGTTACCATAGCTACCCCCATGATAAGCGCTATTTTTGGGGGACTTTTCACAAGCTAGCTAGCTTAGTAGTATATCAAGTATCGATAGATAGCTAAGATAAGGACGTTGACTTATATCCAATTATAATTTTTGCTATCTAGCTAGCCAAGTTAAGATAAAAGCACAACTATAACGTCCTCATAAAAGCAAACTAGCTAGCTAACGTTATCGATAACATTGCCTTATGAAAGCAAACTACCTAGTTAGCTAACGTTAGCTAGCTAGCTAGCTAGCTAAATGAATATAACCAGAAATAATCTAATAGTCCTTAAAAGGCACTCTAATTTAAGTGAACCTAACGTTAGTGAAATATTTGCATTGTCTTGCCCGTAAGCCAGCGGCGCAAACTATGGGTCTCGAGTTATCCATGGGTTTATGGGGCGTGGAAAGGGGAGTAGTTACTGTGTTCATGAGGCACCAAGTTGAGAACTTTCTCAACCGGTCGAAAATAGGACGATAAATTTAAAACGCATATTTTTCCAAAAATACATAACGGACATATTTAATACTTTACTCACTGTGTTTCTTCAATGCCTCTTGTGCAAATAGCACATAAAACCGAGAAAGTGTGAAAATCACCATGGTACTCCTTTAAAGAAAGGTGTTCCTAGCTGGGCTTGAACCTACGACCCCATGTTCCCAAGACTGTAACCTTGCCCACTAAGCCACAGGCGGACTAGCTGTTTAAACTAGAAATGTTTCAGAGTAAAAAGGTATGGGTATTTTGCGTGTGTATGCACGTTTTTGATTGGGTCGTGTAGGTGAAGATTTGGCTGGTGTCAGTGAAATGTCCAATGGTGAGACATGTTGTTAGTGGGATAGGCGGCAGGAAAAATAAGAATGAGAAGAAGAAGAAGAAAGAGAAGAAGAAGGAGAAAACGCAAAATCCCCTTAGTTTGGGGCTTTATTGTGTGGACATGTGAAGTTGTTTATGAATTCTGTCTGTTGAAATGGGGTCAGAATGAACAGAATTTAATGTTTTTAAGGGCTGAGTGTCTGTGGCTGTTGTGGTTATTTCTGTGGGGAACCCTGAAAAGTGCCAAACTCTCGGTGCTGTATAGGTATGGGGCATGCCCCCGCCAAGGCGTAACTTGGCGGGATGGCATACCTGCCATCCCAATTGTATGGTTAAAGAACTTTTTGCTATGAGTCGAGCGTAGTTGATTGTTGTCTGTCTCATACTAATCATAGGCTATGTCCGTAAAATGGTAGTGAATTCATAGTGAGTATCTGTGTAGCGATACCCAGCAACCTTGTTGAGAGAGCGTATTGCTTATGAACCCTAATACTAATACTATAACATCTGACTATTCACTACATTCTACATTATGTACTGAATTGTATCGTGCTATACTGTGCCAGTATCCTATCCCATATTACAACCAAACTGCTTAACGTATAACAACAATTATTGGTCATTAAAGCATATATTTTTTTATATGTGTGTTTGTGTTTCCTCTCTCATGCTGATGGAATGATCCACCAACGAAGTCAAATAGAGACATTTGAATTAATAAGTGCCAAGGGTCAATTCCATCTAAATAATTTTAAGTGTTGAGGTTGATAAAGGGTGATCTCCAGTTCTTCTGGGTTTAGTATTCAGAGTGCTGTGCCATTAACAGGGTAGCTGAGGGTGACCCCCTAATTAAATTTGAAATAATAAAATAATATAAATTAATTTAAATTTGATAACTCAACTAAGTTCTATCAACCTTATGACAGAAGCATGGGAATTTATTCATGAAAACAAGACTGCACAAACATTGACGCACAAGCAACTTCATAACCTATCGTGAAGTGGGTTGTGGTAACGTAAAATTTGATGAAGAAAGCTATTTTTGCTTGTTTCTTAACACCCACGTAAGCTTTGACAAAGCAAATAGCCAACCACACAGACCAGTCTGTTTTGTGCTTATTATAAATGCCTATAACCAGGTGGCTGTTTCTTTTCCATTAATTACTTGGAGCATCCAGAAAATTGAAGCTAATGCAGCAAGCAAATTAGCTGAAATCATACAGCATTAAACACTGGACTAACAAACAAGCTGATGAGTAAAATCTATTTCTTTAATAAATAATAATGGGTTTCTCCCCACTGGGAATTTTTTTTAACCATATTTACTTGCTATTTGGGGGTTCAGACCTGGTGTTTGCACTTTTTGCCCTGTTTTTGCCTTGCTACTCTGTGAAGGATCTTTGTGACAGTTCTCTGTAAAAAGCGTTATACAAATAAAATTGAATTGAATTGAATTGAATTGAATTGAAATAAAACACCATTTAAAATGCCTAAGGCCTCCTAAAAGAACACTGTAGACAGTTTTCAGCACCATCTATTGTCCCTAATGTAAATCTGTGCAAATCTAGTGCAAAACCCTCTTGTTTTCGCTTTAGATTGCATTCTATAAGCATAGAACAGCAAAAAAAAAAAGCTTGTTGTTTGCTATATCAACTCGGAGGCAGCAAAATTGTTTTTTGGTCACCTAGCACCAAATTTCCCCTAGAATACACTCCAAAAACCATACTAACTTTTCAAAGACAGGTAACTTCTTTAAATGATACTTGATTTTATTTGCGGTTTTAAAAAAAAAAAAAGGGTAAGCCTTATACGCAAAAATTACTTCCAGAACAAATTTTTACTTATAGCTTGCTCAAAAACAGTTTTTTGGAAATATTCCCGCAAGGTTCATCTCATTGCTCCCTGCCTAAAGGAGCTATTTGAGCACATAGCAGAACACCATGATGAGTACGACGAGGATTCTATGCGCTGTGCTGATGGATACAATGCACATCTGGATGATTTTGAGTTTCGTTTTTTGCTTTCCACTGTTTATGTGATTTTTGAGTATTCGGATGTGCTTTTTTGAATACAGCAGAACAAAACACTCCATGGACGAGTTTTGTGACACCATTGAGAGGGAGAGAGAGCGATTTGGTGAGATTTATGAGTCCACTGTGGATGAAACAGGTGTGCCAAGCACACAGAGAGGCCAAGCGCAGGGGGACATTGGCACAAGATACCAGAAACTCCAAAGCGACATTTTGGACAACATCCTTGCCCAGATACGGAACCGGTTTAAAGATCACGAGAAAGTCATGTTTCTCTCCCTCCTCGACCCTCAGCAGTTTCAGACATACCGGAAAAAATTCCCGGAGGCGGCCTTCTCCAGCTTAATGCAGAGCCACAGAACTCTCTTCGACCTTCCCCGGCTTAAAACAGAACTGACTGTAATGTATGCCATGACTGATTTTGAAGGAAAAAGCCCTGCTGACCTCTTCGCTTTCCTTCAGCAAAAAGATCTATGCGGGAGCATGTGTCAACTTTACACATTGGCATGTTTGGCGGTGACCATCCCAGTATCTACTGCCTCTGTCAAGCAGACATTTTCATCCCTAAAACACATTAAAACGTATTCAAGAAAGACTGGGCAGGCTCGACTGTCAGCACTGGCCTCCATGGCAATCGAGAAGGACCTTTTATTGGAACTGAAACGCACCGATGTACTGTACAACCATTGAACTCTTTATAAAGAAAGAAAGGAGGATGGACTTTATCTTCAAATGATTAGCAGCTTTAGTAAGTTTGATGGATTTTTATGTATCTTTACTAGCCGGGCCTGGTTGTGCCTTTGAGTGTGTGTGGTGGCATGTGCGTTTAGGCCCAGCAACTTGGCTGGAATCTGTGGGGAAACCTGTTGAATCATGGTTGTGTTATTTGTGTTTTACGGCATTTTTGCTTGCTTGGTGGTCGTATGAGTAAATGTGACTGATTGTTGTGAGTTTGTTCTTGTTTCTTTGGTAATAACATTGATTTGGGCTATGTGGTGTCTATTTGTGATGCAGCATCCTGTCATACTGTGTAATAGTGGTACATCCTTGATGGTTTCAGTCACCATGTACGTATGTCTCTGCAATTAGTGTATTGTAACTCTCATAGGTGTTGACCCTCGTGTTAAAGCACTTTATTCCACTTGATAAAGGTTACTGTCACTGTGAATATGGGGTGGTTATATCAAATGACAATAGCCTATAGCCCGAGTGTCATGGTGAGGTTATTCGAAGGCGGTTTAATTGCGGGAAGATAGCACTGAAGGCCTAGGTGTAAAATACATGTCCCGCCACCGAGTATTATCTTTAATTATATTTAAGTATTTAAGTAATTAAGTGAAAAACAACCACAGCATATAGCCTAACACTGATTTGCATTGGATTTCTAATATACAAACAGTTCAGTTTTAACTTGCAAAAACTACTTATCAAGTAGCCACGATAGAAAGAACTTTTCCCATCCAGCATGTCCTTCACTTAAAATAGGCCATAGCTTACATGTTATACACACATATAGCCTAACAATACACTATCTGGAAACTACTAAACTACATCTAAACTACAAACACGAAGTTGCTTTAACCAAGAAAATCTACCTGTGGTTGGGGGGGCGTGGTTTGTGTGCTGGCTGCAGAGAGAGTGGCACTCACCTTGCCACACTACCAACAGTGCAAAACACAAGAGATAATACTATCTCTTTCAAAAGATGTCCTTGATTTTAAATTGACCATAGCCCACATACTTAAGCAGGACGCAGGCCATCATCCACTTGCTATTTTTGCTGAATAGCTCCCTTAGTCTCATTGCAAGACCACTACCATGTCCAGCAGATTTGTAGAGCCTCATCATACTAATGACACTGTTATTGTCATAATCCAAGTCAAGGCTTTCAGCTAAAGATTCCCTGAGATAGATTTGAGGATGGAACGGTGACGCAAGGTCTCAAAAAAGTTGAGAAACTTAGTTGAATACCCCAAGCATTGACATGTCTGCGTCAAGGGTCAACTGCACAATAAATGACGTAAGCTTTGACAAAGCAAATAGCCAACCACACAGACCAGTCTGTTTTGTGCTTATTATAAATGCCTATAACCAGGTGGCTGTTTCTTTTCCATTAATTACTTGGAGCATCCAGAAAATTGAAGCTAATGCAGCAAGCAAGACCACTACCATGTCCAGCAGATTTGTAGAGCCTCATCATACTAATGACACTGTTATTGTCATAATCCAAGTCAAGGCTTTCAGCTAAAGATTCCCTGAGATAGATTTGAGGATGGAACGGTGACGCAAGGTCTCAAAAAAGTTGAGAAACTTAGTTGAATACCCCAAGCATTGACATGTCTGCGTCAAGGGTCAACTGCACAATAAATGACAATCCAGCAGGGCATCATCTTGGGGTCCATCCAGCAGGGCATCATCTTGGAGTTCATCCAGCAGGGAATCATCTTGGGGTCCATCAGGGAGGGGTTCATGGCCTGTGGTTTTGTCCAGTGTGGGTTCCTCATGTTCATCTTCTTGGTCTGATTCACTCTCATATCTTTGAAATATCCTTTCTCTCTCAGCTTCCAGGATGTTTTCAATGAATGAAGGGACTGACCCTTCCAGACTTAAGTAATGTTCTCTGTGCCCCTCAGCAATGTGTCCAAGGACCAACAATAGTAAACTGTCACAGTATTAGACTGAGATATAATAGAAGAGTCATCAATTCCCAGTGTGGAGACAATGAGAAATTGAACATTGAAAATCTCAACAGCCCTTTGTAGTGTTATGTGATCGCCATAGGTCCCACATCGTGACATACTATCCAAGTATGCATCCCAGTCATTCCCATCAACATAGTGTGACAAAGGTGTTCCATTTCCGGTAAATGGATTAGACCTGAGATCTTGAACAATTTCATCCCTTAGAGAAGCTGCTGATCTGAATATTCCTAGTGTGGCCAGCTGATCAGCCATGGCAGTGAACTGGCAATTTCCATCTGGTGCTGGGTCAAGCCGTACACTCAACTGCAAAGATTAATAGTCCTTCAGTCAGTCTTTGTGTGTGTACTGCATCAAAAGTGGATGTAATGGTTGCGCAGACTTTGAAGATTTAGAACGCATTTTTTCTTGCTGTCATGTTGTACTTGTACATCAGACACAAAGAACCATTTTTCTTGCAAGTTGGGGTCACCAGGAATCTGAAACTGAACTTTGTATTTTTAAAGCTTTACATTTCGTTTTAGGATTCTACCAGGCAATACCCGATACCTTGTTGAAACTCAATGGGCACCATCTTTCACCCTGACCAAAACAGCATCATTAACATGATACACAGATGGTGGATTTTGTTTAGATGCATGCCGGATCATCCGCTTACTACAGTGCTCAGTGGCTTTTTCTCAGTCTGCTTCGTTTCTCTTCAAACTTAAGTCGCTGTTTCAGGGAGGGTAAATTAGTTTGTGGATTGTTCACAGATTCTTTACTGACATTGGATGGAGACCCTGCCAAGAGACATATTACCCTATTACTTTTTCTCCCATAGTATACTTCAAATGGAGACATCCAGTTTAAAACTTCCTTGGGGTCCTCATATAGCACTCTGGAATAAGCTGGTAAATGCTTTACCCAGATAAAAGATAAAAGCTCAAACCTTTATGCCAATAACCATGTGCTGGTTAGCAATTAAACCACTAGCTAACCTAGCAGATAATATTGGTCTTAGAAAGTTTTTGACAGGAATATTTTGTTTTCCTTCACTCTGTTTAACATCATATGAATGTATTCATAGGAATAGTTCACAGATTTTACAAATGTCCATGTTTATTGACTCATTTATGTGCAAACTAAGTTGCTGACATGTTTTTTTTGTAAGTTTGAGCATTTTAGAGAAAATTAGCAATAGCTACCAGGCCTGTTAGAAAGTATTACATACATTTAATTAAACAATGTGATAATGAGGGAAATTAATAATAAGATTACAATCAACATTCTTGATGCTGTCTGTTATACCCCTCCACTTTGTTTACATTGGCTAGTTAAATGACCAATTTATTCACAACACAGAAAACATTAAGTGAATAGAACACATTTCCACAATGGTAATATCTAAGTTACCACATATTAGAACTTATTAAGTATGAGCATCATCATGCAATATATATTTAATGGAATTTTTGATATATATTCAATTCAATCTAATTACTACTTTTTTTTGACAAATCTACAGTTAACCATTATTGTGACCTGTACCCTTTGGGCCCTATGTATGGGATATGGATAACAGCAATCAATGTGTGAGGATGTCTACAATGTCATAGTTAAGAAACTAAAGGGAGAGTTCAATGTTCCTGTAGCCGAACGTACGAGAACGCAACAAAATGCTCTAGTGAGGCAGTGGAGGAATAGAGATCTCTATTCTCTAAGCCAGGATGGACAGACATTATTGTGTGCCGGGAAACCAGTTGCTTTGAAGTCTAGATGAGCAATACTCTGGAATTGAGAGGACCCACAAAGTGCTAAGGAAAAAGATCATGTATGATCTTTTTCCTTAGCACTCTGTGGGTCCTCTCTACCTTTCCTTGGCTTTGGGGATGGTACGGTGAATTCTCAATTATTCTGACTTGCATTGATTCCATCAGCGTTCTCACTGCTCCTTTAAATTCTCCTTCTTGATCATACTGCAAAACTTGAGGTGGGCCATGTTCAGAATAGATAAAGATGTTTTGCAATCTCTGAGCTATCTTTACCTTTTAATGGTCTCAGCCACGTGTATCGACTAAAGACATCAACTACAGTGAGTATGTATCTATATGTAAAACTGCCATGTATAATCTTCCATTTCCCCATACCAAGGAGGTCAATCTGATGCCTAATGGGCCTCGGAATGGGTTTATTTCCAAATCTAGCCTTGGGGAGTTGGTAGCGTTTGGAGCTGTTCAGGATTCTTTGAACCTTTCTTTCACTAATTCCAGAGTATTGCTCATTTATTCGCTTATTCAGCTTCCTTGCACCTGATCCCTTGGTGTCATTCAGACATTTGTTTACCATGCCATCAACCCTAGATTTCAAAGCGACTGGTTTCCCGGCACACAATAATGTCTGTCCATCCTGGCTGGTGTTATTACATAATGAAGTGAAAATGTACTGCATTTTGTCGAGTTATTACATAATGCGGTGTTTTTACATAATGCGTTGTTACATAGCCTGTCCCTATTTACAGCTTGTCACTATAATGTATTTTCCTCTCCATTCCCGTTAAAATAAAAGCAGCGGTCATTTGCCTGCAAGCCACTGTTCTAGGTTCAGGAGTCCTGCAGTCAAAGTGTTTACAGTCAGCTATGAATTTGAGTGATCACATTTGCCACCTGGCGGTGGTTGTGAGTACAAATAGTTCCGGTGGGAAAAAAAAAAGTAAATTTGCATCTGCCTGAAAGATCTCATGAGGTCGCAGCACCAAATGAAACCTTAACCTCTTAGAGCAAAGCCCCTAGTGGTCGGCACGCCGGCTTGCCAAGATTGCTGAACTCAGACATTCAGTGCAACCAAAGTAGGAGTTAAAAACAGAAACGCTTTGTTTTAGTTTCATTAGTAGACGATACACAACAACTATACCAAATACGGAGTTTCGCAACGCCACCATTGTCGCTCTGGCCATTCATTTAACAAGCACCCCTCCCTGCAGTCTCATCTGAAACTACACCCCCCACCCATGATGAAATGGACAATATTGTCTATCTGGACATTCATAAAAATATTCTTTCACCACTAAACAATTGTATTCTGTCATAGAAACAAGATAGACCTGACAATAGCCCTAAGATATGCCAATACAGCAGTGAAAACGCTGCTCACTGAATAACAAAATGACAAAGTTTAAAAAAATTATACCATGTCATTTTACAGTCAAAATCTGGGACTCAATATTGAAGAAATATACGACCTTGCTATTGGTTTATGCATAGAGATGTCCCTTTTGAGACTGAGTGGTCATATATTGCCTTGGACAATCAGTTTGTTAAATATACGCACATTTGTGGCGCCTGGGTACCTTCCAAAATAGCTGTGCGTAATACCACACGTTGTTTACGGTAATGTCACCCTTTTTAGTACAGTCTGGCTTGATAATTCATTTACTCAATAGGTGAGAGTATAAGCTTTCTAACGATGTATAACATGTCTAATTTTGCTTTGGAATAGCGTTTTATATCTCAGCGTAACCAAAATTTTCTCATCATCACATTCACTCTTTGGTAGCAGTAAAAGACACTGCACCTGACGAAACGTCCTATTATTATTGAGGACTTCTGAGCATAGCTAAGCCATATATTTGCTGATAGACCTAGCTGACATCGTTTTCTGGAGCAAAATAGAAGCGGATAAGACAGTATCAGTATCATTGATTTACTGTCTCTGTCTCCATCTACTGAACACAGATAAGATTTCATCATTGCTATTTAAGTCTTACTGCTCAAAATATTTCTGATATAAACGTTATTTTTGAAATTGAGTGTCTTTAAATAGGTTAGTAGTATTATATAATGTGGATATTTCACACTGTAACATAAGCGTTAGTTAGTACTGTAACAGTTTTTGTGATGCATGCAACAGTGATGTGAGAGATGGAACAGTGCCAAAACGTGTTGGACGGTTGAAAATTGTTTTCATGTCCTCCCATCCCCATACAAGAAAACATACGAGAGTACAGAGTATAGAAATACATACAAGAGTTAATTATTACACATTTAGGTACTGTACAGCATTGTGTGACAATATTTTTGGATTATTTTCTAATCTGACAGCAATGTTTCATCTTAAACCTTCATAAGGGGCTCATTTATATGCTTTATAATGGACAAAAAGCATTTTATTAATTTTTTGAGAGATTTTGGATATGTCTCTGGACCCATAGCTATTTTAGACCGGAAAAGTTCTAATTCCCACTTGATAATGATGCAACAGTGAGTTTCTTCAGTCAAACAGTTGATTTGTAGTGAAATACATGATTATGTTGTGATTTACAGCAATGCATAATTTAGATATTTTGGGTAGATTTGGAGACGCTGGGTACACTGCTTACTTTTTGATTCATAGATCTTCAGTAGTTCTGTGTATCCACCCTTCGATTTGATGTACTTGTGGTCAAGAAGTTTTTGATCCAGAACATGTATAGTTTAACCTGCTGTATATTTGCAATCTCTCAGTATTTCATTGCAAACTAAAAAAGAGCAAATTGATTTTTGATTTTTTGTCAATACAATTTCATTTGTGGTACTTTAGTTTATATTCATAATTTAGGAAGAAATAATCTAAGTTAGTATTGTAAATGGTACAAATGTCTTGCTTCATTTAAGCCATTTTTCAAGTCTCTGTGATGCTCACATCTGGAGTTATTAAGCTTTAAATAGGGTACCCCCTAAATGGGCAAGGATTGGTCAGATTTGGCATGTGCGCTAAGGGGTTAAGATATTAAACTATTCAGACATCAACAAAAATGAAAAGGTACTTTTTATATGTAATATTATTGTTTTGTTTTTTATTTGTAAAGAAACATTCAGACATTTGCTCTCACCACTAGGTCACCCTGCCGGCTACATGATTGCTGTTAGGCTCCCCCTGTGTTGAAACACTTTGGCCCCTTTGCTGGCTTTGTTTATGTTTTGATTAGCTGCATTGTGACATTTTCTTCAACTGAAAATGATTGTGTGAGTTCACAATAGTATGTGACAGCTAAACATCAGTTTTACATGTACTTTGAGGTTGTAAAAGGTTTGTTTTTGTTGATGATTTTTATAAGATTGAGGTAAAGCAGACCTGTATTTTGAGCTAAGATGGCTTGTGAAAAAAGGAAAAAGCTCATGTTCCATAAATACTGTATGTCACACTCTTCAAGAATGTTTTATACAATTCATTTTGTCTGTATGCATGTAGATGTGACGTTTAATACACTTTGGAGTTCATACTAAAGAATAGGTTACATGTTTATGTCAGAGAAACACCTCTAGACATCCTGTAATTTGTGGCCACAGGTTGAAAAGTAAGCAGCTGTTAGACCGTCTGCTATGCTGTTACAAAGTAAAGCGCACATGTAAATAAAGCTTGAATGATTTGAAAATACTGCAGTTCAAATGCCAGTCAACAGTAAATGAATTTTTTGACCAATATCAAATGAATTTTGACCAATAAAACATGTGTTTAACTGCCACCTGTGTGTGGTACTAAATTTTTCTTTGTGCTACTGAAATTTTTAGATTACTAGCACCAGTGCTACCACCTAAAAAAGTAAGCGTACAGCCCTGCCAAGAAGCCTGCACACCTGATCGCTCACCTGACCATTATTTCATAGATCTCTTCCTGCACATGTTGGAAAGTCATAACATTGGCCAACCAGTTCAATGACTTCATTATCGACATCTGTCCCTACACCCAACACCTGAGGATGTGTCCATTATCTTATCACTACATTAGCACTGGCATCAATCACTGCATCTGTTATTATTTGTCGGGAGCAAAGGACTTAGCAATCCAAAGCTGGATTTGTACTCCAGAAGGGACATATTAAGAGTTTTGACAATATCTTGCCATGAGTTAGCCGACATTTTGGTGACTTTATAATCTTTCAAAGCTTAATCATACAGACAACGTTACTTATTGCAGGGGATTTTCCTCTATCCCCTACCTGTTTATGAACAGCAGTCAAAACAAAAATAAAGAAGTAAAGCAAAAAAAAAATAGAATAATCTATGACAATGAATTTTGGTGTTATCTCTCGCTGTGTTCCCACTGCCATAAAAAAAAACAGGTAGGAGACATCGAGGAAAAAGAGCAACACATTTTTCAGTAGAAAATATGTCATTTTTGTCTAGCTGCACTAATCAAAAGCATATTGCGAACAAGCATAAATTAGGCTTTTTGTGAGTCACAAGTGGTCCACTGTAGGCAAAGATAGCAGACCAATGGTGGAACCAGCCAGTGGTTCACTGATATTTTTACTCACTGGTTGCTCTTCTGCCCGCTGGAGGATTGGTTGTCAGACAGATGACCACTCATTTGCCTTGTTCATCACAGATTACGGTTATTTAATTTAAAAAAATGTTATTTAATAAAATAACAGTACATTTGCTGAGTCATACTGGTGCAAAATCAGTGCACAAATAAAAAAAAAGGTGTATTTGCATTCCAGCTCAAACATTCACCACATTCGGCTAACATATAGTAATTGGTCAATTTTCCCCCTCTAATGTTGGTCAGGCTCTAGTGCCAACAATAAATGAGTAAGTTCAAGAAGGCCTTTTCAAAAACTACCAAGAGGGATTATATGAAAATAGTTCCCACTTTCTACTTAGCAACTGACTTTTTGTTTGAGCAAGTTATAGCACTGCAGTACTGATAAATGCACAAGTCAACGATCACACACAGAACAAAGTAAAACAGCCTGACGACCGACTTACAGCGACATTGCGGATCTGCTGCCCAGCAAACCAGTGCAGCTGCTCCAGCACTGCCTGGAAAATTTCGGTCTGGTGAGAAGGGAGGTCCCGCACGCTGTCATGAAGCACATCCGCCAGCAGAGTTAGAGTGCAGGCAGCTCCAAACACAATGCCTGCAACAGTGAGGAACAGAAGCCTCCTCATGTTCATGTGGGTGAGTGTCAGTCCTCAAACATATCAGGTGAAAATTCACAAACTATAGGCATGAGTGTGACTGCAGGCATGCTATAGATATTTCCCTAACAATGTTGTACTAAAGGTTTCCTCATTCCCATGAGTAGTTATGAAAACACACACAACAACTTTGATTAATAATGATTGTAATAATAACAACAACAACAATGTACAGCACTTATTACAGGGCATTTGAAAACTATGAATCAATTTCAATACATACATACTTTCAAAGAAGGAAGGAAGGATGTTGGCAAAATAACCTTATTCTCAACCATAAATATATACTTCCTCTATACTCTAACTGTCCAGGATATATAGTCAATTCTGTTTATCATAATCAAGGACTTAATAATGATTTCTGATAATCAGAACCTCATGTATATTTACTTTATTAAGATAAATGTTTTAAATTCTTCCTGGATAACACCCCTAAAAACATGCCTTAAAACATGTCCCCCCCCCCCCCCCCCCCCCCCATAGAAAAAAACCCACTATTGATCACTCTTACCAGAATTAGCACCCAGTCTCTTTGCTCCCATTTCTCTCCAAAAACCTTTGAGTGTTATATTTGAATATAACATATGTTTATATTCTTACTTTATCCTTGATCTGCTTTTGATCCACATTTGCTGAAAACATCTGCTAGGTGACCAAATTGTAAATTTTAAATTGTAAACTGCATCAGGGCTGGCAACTCCACAGAGAATACAGTGTTTAACTGGATTGTGTCCTACCTTTCTTGATGTTACTTCCTGACTCCCAACTGGACTACACCAAGACCCTCCTCAGTGGCTCCTCTAGCTAGGCTTATACTGAAAGAATGAGGAGCCTCCTACAACGGTCAGACTGCATTTAGGCTAACTAACTCTCATCTTCTTTTCTAGGATGATCCTTGCACTTTAGGAGATCCGTTTACTGAATGCTTACTGAATTTGCGGAACACTTAATTTTGCAGCATACGATGTCCAATTTGTTGTAGAATTTGTTAAATACATTCATACACCTTGAAATGCTTGAATATGATTATCACCAAAAATGTAATATATTACAACCACTGATGTTTTTATTCACACAGTAGCGTAGAACATCAGTGTTTTTGTATAGGAATAAAGAAATGTGGTATCACTCAGAAGGTATAGAGCCCCATTACTAATCATACATGAAACATGCATATGATCAGATTTGATCATTAACTGTGCTTATGAACATTCATGAATATTTTTGCACTTAACATAAAAAAAGAATTTAATACCTTTGTTCTTTGGCTTGATCAAAATCTACGTTGCAAAAAGGCATATATGCAGACGAGGTCCCTACATAGAGAAAGTTTTATTATTTAAGAAAAATCAATTTCAGTAGTTACAGACCGCATATCAGCAACAAAATGTTTATAAATACAATAATTGTATTATATTACATGAATATCAAATAGGTTAGTTAATGTTGTTAACTGATAGCTCATCTACATAAACCCAAATTCTTCAATAGTTTTTATTTTGTTCCAGTTTATTCAGTTTTAAGACCAGGTTTGCTATTTGTAATTTAGTTTTCATTTTCGATTACAATGTTTTTCTTCCACACCTAGTTTTTTCCCTTTAAGTTTAGTTTATGATAATAACCTCGATGGGAACACATACAATTAATTTACTTTATGAATGAAAGTGATTGATGATGATGATGATTGATAATGACATAAAGACCAACAAGCATGCAACCAAACCAAACACAGCAATAGTGTATTTGCTGATTTTGGATTACTTGGCTAATCATGCCTTGGGAAGAGAGGGTGTCTCTAGGGGCCATACAGATACTTTTGTGGAGAGTCATTAACTGCTCAGGTTTGCACATGATCCTGCAAGTCAGCCTGCCTTCTATGGAATTGCTAGAGAGTTTCCTTATGCTTATCAACATGAACAGGCATGCATGTCCAATTTAAGAACAATTGGCATTCATCATGTGATATACCTGGGATAAGCACAAAATCAAATGTCTGTGCATGTTTCATGAATCCTCCATTGGTTTTTCATAGCAGCTTTCATATAGAACAAGGTAAGAAGGATTTAAGAAAAGTTTTGTGAATGATGCCCCATAATTGTAATGCAAGCCTAAAAAGCTAATTGTATTGCAACAAAAGAAGGTATGAACAGATGGTATATTTACACAGCTATACCTGAATCCAGAGAAATCTATTTCAATTCAATTTCATTTGTATAGCATTTTTCACAAAGAAATGCCAAATACGCTTTACTGAGTAGCAAGGCAAGAAACAGCAAAAAGAGCAAACACCAGGCCCCAAAATGGCAAGTACATGAGGTAATAAAAAAAAAAAAATTAAAAAAAAACTCCCAGTGGGCAGAAATCCCAGGAGGACCCGGCTACAGGCTACCCGGCCCAACCTCCACTGGCCAGCCTGGTGTAAAGTAGCGATAGAATGGAATGTAACAGAAATGCTATAAGGATAAGGGATCCATCATAGCAAATAAAAATGTGTTAAGCAGGTTACAGCTGAGGTAATAGCTCACAAGAATAATGGAAGATAAAATTGTATAGTCACTATAGTGTAGTTTACAGGAGCCGGGTGATATTTCAGAGCTCCAGGCTGTGTCAACGCATAGGCAGGGGAGGAACAGGGCTGAAGTGGTTCATGACCATGGAGCGAGGAAACAAGCTAGAGCAGTCTTTGAACTCAAGGCGAGGTAGGGGCAAAAGCCTACCTTGAACTTGTTTTTGAGAAATTTGAAAGAATTTTGAAAGAAAGAGAGGAATAAGAGCATTTCTAAAGAATGGCAGGGGAGCATGGTGCAATGTGAGCAGGTCAGGCTTAAGCCTGTGTTGAAGAGGGGCAGGGATTCTACTGTCCATTAACTGCATTGAGAAGCTCATTCCACATCTGGGAGACCAGAACATACAGGAAACATAACCTGCCCAGGGGTAGCAAAATAGAGAGGTCTCGTAAGTGTGTAGGGTAGAAATTGACCGACTGATCGATCGGCCTGGCTGATACAGCATATTCCCTCCAAACACATGCATATGCACTGCCTGACATCTTATGAGGTGCAGAGGAAACAAACCACCTTTGCACGAGGGAAATCCAGTTAGCCAGCGAGAGCCATTGAAATCCTCAGAGAGAGACTGAAACCCCATGAGAGAGGTCCAATGAACAGAGAGTGCAGACCAGTGCGTGGCGAATGAAACATAGCACCCAGTTAGGTAGCTTCACATTATTTACCTAGATAAATACTTAGTAGCTAGTTACCCAAGACTACACCACACTGCTACCTGGCTGTCTGTGAAGCCAATATGACATTAGTCGGTGTTCAATTCTGAATCTGCCGTCGGCATCAAAGCACAAAAAATAAATAAATACCTGAATAAATTCTTAAACATAAGTAAACAGAAAACAAAAACAATGTTGGACTTGAAAAGCTTATTGCTGGTTAAGTTTCTTTTTTCTACAAATTTATTTGTTATGCGCTAATTTATTTTTTATTTGCATGTGTTTCGTTTAAAAGAAAATGTAAATGCTGTTTCTGTGCATATTTTCAATTTTGAAAGGCATTTTTTCATGTAAAGATTTGGTTGGATATACTGGAATTGTCATGGAACATGCAACTACATTTTGGCTAAAGTGTTTTAATAAACTAAGTTTGACATGTACCAGATAAAATAATATATCAGCATAATATTGGCTATCCGCCTCACTCGTTGTCAAAACATCGGCCCTTTGAAAATAAATGCATATTATTCAATCTCTAGTGTAGGGAAGGACCACTTATCACATTTACTGACTCTTAAATGCATATTAGTCAATCTCTAGTGTAGGGAAGGACCACTTATCACATTTACTGACTCTTAAGACACCTATTATTTTCCTCTACGATGTGTTGGTGATGGCAGAGAACCTAGTTGACAAAGTGGCCCTACTGTGCGCTGCTGCATGACTTTATACTCACCACTCTCTGTATGCTGGACTTTGTTCAGTTCTGGGATTAAGGCTGGAGCCAGAATCACGGGATACAGGAGGTTCTTAAATTTCATCTCAATACCTTAAAGACGAAAGTTCAATAATTACAACAATATTATCAGCCTGGAATAATACTACCATAGCATATAAGAACATCATAAAATATATAATGAGAACAGACCATTCAGCCCAAATAAAATAAATCATAAACCAAATTTTCAAAGTTTTTTAAAATGTTGTAATTTATTGAGGGTGCAAAATTTTTTCACTCAACTTAACAGGTATCGGACATATTTTTGCTTTGATTTGCTTTGAAACAAACAATCTGAGATCAACAATGTTATAGCAAGGGTAAAAATGTAGTAATATAAATACTAAGTGCATAATCATCGTTGTGTGAATACCTATATATTTCTTTACACGTTTACATGAAATGTAAATCCACATCCTGCTGAGAATGCCTAGATCACTGAAGGGTTATGTTGGGGACCAGCATACTGGTACCAGCTGGTCTAGCATGGGTTTACCAGCACATTACATTACTAATTTGACTCTGCTAACTCACTAAACTGACCTACTGGCACAGTAATTTTTGAACATCTAAAAGCTAACATTGTAATATAAACAATAAGTATGAAACCATTAACTTTGAACTCTTTTTTTGGGATTTATTGTAATACACGTTCAGAATGAGATGCAAGCAAGGGGTAGGGGAGTGTTGGGGGGGATGACAATTCATCAAGCAGAAGAGCAGTGGTATGGCATGAGCAGTGGTAGGAAAATCCTCTTCTCCCTCCAGTCAATTCACACCCCGTTAAGCTCCTGAGCATGTTTAAATGTTACGTAAAAGGGGACATGTACATACACCAGTGTTATACTTTCTCATTTGGACTCGGATGGAGGCTATAGGCCTAGATCACATTTCCCATAAATGAATCCAATTTAGATTAAATACAGATTAAGATATTGTCATTTAAATAAATATTTCATTGCATGCCTGAATTTGATGAAAATTATGCACAGTCCAACAATAAATGACAAATATTTTGTCCAACTGGTGGCATGTCAATGTCCCCAATAAAACCTGGAGTTCCTGAAATTGATGTTTCTCCAAAGATGGCCCCAATGCGCCCGTTGACTTTCAAAAGCCACAGATGCAGTTGTATTAGGATAAAAAACGAAAGTGTGTGGAGTTTAACCCAAAGCTGTATCAAATGCCAAAAATTCCAGACTTTTACCATTACAATCTTTGGCACTGCTATTGTTGAGATACTAAAGCATTAAAGTCATGATTTTCCAGAGACATCAATGATAAAGCAGTTGAACAACAGTTAATTTGCTTTTTAAAGCTGTGTTTAACAAACAATGAACTATGTTATATAGCCATACCAGGATTTTATAACACCGTCAAATCAAGTTTCAAAACATGTTTTTATAAATCAAAACATATACAGTCCCCTCCAAAAGTATTGGAACAGCAAGGTCAATTCCTTTGTTTTTGCTATACACTGAAGACAATTGAGTTTGAGGTCAAAAGATGTACATGAGATGACAGATCCGAATTTCAGCTTTTATTTCCTGGTATTTTTATCTAGATTTGTTCAACAACTTAGAACATATCACCTTTTGTATCAGACAACCCAATTGTTAGGTGAGCAAAAGTATTGGAACATGTGACTGACAGGTGTTTCTTGTTGCCCAGATGTGTCCTGTTAGATTGATTGGTTAAACAATAAATAGTTCTGAATGTCTTCTCTTGGTTTTAGCCTTGGGTTTTGCCTGTGAAAACTGCATTTGTGTTATAAAAGATAAACTAACATGAAGACCAGAGAGCTGTCTTTGGGTGAAAAGCAAGCTTAGAAAAAAGGGGAAATCGATCAGAGCCATTGCACAAGCATTGGGGATAGCTTGTACAACTTGGAATGTCCTGAAAAAGAAAGAAACCGCTGGCGTACTGAGCAACAGATATCGAACAGGTCGACCAAGGAAAACAACAGCAGTTGATGACAGAAACATTGTGAAAGCTGAGAAGAAAAACCTCAAAACATCAGTCAGTGACATCACAAACAATCTCCACAGGACAGGGGTGAAGGTATCTCAATCAACCGTTCGAAGAAGACTTAGAGAGCAGCAATATAGAGGCTATACCACAATATGCAAACCACTCATCAGTAGTAAGAATCGGAAGACGAGATTACAATTTGCAAGGAAGTACAGAGATGAGCCACAAAAGTTCTGGAACAAAGTTTTATGGACTGATGAGACCAAGATTAACCTCTACCAAAGTGATGGAAAGGCCAAAGTGTGGAGAAAGAAGGGATCTGCTCATGATCCAAAACATATAAGCTCATCTGTGAAGCACGGTGGAGGAAGTGTCATGGCTTGGGCTTGCATGGCTGCTTCTGGAGTGGGCTCACTAATCTTTATTGATGATGTAACTCATGATGGTAGCAGCAGGATGAATTCAGAAGTCTACAAAAACATTCTGTCTGCCAACTTACGGAGAAATGCGTCCAAACTAATTGGGAGGAACTTCATCATGCAGCAAGACAATGACCCAAAACACACTGCCAACACAACAAAGGACTTCATTAGGGAGAAAAAGTGGAAGGTTTTAGACTGGCCAAGTCAATCACCAGGCCTTAACCCAATTGAGCATGCATTTCACATCCTGAAGAGGAGATTGAAGGGAAAAACCCCCCGAAACAAACAACAACTTTAAGAGGCTGCAGTAAAAGCCTGGAAAAGCATCACAAAAGAAGAATGCAACAGTTTGGTGATGTCAATGGGTCGCAGTATTGATGCAGTTATATTAAGTGTTATTTGCTTTCATTTACTTAAATACTCTCCTTTCCAATACTTTTGCTCACCTAAAAATTGGGTGGTCTGATACCAAAGGTGCTATGTTCTAAGTAGTTCAACACATCTAGGTGTAAATACCAAGAAATAAAAGCTGAAATTCTGAACTCTTGTCTCATGTTCATCTTTTTATCTCAACCCCAAATGTATTCAGTGTATTGCAAAAACAAAGGAATTGGCCTCGCTGTTCCAATACTTCTGGAGGGGACTGTAAATCAGGAACTGCATGAACTCCACCACCACCCCTACCTGATGGACACTGATGTCAATTATAAACTTAAAAAATAATTTTATAATTAAAAAAATAGCTCCTCATCTTCATTATGAACTACTGTATACCACGAACTCCTAACTAAATAACTTTTGTTTGTTAATACTTTTTCTCCCCTCATTGTTGTACCCATACTTCACCTTTATGCTTGATTTGCATACACTTGGATAATTTAAATAAAACATCAAAAAGCTTCCCTGGGTGGAATACATCTTCGACTATTATTGCTCTTACTCAAACTTCCCCAAGTTGTATTTTTGGGAAGACAAGCTCCTGCACATGAGCTGGCAGTGGCGTCAGACGTATAAATTGCATATGTCAGCAACGATTACAGCATCAATTTATGCACCAGTAACAACCTGATTTGATAAAGATTATGAAATTAGATATTACAAAACTATTTTCTTGAAATAAAGGTCACAACTCAATTTGAATGGCAAAACCTGCTATGGGCCTCTTTTTAGATGAGTCTGAAACAAAAAGCTGAAAAAATTCTACGTTTCATTTATGAATTATAGCAGTTTTGTTATATATAGGCTACAGGAAAATGTATCGAGGCATATCACAGAAACACTGAGAAAAGCACTAAAATGTGCATGACAAAACAGAAAATAGAATGGACTTACTTAAAGAGATACAAAGTTTGGTCATAATGAATATAGCACATTTCACATTTCTCTTTGGAGAGACTTTTTTCTTATTCAAAGTAGGGGTGGGCGATATGGCAAAAATATCATATCATGATTTTTTTCAGGCATGATCACAATCCACAATATTATCACGATTCTTTTCATGTTGGTTTTTAAGACTATTTTGCAAGTTAATGAACAGTGCAATCAAACTAATATCCCTATTTAAGAAAATATTGCCCTTCAAGGAAACAAAACCTAAAAGAAAAAGAATAACAGAGACCATTTGGGCCAAAGTACCAGATTTTAATCAAGTGCAATTCTGCAAAGTATTAAGTTTGTACCGCTACCGCTAGCCTCTAGCTGCGTGGATGTGCCTGAAGCACTCACGTGAGATCCCCTGATTATTTGGCTTTCCACATGCTCTTTGGGGTGCTTTCTCTTGAGGTGATTAAAAAGGTTCGTCGTGTTGCCATCCCATGTGCGAACATTTTCTTTGCAAACTTTGCAAATAACGTTGTTTTGCGCCGTGTCAGTTTTGGAAACCCCAAACCAGTTCTGTATCACAAACATCAAATTTATTTTAGGGACCATGCAACTCCTCATGTTGTCAAATAAAAAAGGGGGAGGAAAATAAATCCAAGGCGCTAAGTACTGTTTACTATTATTGGTTTATTGGTAAAATGGTAAAATGGACTGCATTTATACAGCGCTTTACAATTGATGCCTCTCATTCGCCAGAGCAGTTAGAGGTTAGGTGTCTTGCTCAAAAACACTTCGACACGCCCAGGGTGGGGTTCGAACCGGCAACCCTCCGACTGCCAGACAATCGCTGTTACCTCCTGAGCTATGTCGCCCCTTATTGGTGTGTCTGTTACGGGAGGTGCAACAGGGACTAGCGAATAGTGTGATTTTAGGTTTGGCTGAGAAAACAACCTTGGATGCCGTGTATGAGCAATGTCAGTGCAACTGATAGAATGTGCAGTTTCACTGTAGCCCGATACTCCCGATCTCTCTGGAAAGGCAGATCGTGGAGACATTTTAATCAATCACAATCTAACATTGTCATATCGCCTACCCCTAATTCAAAGTCTCAGTTTCAGAGAAAACCTGAAAATATATTGGTGCGATTATCTCTGAGTTCTAACCCTATCATTTCCATCACTACAGTGTTTGTCAAAATGTTCCGCCATTATGATTTTTTTCAAAAACACATTTTTTGCTTCTTCAACAAAGTTGATCCAATATGACAGAGTCTGGCGTAAACTTTTTTTTCCGATGCTGCAAACCATTTGTCCATGACATGTCAATCAATTTTTATAGGCATGACCATTTTTACTAAACAGCTGTGACTCATGAACATGTCCAATCCTCACCAAATTTGGTATCTACTGCACGTGCAGTACTTGATTCTGAGGATGTGTGCACATTTTGGGGCCTCCCTGCCAATAGATGCCGCTATAACAAGCAAATAAATTGAAATGCCTGTAACAGATTAATCAATGAAGCTTAAATTTAGTGTACAATATCTCAGTGAAGGTCTCCAGCAGTGAGTCATATCTTAAAAACATGGCTGTCATCAGCCAATCAGATATCAGTAGCCATTTGACAGGCTTAGCAATGGCTAATTACCATGAACGTGCTGAGCATGTTGACCTCTCAACTTAGTACTACTATGTAAAAATTTGGATCAGTCAGCCATTAGGGGGCATGCTATAGCAAATATGTATGTTTACTAAAAGTACGTCTTTGGCTACGGTAAATGGAAAATCATATCATTTACATCAGTAGACCCTACTTCTTGAGCTTAACAACTTTGCCTCAAGAAACACCATCGGCAACCATTATGATTTTCCACCATTTAGAATTTTACGAAAAGCATACTTTCTGCTTCTTTTTCTACAAAGTTGATTTTACACAGAGCGTAACCTAAGCTTTGCCTACCGTAACTGGGGAAAAAAGTTATTAATATTTATTTTGATGCTGCAAAACATCTGATCATGACATTTCAATCAGTTGTTTTAGGCATGGGCATTTGGGTGGCACGGTGGTGCAGTGGGTAGCACTGTTGCCTCACAGCAAGAAGATCGGAGTTCGAATCTCGACTTGGGGCCTTTCCACGCGGAGTTTGCATGTTCTCCCCATGTCACAATGACCAGAAACTCAGCCCTTCAGAAAATTAACTTCTGTACCTACACCTCATGTAAACAGACAGAATTCACAAACCAGTTTACACATCCACACAATAAAGCCCCAAATTTAAGGGATTTTATGTTTGTTCCTTCTTTTTCCTGCCAATTATATCACCACAAATACTCCAGTACCACAATCAATAATTCTCTGCACTGGGAATTTAGCTGCATTTTTGTAAAATCTTAGCGGCCACCATCTTGGTTCTATGTGGATTGAAAGCTAGCTTGCTTGCTAACTAATAATTGCCCAAAAATAAAAAATGTTGCTTTTACAGCTACGTAACCTTGTAAATCGTTAACCGAAACATGATGTAGCCAGCTACATAGCCATGTTTGTTTCATTTATACAGCTGGCTGGCTACTTAGCAACACAGCTTCATTAAACCAGCTGCATGGCTAGCTAGCTTGCTAATTTCAGCTCAGTTCAGTTAAAGTGAAAAATGAAGTGTTTCCTTTATGCTTTTTGCTAACATTACTGAAGAGTAGTGGCTAGTTATCTAGCACGGCCATATATGGCATTAATGATGGACTGGAGGGCTAACTAGCCACCTGCTTAACTAGACTAGTAGCTACCTAGTTCACTATTCTATGGATGTTTACAACAGCCCACTGGCTAGAAACCTCCTGTGCTGTTAACATATAATCTGAAGAAAAATATGTTTTCAAGGTACAAAAATGTTAAAATAGACAATATTGGCTATCTTTGCTTACTTAAACAAGCAGTATTCCAAAGTGCTACACAATGTTTTCTAAATTATAAGTGCCTTGGCCCTGTGTTCTCATCTTACCATCTGAAGAGAATGTTATCATTCAAACTTCATACAGCACATAAAAATGAAAGGGGGAACTGATGAAAAAAAATTATGGCTTGGATTATTTACTTTTATCCCTTTGTTAACTATAAGTTGAAGGTTTCATTACTGAAAAATATTTCTTTATAAGTAAACTTTACCATGGCAATGAGGAGACAAAAAGACATATTTTGAATCTAGCTTGTGATTTAGCTACAACTTCAACTGAAAGCATTGTGTTACCTTTTCCAGTCTTTTCCCCGAGTCCTAGCCGTAGTATTGAAATAACGTTTACAGGGGAACCTTCTTTTGACAGCTCCAGGACCAAAGTACCAAAAGTAGAATCTATAACGTTAGGCAACACTGATAATGTTGTTATACTTGGGAAGACATAACTTCAGTAACGTGGATTTAACTACCTTACCCATGATGAAGCGAAACTCGCCAACAAGTGATTAGCCATCTAGCTAGCTACCTAAAATCCAATGTATAACATGTCTAATTTTGCAATAGCGTTTTATAAGTCAGCTTAATTGAAAATTTTCTTATCATCGCATTCACTTACGCATTCACTCTGTGGTAGCAGTAAAGGCGCTGCACCTAACAAAACGTCGTCAAAGATTTTTTGTAATTTCTTGGAAAATACTATTATTATTGAGGACTTCTGGGCATAGCTAAACCATATGTTTGCTGATAGACCTATCTGACATCGTTTTCTCGAGCAAAACAGAAGCAGATAGTAGGCTAAATCAATGACCGTTCTGTCTCGGTCTCTATAAGCACAGATAAAATTTCATCATTGCTATGTAAGTATTGCTGCTCAAAATATTTTGGTTATATACGTTATTTTTGAAATTGTCTTTAAATAGGTTAGTAGTATTATATAATGTGGATATTTCACACTGTAACGCAAGCATTTGTTAGTAGTGAAAAGTTTCCCAAACTATAGTGTTGGCAAGTCAGTTAAGACATCTACTTCGTGCATGACAAGTAATTCTTCCAACAATTGTTTCCAGACAGATTATTTCACTTTTAATTCACTTTATCTTAATTCCAGTGGGTCAGAAGTTTACATACACTAAGTTGACTGTGCCTTTAAACAGCTTGGAAAATTCCAGAAAACAATGTCATAGCTTTAGAAACTTCTGATAGGATAATTGACATTATTTGAGTTAATTGTGTACCTGTGGATGTATTTTAAGGCCTACCTTCAAACTAAGTGCCTGATTGCTTGACATCATGGGAAAATCAAATGAAATCAGCCAAGACCTCAGAAAGAAAATTGTGGACCTCCACAAGTCTGCTGTCCTTGGGAGCAATTTCCAAACGCCTGAAGGTACCAAGTTCGTCTGTACAAACAATAGTACGCAAGTATAAACACCATGGGACCATGCAGCCGTCACACCACTCAGGAAGGAGACGCTTTCAGTCTCCTAGAGATGAACGTGCTTTGGTGCGAAAAGTGCAAATCAATCCCAGAACAACAGCAAAGGACTTGGAGGGAACAGGTACAAAATTATCTATATCCACAGTAAAACGAGTCCTATATCAACATAACCTGAAAGGCTGCTCAGCAAGGAAGAAGCCACTACTCCAAAACTGCCATAAAAAAAGCCAGTTTGCAACTGCACATGGAGACAAAGATCTTACTTTTTGGAGAAATTTCCTCTGGTCTGATGAAACAAAAATTGAACTGTTTGGCAATAATGACCATCGTTATGTTTGGACGAAAAAGGGTGAGGCTTGCAAGCCGAAGAACACCATCCCAACCATAAAGCACGGGGGTGGCAGCATCATGTTGTGGGGATGCTTTGCTGCAGGAAGGACTGGTGCACTTCATAAGGAAAATTATGTGAAGCAACATCTCAAGACATCAGCCAGGAAGTTAAAGCTTGGTCGCAAATGGTTCTTCCAAATGGACGATGACCAAAAGCATACTTCCAAAGTTGTGGAAAAATGGCTCAAGGACAACAAAGTCAAAGTATTGGAGTGGCCATCACAAAGTCCTGACCTCAATTAATGTGGGCAGAACTTAAAAAGTGTGTGCGAGCAAGGAGGCCTACAAACCTGACTCAGTTACACCAGTTCTGTCAGGAAGAATGGGCCAAAATTCCATAAACTTGATGTTTGAAGCTTGTGGAAGGCTACCCGAAATGTTTGACCCAAGTTAAACAATTTAAAAGCAATGCTACCAAATACAAACAGAGTGTATGTAAACTTCTGACCCACTGGGAATGTGATGAAAGAAATAAAAGCTGAAAAAAATAATTCTCTCTACTATTATTCTGACATTTCACATTCTTAAAGGAGTAACATGGTGGCTGAATGTGACACTTGCCATTTGTCTTTAGGCAACAACAATACATAATTTTACATAATGCATCATTTTTTTATTATTCAGTCATTTAAATGTATTTTAAAACATATTTTTCTGAGCCTAAATTTCCCACTATAAAAGTTCACCTGAACCGTCTCGGCGTGGTAATGAGAACTGTCAGTTAGCTATGATCGACAGAACATAGCTTCCTCCATGATACGCGCTCATCTTGGGAGACTAAATTTTCACCAGCTAGCTAACTTAGTTTATCAGGTATCGATAGCTAAGGACGTTGACATATCCAATAATAATTTTTGCTAGCTAGCTAGCCAAGTTAAGATAAAACCACAACTATAACGTCCTTATGAAAGCAAATTAGCTAGCTAATGTTATCGATAACATTACATTATGAAAGCAAACTACATAGCTAGCTAGCTAACGTTAGCTAGCTAGCTAGCTATAAATGAATATAACCAACCAGAGATAGTCTAATAGTCCTTAAAAGGCACTCTAATAAGTGAACCTAACGTTAGTCAAATATTTGCATTGTCTTGCCTGTAAGGCAGCGGTAAAAAATATGGGTCACAAGTTATCCATGGGTCCCCAAATATGATTTAGAATGAGCTAGCAAAGCAATCTGACTGACAGTAGGGAGGGCAAAACGGAGCTTTAGAATGTCGCCAACTGTGTATGCACGTGAACTCGACAGTACATTTCTCACAGAAAAGGTAGTTTGTCGCCTTTTTTTTTTTTAGTTTATTACAGTGGTGATAAAAGTGACAATAATTAAGTGGTGCTGTGCTGTTAGCCTTTACTGATCACCGTACAAGGTTAATGTGAAGTAGTTAGCACAATCGGACAGCACTAACCCATAAAAATGTACTTTGAATGATACTTGCTCATTCGAACAGTAAATCTGAAAAACTTTCGATTATAGTCAGCGGCACCAAAATTTTCTTTCACACCCTCAATAAATGGCAAAAGTCCCAGCAGAAGATTGAATTAAACCTTTTAAAGTTATATATTTTCTGAAACGTTATCGATTCCGCTTGGCCACAGTGAGTGAAACTAGGCGATCTTAGTGTATAGTTTCTATGTAAATTACGTCAGAAGGATTCAGCCTTGTTGTTTGCTACCTAAACTTCACAGCACACTTGTAGCAGGACGGTGTGTACAGTCATATTTCTTTACGGGGCATGGAAAGGGAAGTGGTTACTGTACTTGTGACGCACTAAGTCGATAACATTCTCAACCGGGTGAAAATAGGACGATAAATTTTAAATTTTAAATTTATGCTATGTAAAAGTTGTGTAAGTCGCTCTGGATAAGAGCGTCTGCTAAATGCCTGTAATGTAATGTAATGTAAAAAATGCATATTTCTCCAAAAATAAAGAACGGACTTATCTAATACTTTACTCGTCATGTTTCTTCAATGCCTCTTGTGCAAACAGAACATAAAACCGAGAAAGTGTGAAAACCACCATGTTACTCCTTTAAAACAAAGTTGTGATCCTAACTGACCTAAGACAGGGAATGTTTACTAGGATTAAATGTCAGGAATTGTGAAAAACTGAGTTTAAATGGATTTGGCTAAGGTGTATGTAAACTTTCAGCTTCAACTGTATCTATTAAAAATGTGACTGACTTGTACTTGAAATGTGCAATGTCATCATCATAATGTGGATTGTATTGACCTATATTGTGATCTTCAAATTTGTAATGTACTGTAAGATTTGATAAATTTGGTCTTAACTAATTTTTTTTCACTTCTTACTAGATAATGATTTAACCTGAAAAAATAGGACAATATGTGGGGAAGATGCCAAGAATTTCCATGAAAATATTTCTTATAAATTACATGGTCCTTTGTATTGTGAGCAGGAACTTTGTATTTTGAAGATCGGTGATGTTTGTGAAATGTGTGGTATCCATGTAATATTGTAACTTTTATATTAGCTGTTTTAGATTAAATATGAGTTTGAACTTAATTATTGGATAATTAGATGATTGCTTACAGGTGTGTTTTAGGCTTCCACAGATACCATTGATACACCCTGAAGGTGTACTTCAAAACATGTTGGTGATTTTCAAAAGGATATATCATTTTAATTGCATGGATAGAAGTGTGTGACTTAGATTTTTACACTGCAAAAACATTCACACCCAACTTTACCAAAACACTGATAAATGAGGCCGACTGAGTACAACTATACATTGAAATTCATTATTTCTGTTCAGACATTTTCAGCTGTACTGGATGCTTATGGTGCACTGACTAAAGTGAATGCCATCTGTGGTCAGCATAATAGCCATAACATGCATTGCATTCAAAGGATCAAGAACACAGTACAATCACTTGCCTTGAAAGTACAATAGCCTTGAGGTTCTAGACAGAATCTGGGGCATGCCTTTCAATGAACTCAGTCCACAAAAGCAGAACACAGATGGCTTAATTCTGTTTGGTAGTAAAGGCCAATCTTTCTTGCTTTGACTCTACATCAATGCTTTGTACATATCTGCCAGGCACCCATAAGTTACCACAGCCAGAAGTGACATCCAGGCTAGTAACAGCAACAACAATTTTCTGGATAGATTTATTTGGAAATACAGTTACGTTTAATGGACAAAATAACAATTGGACAGCTACAGATTATTCTCTTGAAAACTCATAATTATATGCTGCAGTAAAATAAACTTTTATTTCACATATGCATTTTCATTTCTATATGTACGCTATCTAGTCTTTGTATAGTATCAGTTCATTACTTAATACAAGTAAGAGTTCAGAAGATGTTTGTGGGCTTTTTCTTTGTGTTTATGTGTTGAAGTTGATATTGTTGAGGGGAATAATGGTGGGGGACTGCATCTGCATTGCGGTAAATTATAAACTGTTGATGGGGGTTTGGCGATTAGTGCCCGTCCACTAACGTCTTTGGTATAGTGCAACACTGGGAAACATAATAATAATGAAAGAATTGTCATGCAATTCTTATATTTTCTAAATTTTCTAAATTCACTTTTTGATTTACCACTACAGCCCTATGCACAAGATTGCATATTTGAATTTTTTTCACTTATAAAAATTTACTTAAATATGTTTGGTATATTTTAAGTGTAGCAATACAATTTAACTGTCAAAAGATATTTTCTTAGGCAAATGCCTCACCGACTTCTGTGTTGCCAACCACTAACTTGGCTGTGGGGTATTGTGCCTTGAGCTCCAGGAGTTCAGAGAGGGAAGTCGGCTGAATCCACAGGACTCTTTCCCCTTTGAACCGCAGCTGTCTCAGAGGTTTCTTCTCCAAAGTCTGTGCAGCAGAGAATATTATTAGAGTGACAATCATCCAGTAACCAACCAACTTATATTATTTTCTTTAAAACATCAATTTATACTCAATTTGAAAAGATGTTGCAAATTAGGTTGCAAAATGAAAAGACACACGGCCAATATCAATGTCAGTGACTCCTATATGACAGGAGGATTTACAGACATTATTCTGTGACTGTAAAAGGAATATACAATGCTGTGCAAATCGATATTTCAATGATCACAAATACACACCGCATGCCTCGATCCTCACCCTCTGAAACAGTCAGTGTGTATCTGAATTATACAGTAAATGTAATGCCTTCAGCAACCATCAATGTTACCATTAGTTCTGGAGGGAATATTAGCTCTTGTGTTGGGTCCAGAGGCATGAATTCAGATGGGTCATACAGCTGTGAAATGGAATGCCCCTGCCAAAATAAGTCAGAAAAATTAAAAATGAACAATTTAGGGATTTTTTAAAAAGAAAAATCCCCATTAAAAAAAGATAAATGTTCAGGTAATTCCCTCAGACAATTCCCTTAATTCAATTCCCATATCTAAAATCATCAGTGCCTTCTGAATAAAATAATTAATTAATTAATAAAAAAAACCATTCAAATAAAAAATCTCCACTGCTTCCTGTCATTTGCATGGACTATTTTCATTACGAAGATACTGTGAGTAGCTGTGGCTGCCTATACAGTGGAAAGCTACAAGTCTAGATTGTAAAATGCCATAAAATAGCTGGCAACAATAAAAGTTGAGAACTAAAAAAAGGTAAAGCAGACCCTTATTTTGTAGATGATGAAATAAATAAGCCATACATGCACAAACCATAATAACCCCACCACCATGTTTCATAAATGAGGTACTATCACTTGTGGACTGTCACTGATGTTAACAGAGGCTGAGTCTTATAAAGGGATTAAAAAATAAATAATAAAAAACATAAATATAAATGGTCCATAAGTGTAGCAAGAGTGCATTTCAATAAGCACTGAAACTCATTTCTCCTAGTCTGTGACTAGCTAGCTAGTTAACCAATAAGCAATAAATCATTTCATGTCAGAGACTTTAATTTTAGAATGCTTTGTAAATCAGCAAGTTAGGAAAGTACAGTCATGGTAGAAAGAAAGTACACCCTCCTTCAATTCTATGTTTTTATTTATCAGGGCCTAAATAACAATTGTGTGGTCCTCACCAACTTCTATATACAAAAAAAAAACCTCAGGTGACAACAACAACAAAAAAACACAACAGATTTCAATATGTAGTCATTGTTTTCCAAAAGTAAAGCAATATTCAGAAACCAGGTGGGAAAAAATAAGTACACCCTATAATTCAGTAACATGTAGAACCACCTTTAGCAACGTTTTCTGTAGGAGTTTATCAGTCTCTCACATCGTTTAGGAGAAATTTTGGCCCACTTTTCTTTACAACATTGCTTCAGTTCCTTGATGTTTGAGGGCATTCGTTTATGCGCAGCTCTCTTAAGATCCCACCACAGCATCTCAATGGGGTTGAGGTCTGGACTTTGACTTGGCCATTCCAACACCTTGATTTTTTCTTCTTTAACCATTCAGATGTCGATTTGCTGGTGTGCTTGGGATCATTGGGCCTCATTCACCAACCGTTCTTAAGAAGAATTTTCTTAAAACCCACTTACGCAGCTTTTACGAAGATTCTGACATTCACCAATGTTTTCTTATTTGGGATTTGTTCTTAGGTAAGAACAGAATCTACGCACACTCAAGAGCACACTTACGCACATTTGAGTACTGACATGTTTGTGCAAAATAACTGGTTATTGCGTTTTCTTCAATTCTACAGTTGTATGATATTATAGGATTTAAATTACAATAATATTTTTATCATTTATAATATTTTTTAATAATAATTTTCATTATTTTACAAAGCATTAAGGTGCCAGGTTCTGCCTCAGAGGTGGTTGCCTCAGCGGGAGTAAATGATAAAAATCAAACCATTGTAGTGACCTTTTATTTTGGGGGGTTTCAATTATGCAACGTTTGGTTTATACTGAAAAAGCAAATGTTTAAATTTTGAATACAAACTAAGCACTTAAGTAACACTTTTTAAACACATGGACATGTTGAAGAAGAGAACATCACTAAGGGGGTGACACCAAAATGACTGGCAATACATTTTTTGTGCAGTGTTTTGTGCAGTGGCGGGTTTACTCCGATGCAGTTTACTGCCGGTTGATTTAATTAGCGGTATTAATGTGACGAGAAGCGCTTTGTCGTTTGAATGCATAACACGCAATTCCTTGTGCCCACTCCCACCAGTATTTTTTTTTAATTTTTTGCCTCAGATTTGACTTCAAACCATTTTTTTACTTCATCAGTTGTGCGCCCTTCTCCGGATGCATCGTTCACTGAACAAGTAATATCATCCCATGCATTTTTTTTTGTGTTATTTTATATCCACTACTGACACTACTAAATATGACAGGTCGTTTGCTGTTCACTTCCCGCAGCAAAACCTCCACTTCAGAACTATGGAAGTTTTTCTTACGTTTGGAGTCCGGTGCTCCACCATCTTTAGATTTTCGTTCGGGCATTATTGACTTTGTTCGCTCTCAAATTTTCTTTTCGATTTATGTGTGTGCACACGGCCCTGCAGTATCATGCCCTTTTATGGGGATTGGCAGGGCGTTTACCTATGCTAATTAGGAACAACTGGCACGTGCTTTACACTTACGAGGACAATGAGATTCATTATTTTAAGAACACGTGTGAACAATTCTGCGGTTTAAGAACACATCGTGAATCTGACGTAGACTTTTCTTAGGAATTTTCAAACAAATTTAAGAAAAAACTTAGGAAGATATTGGTGAATGAGGCCCATTGTCCTGTTGCATGACCCAATTTTGGCCCAGCTTGAGCTGCTGGACAGATGGCCTCACATTTGTCTCAAGAATATTCTGGTATAAAGTGGCGTTCATCATTGTCTCAATGACAGAAAGTTTCCCAGGTCCTGTGGCTGCAAAACAAGCCCAAATCATCACCCCTCCACCACCATGCTTGACAGTTGATATGAGGTGTTTGTGGTAATACACTGTTTGGTTTTCACCAAACATGGCGCTGTGCATGATGACCAAACATCTCATCAGTCCAAAGGATACTGTTCCAGAACTTTTATGGTTTGTTCAGGTGCAATTTTGCAAACCAAAGTCGTGCTGCCATATTCTTTTTGGAGAGAAGGGGCTTTTTCCTAGCCACCCTTCCATGAAAGCCATACTTGTTCAGTCTTTTTCTAATTGTGCTATCATGAACATAAACATTTAATGTGCTTACAAAGGCCTGTAGGTCATGTGATGTAGCTGTTGGGTTTTTCTTTATATCTCTGACCATTAAACGAGCTGATCTTGGACTGAATTTGCTGGGACGCCCACTCCTGGGAAAATTGGCAACTGTCTTGAAGGCTCTCCATTTGTAAACAATCCTTCTCACTGTAGAATGGTGAATTTTAAATTGTTTGGAGATGGCTTTATAACCCTTCCCAGTTTGATGAGCAGCAACAATTGCTGAGGTCATGGCTGATGTCCTTTTTTCTTGGCACCACGTAGACACACACCTGAGTACTCCAGAACACCAAACTGCCAGAAGTTATGCTTTTATAGAGGTAGTCACACTTCTTGATGATTGAGTAATCTTGTGCATTCGATTAGTAACACCTGGCTGCTAATTACTCTCTTAATGATTGTGGAAGTAGGAAGGGGGTACTTATTTTTTCCCACCTGGATTCTGAATGTTGGTTTACTTTGGGAAACAATGACTACATATTGAAATCTGTTGTGTTTTTTTGTTGTCATCTGAGGTTATTTTTTTGTTTATAGAAGTTGGTAAGGACCACACAATTGTTATTTAGGCCCTGATAAATAAAAACATAAAATTGAAGGAGGGTGTACTTTCTTTTTACCATGAATGTATGGTAAGCATTAAAATAGTTAAGTCATCATTTTAAGATAGCAATGGTGAAGGACTCTAGTCATGTTTTTCAACCACAGAGACTTCAAAAATGGCTTAACCCTCTGGGGTCGAGAGCTCTGCCAGCGGAGCTTGACAAGATGAAATTAACTTTCATTTCTACTTGGATGATTAACTTCACGTGCTGTTATCATACAGACGCAACAAAAACATTGACAGAAACCTTTCCAATGCGCCCATTGGCAAATAATATGAATTGTTTTAAAAGTTTTAAATTTGATTAATTAGACCATGTATGCTTCGTTAAACTTTACTCATTACTATGTGAATTTCGCTCAGCAGGAAGTCCGCCCAAATCGCATTCACATGTTAACAACATTATAATTACTCTCCATAGAAGGAGACTAAAGGAGGAGCAATGCGAGATCCATGTGAGAAATGCCAAGTCTGCGAAAGCGGGATAGAATGTCAAAGTGTCGCCTGATTCACTTCTTTTGAGGTGAACATTTCGTTTAATTTTGGAAAATGGTCCGTCCGGAAGCCGACACTGATGAAGAGCGGTGTCATTTCGAACAGCGAACTGATCCAGCTGAGGATCAACTTCATGCGTAAGTATATTTCTTATGATCATATTGGTAAATATGTGTACTGTATTGCAACGTATCTGTGTGTTTGTAGGAATATCCAGCAATATGCGCGTTTGTAAATTCCCACACTACGAACGATTCGAACTATTGCATCTCAAAATTATAGGCTAGGCTCTCTGCGTCTGGTTGTGTTAGAAGTACCAGGTAGATTGTATGTTTTTCGATCATATTGGTAATAAATAGCCCGTGGCGTGGCTAGGATTCTAAAAATGATGTCCTCGCACAATCGATATTAGCATACTGTAAGTAAATTCGGGAAATAGCAATATAATAACCACTTAGCTAAACAGACCTAGACTACTTCAGATTGAGGCATTGTTATTGATGAGTTGCGTGTAGTTGAGCTGGAATATCAATGTATATTTAGTTTAGCTAATGTTGTTTCGTTGATAGCTTGCATTATTTGTAAATGTGTGCTGTATTACATTCTCTGTGTGTTTGTAGGAATATTCACTAATATGCGCGCTTGTAAATTCCCACACTACGAACGATTCTAACCATTGCTTCTCAAAATTATAGGCTACCTCTCTGCGTCTGGTTGTGTTTGTTTGGTTCTTTGTTTGTATATGATGTAACCATGTCACATTTCCTAAGTTTAGTTTTCATTAGTTAGTGGTTTGCCCCTTTTTTGTAAAGCACATTTAATTTTCACCTGTTGAAGGAAATGTGCTATATAAATAAAGTTTGATTTGATGTCACATTTCCTAACAATTTTGTTTTTATCATATTTACAGAGATGCAGATCAGGAAACACGGCCTAGTTCACCACTAGCTAAGAGGCCACGCAAGCGTTGCAAGAGTACACCAGTCTCATCTCATCTTCCATGCGTATAGTTTGCTTCAATAAATGTTCTGAAAATCAAAAGATGTCTTTGTTTCTGTCTTCTAAATGGCTCACTGAGTCTTTGTCTTAGTGGTGGGGAGGCATGCGGCCAGGTGTGAATAGCCTACTTAGCTGGCAGGTAGTCCTACCCAATGCATATTCATTACAGAAAGGCCATTTGCCCTCCCATTCTCGCCTGGTGTTGAAAAATAGTAGTCACAATGCTAACCTTTAGCAATTTATTTTATATTGCTCATTGGATTTGCTAAAATATTTTGTCATCTTTTGATACCCAAGACCTTGATGAACACATTTCAGTGACCAAAATCTTAGTAACAATTGTTTAGTGTGTTTTATTACAACATTCCTGTGCATGTTCAAAACTACTGTTTACAGTTTGTGTGTTTTTAGAGCAATTTGCAATCCACATATGATTGTAACCTACTTACTGCTGCCATATTATTGTAGCTGAGTTTGTGCTGAAAACAGAGATATGAAACACTTTGGAATCACTGCATATAAAGTTGATGAAATTTACACAAATGTCAGAGCATGGCACAATCACCAGTGTGCCTCATTTTACCCTTAGACCCCAGAGGGTTAAAGGAAGCAAGACATTTGTACCATTTAAAATACTAGCTTAGATTACTTTATATTCACATTTTTGGAAGGAATAAATGCAATTGTCAAGGCAAAAAATCTAAATTAATTCGCTCTTTTTTAAATTTGCAACAAAGTACTGAGAGATTGCATATATGCAGCAGGTTAATGTATACATGTCCTGGATCAAAAACTTCTTGACCACAAGTTCATAAAATCTAAGGGTGGATATGTAGAACTACTAAAGATCTATGAAGCAAAAACTAAGTGTACCCAGCGTCTCCAAATCTACCCAAAATGTCTAAATTATACATTGCTGTAAATCACATCATATTCATGTATTTCACTACAAATCAACTGTTTTTACTCAAGAAACTCACTGTTGCATCATTTTCAAGTGGGAATTACAAGCTTTCCATCAGTACAGTGGTCTAAAATAGGTTAGGGGTACAGAAACATATCCAAAATCTCTCCAAAAAGGAATATAATTCTTTTTGTCCATTGTAAAGCATTTAAATGAGCCCCTTATGAAGGTTTAAGATGAAACACTGATATCAGAATTAATGCAAAAATATTGTCACACAATGATGTACAGTACTTAAATGTGTAATAATTAACTCTTGTATGTATTTCTATACGGTACCCTCGTGTGTTTTGTTGTATGGGGATGGGATGACATGAAAACAATTTTCAACCGTCCATCACGTTTTGGCAATGTTCAAACACTCTCATCGTCACTGTTGCATGCATCACAAAAACTAATTGACTACCAACGAACGCTTACATTACAGCAGGGACGTGCGCAGACATTTTGAGGGGCAACCCTCTGAAAAAGGGCAACCCCCCCCCCTTCATGCACCAATTTGTGCCTTTTCTGCATCAATTTACAGTGGAAATGCTTCGTTCATGTTTTTATTGGGCAGGAGGTGGGGGGGGGGGGGAATGCATGTGTTCTAAATATTGAGCTATCCACCTCTACAGCATTTTCGGTAATACGGGAGTATGCTATGGAAAGCAACCTCACAGCGATCTTATCTATGATCAGTAGGTAATGTGCTTCACTTCGGGGTGTTTATTCCGCTGGAAAAGAGAGAGCCGACTTTTTTACATTCTTTTTTTAGTCAGTGACATTTCCTTCAGACATCTACGACGGCAATCGCGACCACAACATTTATTTTGCCTTTTTTTTATAGCTACTTCCGTGGATAAAACTGCATTATTATTTATTGGTAAAAACATTTATTCAATATCCAGGGAGGTAACCAACTACTTGAAAGTTAGATCGCATGTGTAGCCGTTTACTAATACGATTGCATTTCAGGCTGGAAAATAACCCGTTAAACCAGAGAAATTGCCGAGTTGTGTTAGAATCTTTATTGCAACAGAAATGGAGGCTGTAACGAAATGTTAACTATGTCACAATGGATATAACAGGTGTTTTAGAATGTCATTGCGTCACCCGGACCATTTTGGCAGCCCGGATAAAAATTGGCGTGACACAGCAACACCATCAAAAATAAAACAATTATTATTATTATTATTTCCTCCAGAGGGGCAGCTCAGCCAAAGAGGGCAAATGGGCTGTTGCTCGGACAACTTTAGCCCGGCCTTGTGCACGTACTTGCATTACAGTGTGAAATAACTTCACTATAAAATACCACTAACCTATTTAAAGACACTCAATTTCAAAAACAACATATATAACCTAAATATTTTGAGCAGTAATACTTACATAGCAATTATGAAATCTTATGTTTTCAGTAGATAGAGACAGGGACAGGAAATCAATGATAAAGTTCTAACCGCTCCTGTCTTACACCAGAAAACTATGTCAGCTAGGTCTATCAGTAAACATATGGCTTAGCTATGCTCAGAAGTCCTCAATAATAATAGTATTTTCCAAGAAATGATTGGGTTACGCTGACCTATAAAACGCTATTCCAAAAGCAAAATTAGACATTAGTTATACATCGTTAGAAAGCTTATACTTTCACCTACTGAATAAATGAACTGTCAATCAAGCCAGACTGTACTAAAAAGGGTGACAACACTGTAAACAACACGTGTGGTATTACGCACAGGTATTTTGGAAGGTACCCAGGCATCACAAATGCGCATATATTTCACTAACAGATTGTCCAAGACAATATATGACCACTCTCAAAAGGGACATCTCTACGCGTAAAACCAATGGTAAGTTTGTTTATTTATTCAATATTTAGTCACAGATATTGACTGTAGAATGGTATGGTATCATTTTGTAAAATGTTTTTAAATTGTTTATTTCGTTATTCAGTGAGCAGCACTTTCACTGCTGTATTAGCATATCTTAGGGCTATTGTCGCCCTTATGTCTTGTAAAAAAAACTACCTGGCGATAGCTGCACTCGGTTGCTAAGCAGGGAATTAATGTGACTCCCCATGTTGCAGTGTTAGTGTTTTAGCCAATGTTTTGTGTAATGTTATGGACACATCTTGTAAAATTGCAAGTTTGTTTTAGCTATCGATATCTCTTTTTAACGTTAGCTGCATTGCCAGTTGTATGGTGTAGCCTGCTAGCTACTCAAGCGCGAAAAAATTGAGTACTGAGTTTTACTGTCGTAATTAGGGGTCCAAGCAGCGAAGCTGGTGGAACACTGTTGTATTTGTTAGGATTATTAGGGGTCCAAGCAGCGAAGCTGGTGGAACCCTATTGTATTTGTTAGGATTATTATTCTTATTATTATTCTCCGCTAAAAGTGTCTGAGGCTCAGCAAACATAAGTCCTAGAGCAACCAAATTTGGCAGGTGGGTTCCTATGGCCCCCCACTATTCCGGCACTAAAAATCACCTATGTCAGCCAGATGGTGGCGCTATAACAAAGGGTTATGCGTAAAAGGCCATAACTCCCACACCATACGTTAGATCAACACAAAACTTAATCGACCTATGCATCTGAACGTGCTCTACACCTTAGCCATTGGCATCACCTATGTCTGCCATATTGTTTGCCCGCCATTTTGACTTTTTCGTTGGGGCGTGGAAGCTTTCTCCGCTAAAATGTCTGAGGCTCAGCAACCATAAGTTGTACACCAACCAAATTTGGTGGGTGAGTTCCTATGGCCCCCCACTACTCAGGCACTACAAATCACCTATGTCGGCCAGATGGTGGCGCTATAACAAAAGGGTCATGTTTAAAAGGTCATAACTCCCACACCGTAAGTCAGATCAACACAAAACGTCATCGACCGATGCATCTGAATGTGCTCTACAACTTTGCCATTGGGAGCACCTATGTCTGCCATATTGTTTGCCCGCCATTTGGACTTCTTTATTAGTTGGGGTGCGGAAGAGCTGGAGCTCCAAATCTAAGTGCTACAACATCTAGTAAACTTCTTTACGGCAAGCGACATCCATGGCGACGCAAGTAATCCGACACCGTAGGGTCTAGTTATTATCAGTGAGGGGAGGGTCTGAACGTCAGGGAAGCAATGGAAGACAGTGCCAGCCAGAGTGCATGCTAGGCTATTAAAGGTTTGTTAGTAAAAGCTTTTTGAGAGGATGAATACTTTCCTTTGGCATGGATCCATTTGAAGACAGTATCAGTGAGTTTGTTTAGTCTTTAAATCTGTCATTATGCTGAGAAATAGCTAAACCATTTTATTGGTAGGTTTTGAATTTCTGTGCACACGCGCGAAAACATGCTGGTATAATAAAACAATGATGGCAATACATGTATAGTCCACTTCGTTCCGTTGCTACCATAACATAACAAACTATCTTGTGTCTACAGCTGCAGTTTCTCGCTGCAATTTATAATATTGAATATAAACAAAAGACGCAATTTATGCTGTAGTCTGCCAATGTCTAAATAAATAATACGGTGCTCTGAGCGCAGGTAGCAGGGGTGGCGAGTTGATATTTAGTTTTTTGCTACTAAAAGTTTGTTAGTAAAAGCTTTTTGAGAGGATGAATCATTACTTTTTTTTGGCATGGATCCATTTGAAGACAATATCGGGTGAGTTTGTTTAGTCTTTGAATCCGTCATTATGCTGAGAGAAATCGTATTCTCAATTTAATCTCTAAATTGACTGTAAACTTAGGGTTGTAATTAGGTAGTTGTTTCGTAGGTGACTTAGTTAATGCACTCGTTTTAACTATTGCTTGTATTTTTGCATAGACTGCGTTGTTGCTGTTATTGTTTGTGTTAGTGTTAATCAGTTTAACCTACAAGTTCCAAGTTGAACTATGCGGTTGTTCCCTGCACTTGGAACGGTACTTCTCTCAAGGGTTTTCGACACACTTGTTCCTGATTATGATTATACACTTTGTTGTACATCGCTCTGGATAAGAGCATCTGCCAAATGCCTGTAATGTAATGTAATATTCCGTAGCAACAAGATAAACCCGACATTAGCCCTAAAATATGCCAATACAGCAGTGAAAACGCTGCTCACTGAATAACGAAATAAAAAGTTTTTTAAAATTATACCATGTCATTCTACAGTCAATATCTGGGACTAAACATTGAATAAATGTACAATCTTACCATTGGTTTTACGCGTAGAGATGTCCCTTTTGCGACTGAGTGGTCATATATTGTCTTGGACAATCCGTTTGTGAAATATACGCGCATTTGTGACGCCTGCGTCGGCTACCTTCAAAAATAGCTGTGCATAATACCACACCTGTTGCTTATGGCGTTGTCGCCCTTTTTAGTACAATTGGCTTGAGTGACAGTTCATTTATTCAGTAGGTGAGAGTATAAGCTTTCTAACGATGCATAACATGTCTGATTTTTCTTTTGGAATAGCGTTTTATCGGTCAGCGTAACCAAAACTTTTCTTATATGCCAGTGTCTAAATAAATAATACGGTAGGCTACTCTGCGAGCAGCACGCAGGTCGCGAGTTGATATTTCGTCTTTTGTTTCATTTTTTCTCAATGTACTATCTATTATTTGAAATGTGTAGCCTATTATTATTCTGTCTCTGAGGCGCTCTGAAATGTGCATTCTCTGCTAACCTGAGCAATGGATTGGAATATGTGTCTGACGTAGTGTTGCACGGTATACCGAAACTTCAGAACTTTTTCGGTGCTTAAAAAAAAGAAACTGTTCGGTATTAGAATTTTCCGACATTCGGTAGTTTTGTGTCAAATGTAAAAGCCGGGGAAATGTGTCTCACGCATTACTGATTGAGAGGATGAAAGGTGTAATTTGTCAGAATCTTCACTAGATGGCAGTAGCAACTAAGGTTGTCAAGTGAGGTGACTTGCGCTTGTGCACTCACTTGTTGATACAATGCAAGCTTTGACTCAGTTCACTTCAGTAGCAATAGGTGTTCTAATTTGGAAATATTTTTGAAAGAGACATCTCTATGCATAAAACCAATGGTAACATTGTATATTTATTCCTTATTTAGATATTTAAAGTAGAATGATATGGTATAATTTTAGAAAAATTTGTAATTTCGTAATTCAATGAGCAGCGTTTTGCAGCACTGTATTGACATCTTAGGGCTATTGTTCGGTTTATCTTGTTGCTATGACGGAATCCGAATTTTTGGTGGTGAAATAATATTTTTATGAATGCCCAGCTAGACACTATAGAGGGTATGCACATGACGTCACAGTAGGTGGAAGCCACTGCGGTTACACCCACTGAGTGGCAGAAAGACTACTGAGTGATAGCGTTAGCGTTCAGCTTGAATGCTGTGAAAACACAAAAAACACATCTAAAATGGGAAAGAGCTGTTGTGCGATTGACTGTACAAATAGATTCAACAAGAAATCGGAGCTATCTTTTTTACAGACTGCCGAAAGCTAAAGAAAAGAGAAGCAAATGGATCACTGCGATTCGCAGAAACAACTGGAATCCAGGCACCGAAACGTGGATTTGCAGTTGTCATTTTGTGTCAGGTATGTTGGATTTCTGGGTAAAATCATACCTTAAGTTATGTAGGCTACTGTATTGACTACTCATTAATAGTCTCATTAAATTAAATATTTAGCATCTTTCATTTATATTCTGTGTAACCGTAAAGTTTTTGTCAGCATTTATTAAAAAACATCCATGATGATGAGCCTTGTGTTCTACAAACAAAGGGAGGATGGTTAGATAGTATTAGCTAACCAAGCATATAAATTATTAAGGTATGATTTTAACCCAAAAATCCAACATACCTGGATTCGAGTTGTTTTTGCGAATTGCAGCGATGCATCGCTTCTCTTTTCTTTAGCTTTCGGCAGTCTGTAAAAAGATAGCTCAGATTTTTTGTTCAATGTCCATGGACCACTGGTTCTTTGATAAGTTGTAAGAATCACTGTCGAGTCCAACTGCCTTTAATTGAAGCAGATAATCGTTTGTTTTACTCCCTGTGGTGGGGTGGGCGTGGTTTGAGCGTCGGCTGCAGAGAGAGAGAGTGTGAGAGGAGCGGCTCTCGGATCCTTCGTCACAACTGTCAGCTGGAGGTAATCAGCGCCGATAATTGTTAATTGTTTAATTGCGCTGATTGCCTCTGATTGCTTTCAACAGTGAGCCTGGGGTTTTTAAAAGGAAGACCGGAAGCTGGAGCGGGAGGGCTGATGACAAGACGGCTGCGGAACCGTCGTGGTTGTATGATTTTGTCTGTAAAAGACGCATCTGAAAATAAAAAAGCACGGAAGTGCTGATTACGGCAACAACTGTCTCCCGTGAGTGTGTGTTTAAACCGGAGGGGTGGCACTCGCTTGCCACACTCCCGGTTTTGCAGTTTCCTATACTAAAGGCAGCCATGTGGCAGCATGTTTTGCCACTCAGTCCCGACTGAGGGGGCGTATTCCGGTGGGAAAGTGACATCAATGCATACCCTCTATTGTCCAGTGTGTCATGCGTGGCGGACGTAGTTGCAGGTGAGAGTGCAGGGAGGGGGTGCTTGTCAAATGGACACCCTGCACGACAATGGTGGCGCTTAAAAACTCTGTATTCGGCATAGTTGTTGTGCATCGTCTACTAAGAAAGATAAAACACAAAATTTGTGTTTTCAATGCATAGTTTGTTGCAGGAGCAGTGAAAGACTGAGCTGAACAATCACAAAATCCCAGCGTCATGGCCACTAGGGGGATTGCACGCGGGGGTTAAATTCATAAAGAGGATTAACAAAGTGAACTACAAGAGATAATGAAGGTTAAATTCTGTTAGTAAAATGAGGGGATATCTAGATAGAAATTAGCAAAATTTAAATTTCGCACGGGCATTAGGAAGCATTTTTCCCACGCAGAGAGTAGTAAGTGTGTAGAATAGCTGAATCTCTGGGGATTTTCAAGACCAGGCTTTATAAAATGTTAGACACAATTTATCCTGTAGGCAGACCTGCCAACCTTAGGAAAATATTTTGAGTGCCACAATAGTCAGTGTAACGCTTAGTTCACATGCTTTTGCACCACTTTGCTTTGCACACGACAGTCTGCAAGAGACACACACACACACACACACACACATTAGCCTTTCTTCATAATTCTAGTTTTGACTGTAGAAGTGATCAGGCAAAATTGTATAATTTGACCTGATTCTAAAATATCACTTGCACTGCACTGGGCTATATTATGATATACTTTCAAGTCAAAAGTTTGAGTACACCTGCTTAAAACAATTGTTCATGATTAATATTTAATTATATGATGTGTGCGCTGATACAAACTGATAACCATAAGTGAATTGCATTCACTTATTTAATAAAAATTGAAATAATTTATCTTGTATATTGTAACATATGTTTTCATTTTCAAGTATTTACAGAAAATTATGTTGTAATGTAAAAAAAAAAGCTTATGTTGCGATGTAAAACACTGTCAATTGTGAATAAACCCAAATTTCTGTTCATGATTTCCATTTTTATTTAATAATTAAATAATTGAATCAGCTTACATAGGCACACATCATATAGGCCTAATGAAAAAAATAGTATTCAAATGAAAAATTACCTAGGAATGTAGGCTTTTGTAACTAGAGGTTTAGTCAAATTATTACCTGAAGCTCCTTAGTGGCTAATGTCAAAATCATAATAGCACAACGTGCAAAATGCATGGTGCGGAAGTTTTGAGGGGCGGAGGCACGGCCATTGCTCCTGCTATTTTGCGAGGAACTTCTGGGGGGCATGGACTCGCTTCTTTTTAGTAGGTCTGCTGCTCTCTCTCTCTCTCCTTGTTAGTATCCTCGTCATCTGACGTCATATTTATTTTCTAACTGCAAGGCTGGTCGGGTGACCAGCTGCAATAATAAGAATTATTTGCTACGTTAGCAGTCTATAGTCAAACACCTTTGCAATGGTCAGTTTGCTCCAACAGAGCGTGCGCGATTCAAAGTTTGAACAGGGAGTCTCCGTAGCGTTTGATTTACTGCAGCTAAGTTACTCCATCAGTTATTCACACGTCTCATAACGAGGCTAATTCGCATGCGAGCTACTACTACGGCTAACTATATACACAAATTTATCTCATTAGGATATAACCCCCCTTGAAATGCATCATCTCGTAAAGTTACCAAACATGTTTTACCGTTTTATATGTTAACATTACGGTCACATTTTTGTGCTTGATTATTACTCCCCACTTCCCATTTTACCTCAGCAATGCCACGTTACGCCTCGGTGGATAATAAAGTACCGCTGCGTATCAGTGAATGTTGAGTGGGTCGGGGAGGGGTTACAAAACCACAAGCACAAGGTCGTAGCATCTGGTTCAATCCGAGGGATGCAGTTTAAATACCATATAAATGTACGGTATTGTTTTGTATTAATTGGTTGTTTTCCGTATTTAAATTACAATTTTTTTTTTCTTTTTTTTCCAGCTGGCATTTCATACCTGCGTATTTTGACCAAGAATTGCGTGGTTGGTACACAAAATGCGTGCAGGTTGGCAGGTCTGTGTAAGTGATCAGAGTACTAGGTACAATTTAGTTAGGAAAAGGGGAAGCATATGTATGAGTGTGTGAGTGAATTGTGTGTGGGGACCTGTCCAGGGTGTATTCCTGCCTATCGACCAATGCACGCTGAGACAGGCTCCAGCACCCAATGCGAATCAAGACTAGATACTGATACTCTCTTATATGTGCACTAAGAAAGCAACTGAACACAAATCGGAAACACTTGTGAAGCCATTTGTCCAAAACATGGTGCCCTGAAATTGGGGCTATGTATAAAGTGGCATAATTTCTATTTAGAGAAACAAAAATGTATAAAACCCACATATGAAATGTTTGATTACAAATCTATGGAGTACAGAGCCAAATCAAGGGAAGAAATGTCTTCATCCCAAACATTATGGAGGGCATTGTAACTAAAGCACATGCATTGGATATTTGAATCACTTCCCCAAATTTCAGACATCCTCCCTTTAATGTTTAAAAAGAACAACTGGATATCACATCTAAACCTTCAGACCATTGGGCTTGAGAGAGGTAATAACTGGTTAAGATGTAAGTGTTCTTGGAACAGAATGTTATTTATCAATGTTTGAAAAACACTGCTCATAAGTTACTAATCAACATTCTTTAAGCTGGCTTGTACTCACATTTGTGTACTCGTCCTTGTTCTCCTTATCCATGCAGCAACAATTTGTTTTTCCTTTCCCCCCACAGCAGCTGCCATCCTGCAACACACACAAGAGAACTGGAGAGAGAGAAAGCTGTAGAACTTTCATACAGCTCTGTCCATTTCAAGGACACTTTTGCATAACTAACAGGCTGCAATAGCACAAAATCATTTCAGCAAAGACACTCCATAATATAGAAAAATAATCTCTTTACAGTATGTAGTGCAAGAAATAATGTATCACTGGATATTACAGTAATTTCTGGCCCCTACCAAAGTTTCTGTGGAAATACAGAGTTGTGGGGGTGTTGGAGCCTATCCCATCATACATTGGGCGAGAGGCAGGAATACACCCTGGACAGACCGCCAATCTATCGCAGCACACTCATACACCATTCACTCACACTCATACCTGTAGGTAATTTAGAGTCTCCAATTAGCCTACCTGCATGTCTTTGGACTGTGGGAGGAAACTGAAGTACCCGGAAAAAAACCCATGTGGATACAGGGAGAACATGCAAACTCCACACAGAAAGGCCCTGGTCAGTTCACCCGGGACCTTCTTGATGTGCCCTGTTACTATTGTTTCAATATTGGAAATTCAAATGAGTTATAGCGCCATCAAGTTGTCAATCAGTGCTAAAATCAGTAGGTCACCATAAGGATGTACGTTCTACTAACTTTCCATGTTTCAGCCGTGTGGTGAGGCCAAAACTGGGGACAGAGGAAAATGGCTCATAGCCTTTCCAAAATGATGGCAATCCAAAATGGTGACAAATAAGGTAAAGATAATGGTTCCACGTGAAGAACTTCATCAGTAGAGCTTTTAATCTCTAAAAGATTTTTTTTTGTGTTTTTCTGAATAAATTTAAAAAAAACTGTGCTCTTTAGTGCCACTATGTGTTTCAACTGGGTCAATAATTTTGGTTGTTGCTCTGGATGAGAGTGCCAATATGGATACCAAGTTTCATCAGTTTATGTAAAAGTGCTTAGGAGTTTTTAGAATTTTTGTGATAAGCCACACCTACATTGATGTGTGTATGTGAGTATATATATATATATATATATATATATATATAGTATGGCAAGCCAAACAGGAATTATATATTGATCTTTGATATATATCGAATGAACATTATATGGAATGAACATTGATATTTATGGAATGAACATTGATATTTATTGAATGAACATTGATATATATGGAATGAACATTGATATATATAGAATGAACATTGATATATATATATTGAATGAACATTGATATATGGAATGAACATTGATATATGGAACGAACATTGATATTTATGGAATGAACATTGATATGGAATGGACATTTGATAGATGATGATCTTTGATATGTATATGACGAATGATTTATATTTATACAGTGAAAGCATATAAAATATTTATATTGAAAAAATGATTATATATACTGAGTATTTAATTGATATTGAATCCACTGCAGAGGCCTGTGAAGCAAGCACATTAAATCTCAGTTATGGCCGAGCGAGGGAGTCAATGGAAACGCTCATGCAAAACCAGAAATTTATAAACAGTCTGGCGAATGCAGTAAATTATAATAATGTACAGCCATCGCCAACATTTCGTAAATTTCTTTGATGACAGACTGTCCGATTTACGCCTCTAATTACTCATTTGCGAAACAGAAGGAACCTGCCGAGCGAACGGAGATTTTACTCGCTTTCATACAAATCTTCGAGCAAATAGAACATTAAAAAATGTTTCTATAGGTTTTTACACAAATATGTGGTCGTTAAACATTTAAAAGGCTGCGTTTTTATTACTTCTGTTACTTCCCACAACAAGCTCATGCATATTATAAAACAATAGTTTATGTTGCAAAACCATTTTCTTGAAATAAAGTACACAGCTGGATCAATTCCAATAGTTGTATTTCTGAAATATAGCGTTTTTGTTATATAGGCGATAAGGGAGGTATTACCCTTTTAAAATCACTACACACGTGAAAAGATGTTTTCTTTAACCATTGCCCAGTGGCAGAGCTTGGATATTAGGACAGGCGCGTATTGGCACATCACACTTTGTTACAGAAATCTAACTCAATGGCTATGACCACAGCAATCGCGCAGCAAGGCTATATCAGAAACAAGTCAAGCTACGGTGAAAATGGAGACTTAGTTAATACTGAAAGTTATTACTTGCCAGCTAGCCTACTAATTACAACGTTTTCATTTTTTTTTTTTACAGTTGGGTAAACATATGGGTGTTAAACAAACAAAGTCAATAATATAGGCCAAGTCTGACAGGATGACTTGAAATTTGAGGGCAGTTTACTGGAGTTTGGCTTGTCTTCACACCCCCACTGCCTGACAATAGCCAGGTGTTGATGCGGAATGTGGATGTAGGCTACTGTCTCTCCTCTGGTAGGCTATTTAGCAACTGAACGATCAAACATCAAACATTATCAGTGGAATAAACTATATTCACACTGTAGGCTACTGTAGGATGCTACCGAGGATAAATTGACGATAAATTTGCACAAAAAATATATATTTGAGGAAAAAGGATTTTAATGATATTGAAACAGCAACACCAGACCATATATAGTGGGATGAAATTTGCTCCAAAGAAATTACAAAGGCTACATTCCAGTTGGTCCACCTCGCAATTCCACAACTCGGCGCAGATGATCAGATGATCAATGTATCTGTTGCAGAGCTCTGTGTGCTGATACAGAATGCGGACGTGCGAATGTGTCTGAACGATCCAACATCAAACATTATCAGTGGAATAAACTATATTCACACTGTAGTGGTAAAAACAGGTTAAGTTTCTGTCCTTTTGTTTTCTATATTCCATTAAACTTTCCCCACTTTTATCCACTTCATTGGGAGTTGGGTGCAATTGTCTGACGCGTGTTGTAATGAAAATAAAAATGCATTATTATTGTTGTTCCTCTTGTTATATTTATTTACAAAATAAATTAACATAAAACCGCAAAATTAAACTTAAAGTCCATTCATTCACAGATTCCACAGGTCCAGTGTGGTTGTGCAAACACGGTCAATGACTGTTTCCGCTCGCACCCATCTACTCCTGCTGGCCCGCCTCACCGCACCATCTAAAATATAGTTTATTCCCCCTTCTCCTATAGAGGGACACATTCATGCAATAATGAATGAACACTAAACAATAAATAACAAATGTATAATAAATTCCATTATGATTTCAACTTAAATGTAGAACAGAATAAATAAACTTCATAATACCTTTTTGGGGTTCTTATAAACCAACATAAATGAATGGCTCCTACACACACTGTAAGCTTCTGTAGGATACAGTGCTACTGAGGATAAATTGACGATACATTTTCCCAAGACTTCTGAACCACAACAACCATTGTTTCAGAAACTGCTGCACATAATGAAATTTATAATCACAAAAAAATGGACAGATGAGGTTTTCCTTGGTTGTAAAATCACCTTGGATTTCTACATTAACTTCAATGAGCAGCAAGCGCTTTTGCCCAGAGGTATGCGCAGTAGGGATGGTTTCGATCCCCGATACTACCTAGGCTTCACCGCCTGACCCCTCCTACCATCTCAAGTTCTTATGTACGCGGAGCACATCCTTGGCAGTCTCTCTCAAAAATGCCTCAAAAAAAAAAAAAAAAAAAAAACATCTGACAAAGCAAATCATGGGAATGCCAGGGTAGAGACAGCGGTAATGAACCGACATTATCTACGCGTGCTTCCTTCATTTCCCTAACCATGAGCAAATACTCAAATGTTAACCAATGATGGTTTATTTAAATGATTTAGTCATTTCAATAATTGTCCATTCCCCTGTTCGGTAAATGAGGAACTTGATGCTGGCAGGAGAGAAACGACTACGGGAAATCTGCCTTGAATACATTCTCATTTAAAACAATTCACACAAAACCAAATAGCCAAAGCAGACCAATCTGGTGTGTGCTTATAATAAATGTGTGTGATAAATGCTGTTTCTTTTCCATTAATCATTTGGTACAGGACTGAATTGTGCATATACAAATGTAAATGTAAATGTCTCAAATGACAACTAGCAGCAGTGAACAAAGTTATTTACCGTGTTACATTTATGATGCGTTACATTTATACAAACTCTACCCTATATCCTAAGTGAAACTAACATGGATGACTTTAGACTGCTAAAAAATATCTGACTACTATTAAGTTTCACAGTCTTACCACAAAGTTCGTTGAATAACCGTTTATAGACATAAATGTCACTCAAATACACAACAAATGTTATGGGAAACAAGCATGTCCCTATTTTCAGCTTATCTTTAAAATGTATTTTCCTTTCCTCTCCTTTCCCGTTAAAATAAGAGCGGTGATAACACTGTTCTACATTGCTCGAGAGTGCCACAGTTGAAGTGTTAACTGCCAGATATGGTTTTGAGTGCTCACATTTGCCACCTGGTGGTGGTTTTGCAAACAAAAGTAGTTTCTTGTAGAAATACAAAGAAAATATATGCAAATTTGCTGCTGCTGGGAAGATGTCTCACGGCAGAAGCATCATCTGAAACCAATGACCACTGTAGCCTGAAATGTTGGCGATGGCTGTACATTATTACAATTTACTGCATTCACCAGACTGTTTATAAATTCCTGGTTTTGCATGAGCGTTTCCATTAACTCTCTCGCTTGCTCTGCCATAACTGAGATTTAATGTTTCGCACGTTGTGCTCGCCTCACAGGCCTGAGCAGTGGAGGACCCCACATAGTTGACCGGAGCAGTGCCTAATGGCAAATCAAAGTATATGTATATATATATGACTTTTTTCATTCAATATCAATTAAATACTTAAATCATTTTTTCAATATAAATATTTTATATGCTTTGACTGTATAAATATAAATCATTCACCATACATATCAAAGATCATTATCTATCAAATGTTCATTCCATATCAATGTTCATTCAATATATATCAATGTTCATTCTATATATCAATGTTCATTCAATAAATATCAATGTCATTCAATATATATCAATGTTCATTCCATATATATCAATGTTCATTCTATAAATGTTCATTCAATATATATCAATGTTCATTCCATAAATATCAGTGTTCATTCAATATATATCAATGTTCATTCCATATATATCAATGTTCATTCAATATATATCAATGTTCATTCCATAAATATCCATGTTCATTCAATATATATCAATGTTCATTCCATAAATATCAATGTTCATTCCATATATATTAATGTTCATTCCATATATATCAATGTTCATTCCATATATATCAAAGATCAATATATAATTCCTGTTTGGCTTGCCATACTATATATATATATACTTACTGTGGCCATGTTTTTTGTATTATAAACACCTTTTTTATAGGAACTTCAAGTGAACAAAATTGTGAAAGTTCGATAATGTTCTGAAAATTTTGCATTTAATACTCTACTATAACACCACATTGTGGCCAATTGTGGTGAAACTGTTGTCCTCAAGGATCTACCACTGTGAAAAATGTCATTAAAATTTACAATGTGGTTTTGCTGCTTGGAACCTCAATAAGAAAATATAACTACAAGCAATAATTAGACAATTAAATAATTAGGTCCAAGCAACAGGTGGTAATTATGAGTTTTTAAGCTGTAAAGACACATTGGATGAATGGCCAAGAACTTTGCCCCAAAACTTGCTAGCTTAGAAGTCAATACACATGATACAAGTCATGATGATAAAGCCATTGCTAAGCCCGTTACATGCCCACTGACACCTGATTAACTGATAGCAGTCATATTATTTCAGACATGACTTCATGATCGTACAGATTGTACAACCAATGGGAGACAAGCTAACATAAAGGCATAGCTTGCAACTTGAATGTTTCAACTTCAATGGTCAAGCAACTGAGGAGTCAGACACTTTTAATTTATTTTCATCTTACAGCGCCAGCTGTTGGAAAGAGGCCACCAAAATTAATATTCTGCCTCAGGGGCAATCACTGCATATGTATGTTAAATTGCATGATGATTGGTAGTGACGCAATGGGATTTAAAAAAATGACCCTGGCATTAGCGACATATATATATAGTCATATTTTCAAACTCAACATGAACCGCAATTGCACATGACAACCCTTTGCTAAGCCCCACCCCCCCTTGTTCATTGTTGCTGTCCATCAAGCTTTCTATCTCAACCATGATAGCATGCAAACTACCAAAGAAAATAGAGTAATTTTAGGAAATAATGCATCTTAAATTTCAAGAGAGAAGCAGACAGAAAGGTCTGTAGTAGCCTATGCCTCTGAAGCTCTACATACGTAATGACATTCAGACTCGACGGTCAAATAATATAAATAAATAAGCCTACCGATCATAGTTCAGAATCAGTCACCTCATCACTAAAGGCCAGTTTACAGTTTGGCGTTGTATGCTTGTATTGTTGCCACCAGAGATTATCACACTTTACTGGGTGATCGCAAGAACTTTCAGTTTATACTAAATTGACAGACGATTTGTCACAGTCTCTATCATTATTTTGCCCATAGCAGAAACTTAAAATTGTATTGTACGTTGACCACATCGCTGGCTTAGTTGTCATGACAATAATATTATAGAATGTTTCATCTCTGGAAGGCCTTATTTACCTTCAGTGAGACATTAACTGGCCAAACCTTAAAAAAAATAAAATGGACAACCAAACAACTGGCCAAACCTTAAAATAAAAATTTGATGACAGTTTGATAAACACAAGTACAATGTTTCCATGTCTGTATGCTGCCAACTGGGCGGACTACAAACATTCCATTGATGAGTTCATTTGGCTATGCGTAGGCTACTTATCTGTTACGTGTTTATATATTTTACAAGCGACAGCATTCAATAGGCCTACCAAAGTTGAGTGATAATGGAATGTTAGTGACAATGTAGTGATTTAAAGAAACAGCATTGTTCTTGTACAGCAGGCTAGATAAGTTAAGATGGTAATTTAAAGGTACAGAAAATATACATTATATATTAACTGTAGGCAACTTTATAGATGTGCTGAATCCACTTTAGTGTTGGTGGATTAATGTAAATGATCAGACTAATGAGTCTCTTGGGTAAAAGTTGAAAATCATTTAAGATGAAAGTCAAATATTTCCAATATTTCCCCTGGCAATTTGTTGTTTCCACAGGTTTGTTGTGTAGGAAACCCCTCAGATACAGCAAACCGCAAAAGTATCTGAGTGGTGAAGGAACGTGTGTAATCTGACCCAGTGCTACTGGAACGAGATTAATTTAATGTCATCTAGGTTATTTGACACCAAATTAGTGTTTTAACCTTTCTTCTGTGCCAACAGTTATGCATAGAAGGAGACTGCATGTGATCTACCAGTAATGTGCCTCTATACTGATCGCTATCTATCGTGGTAAACACAGACATACCTCAGGCATGTGTATCCTGCATAGATACAATTGTGTATCTTGCTATGGCACCAGTGTATAGGTGAGTGACTATGAGGTGCAGATATCCTGAGTTCTAGGCTAATGTTAGGATCCTGAAACTGCCTAGGTGTGCAGCAGTAACAGTCTAAGGTTTATGTGAACGCGGTCTATTTTACAGTATGTACAATGATGGTCATATACAGGCACAAGTGTGCATAGTGAGGTGGCTATATGCAAATAGCACGTAGGAGGTTATATTGACAAGTTTCCTTGAACCATTGCACCTTTCCCTCTACATACTGTGGTTTAAGGTTTCAGTTGATGCATTTGCCACTGCAGGTGAGGTTCTGCCGGCCAGAGGACAAATCTTGCAGGGTTCTGACAGTAGAGAGCAGCAGTGTGTCATTTTTTCCTCACAAGGACAGCTTACATCATTCTGCATTGTACTTGATGTCACGCCACGTTGCATTTTGATTCGCTATCTTAAGATGAATGATTTTCTCTGTGATTCGAAGATAACATTAGTATCCGGGAAAAACGAAGTCCTAATACCAACTAATATTGGGCTGGTAGCATAGAAGCCATTAAAATACATTTTATGAATCTGGTAACTCTCTTGTCATATTATGACAGTTTGCAACATAAAATTCATGTAAGACTGTAATAGGGATGTCAAACCCATTTTGGTGATTTTTTCAAAAAACGTATTTTGATAGTTTATTTTTCATAATGTCATAAATGCTACTCAAATAACATATACATACCTAACTCGTCAGAAAATAACGGCTGTTTTGTTTAATACATTTTTAAAAATTAGCCACTTTCCTCTTCCTGCATAGTCACTCTAGTTGCAGAGGGAGGTAACAGTTTCTGCCCGCAATGTGTTCATGGGCGTTCCACGCACTAACATTAAAACAATATTCACTTTAACAGATCATTTATGTGGTATAACACCTAAATGTGTAATCATTAACTCGCATATATTTTTCTGTACTCTACAGTGTGTGATGTTTTCTTGTATGGGGATGGGACGATATTAAAACAATATTCAACTGTACACTAAATTTTGGCAATGTTCCCAGTTTGTCACATCCAGTGCATTAAACACAAACACTACTTGGCAAACCAACAAACGCTTACGTTACAGTGTGAAATATCCTCATTATAAAATACCACTAACCTATTTAAAGACACTCAATTTCAAAAGTAATGTATATAACCAAAATATTTTCAGCAGTAACATTTACATTTGGATGATTAAATCTTATCTGTGTTCAGTAAATAGAGACAGAGACAGAATTAACACTGTCGTTCCCCAGTTGTAACTTAGTCCAGAAAACAGTATATCAGCAAATTTCAGAATTTATCAAGAAGAATAATATTTTCCAAGAAATAACGAAAGTCATTGTTAAAATTTCACCAGGTGCAGTGTCTTTACTGCTACCACAGACTGAAAACGTAATTCAGCTATAATGACACAAGAACGTTCAGTTACGCTGAGCTATAAAACGCTATTCCAAAAATAAAATAAGACATATTATACATCGTTAGAAAGCTTATTCTGTCACCTATTGGATCGATTAATTGTCGATCAAGCCAGATTGTACTACAAAGCATGACAACACCATAAATAACGTGTGGTATTCCGCACAGCTATTTTGGAAGGTACCCAGGCATCACAAATGAGCGTATATTTCACAAATGGATTGTCCAAGACAATTTGACCATTCAGTATCGAAAGGGACTCTACGCATAAAACCAATGGTAAGGTTGTATATTTATTCCATATTAAGTCGCAAATGTTGACAGAAGAATGACATGGTATAATTTTTGAAAAATTGTTTATTTCAGTGTTCAGTGAACAGCATTTTTCACAGCTGTACTGGCATACTTTCGGCTATTATCTTGTTGCTACAATGGAATATGAATTCAGGGCCAGCTTTAGGCATGGGCGACATGGGCGGTCGCCCAGGGCGCCATCCGTTGGTAGGGTGCAAACCGGGAGGGAGAAATTTTTTCTTCTTCTTCCTATTCAATCATTGCACCCCACAGCCGCCCACCCGGGTCGCCCCCTCCTCTCTCCTAATCACACACGACGATACACACAGCACACACAGTCACCGTCAATCATCCCCTTTTCAGGGGAGAGCCAAGTACGTATGATCGCATCGTTGACGTTACGTCATCCCCGTCCTCTTCAGATTAGACGAGATAGCTAGCTAAGCCCACCTGTTAAATGTCTGTAATTAACGTTATATCATAAAAAAACAACAATGAAAAGAACAAAGTTGCCAGGGGCAGAGGGGAGAAAACGGAGAAAGGAAGAGGAAGAGAAAAAAGCCCAATATAAAGGTGAGTTTGTACAGTTGCTAAATTTAGATGGATACAGACTTTTTGTTTGTCAGCAAAAGGAAGCTTACATTATATCAGCTAGCAAACTAGCGATTTTTATGCCAAGTTGTCCTTGGAATTCTGTGCACTATATGCAAGGAATAAACCACAACAGGCTGTCCTGTTATTGGAAAATAATGTACGACGGGGGTGGTGATGCGGCCGAGGCGAAGCCGAGAGTTGCTTAACCAGCCCCAAAGTACATTATTTTCCAATAACAGGACAGCCCGGAAGGGTTTATTCCACTTATACAACGGGTTACCAACAATGATTATACAGTGAGCACCATAATTAATTGGACAGTGACACATTTTTTGTTATTTTGGTTCTGTACTCTAGCACTTTGAGTTTGAAAGGATACAATGACAATGGGGTTGAAGTGCAGACTGTCAGCTTTAATTTGAGGGTATTTCCATACATATCGGATGAACCGTTTAGAAATTATAGAACCTTTTGTACATAGTCCCCCCCCCCCATTTTCAGGCATCATAACATATTGGACAGTTTAACATAATGTAGAATAAAGTAATCATTTTTAATATTTGGTCGCATATCCTTTGCATGCAATCACTGCTTGAAGTCTGCGACGCATAGACATTACCAGACGCTGGGTATCTTCCCTGGTGATGCTCTGCCAGGCCTGTACTGCAGCCATCTTCAGTTCCTGCTTGTTTCATGGACTTTTTGCCTTCAGTCTCCTCTTCAGCATGTAAAATGCATGTTCAGTTGGATTCAGATCCAATGACTGACTCGACCACTCAAGGATTTTCCACTTTTTGGCCATCAAAAACCCCTTTGTTGCTCTAGCAGTATGTTTCAGGTCACTGTCTTGCTGCATGATGAAGTGCCATCCAATGAGTTTGGAGGAATTTGGTTTTATCTGAGCAGATAAAATATTTCTGTGGACTTCAGAATTCATTGTTCTACTTCTGCCTGCAGTCACATCATCGATGAAGACAAATGAGCCCGTTCCTGGCAGCCATACAGGCCCAAGCCATAACACCCCCTCCACCATGTTTCACAGATGAGGTGGTATGCTTTGGATCATGGGCATTTCCTTTTTTTCTCCACACATTCCTCTTTCCATCACTCTGGTACATGTTAATCTTTGTCTCATCTGTCCACAAGACTTTGTTCCAGAACTCTTGGGGCTCTTTTAGGTGCTTTTTAGAAAACTGTATTCTCGCCTTTCTGTTCTTCAGGCTTATCAGTGATTTGCATCTTGTAGTGTACCCTCTGTAGTCCTGCTGATGTAGTCTTCTACGTATGGTAGACTTTGACACATCTACATCTGCATCCAGGAGAGTGTTTTTGATCTGTTGGGCAGTTGTCAGGGGGGTTTTCTTCACCATAGAGAGTATTCTCCGGTCATCCACTACAGTGATCTTCCTCGGTCTACCGGGTCTTTTGACATAATTGACTTCACCAGTTGTTTTTTCTTGTTAATGATGAACCAAACTGTTGACTTGGGCATGGCCAGGGTTTTTGCAATGTTCCTGATTGATTGATTTTCATTTCTGAGCCTTATGACGGCCAGCTTAATTTGTATCGACGCTGCTGTCTTCCTCATGTTGTCACACCCCAACAACAATCACCAAAGGCAATTGCAAAGTCTAGAATCAAGACTAGACATCAACAGCTCTCTTCTGCATTCACTAACGACACAAATGAATACATCTGCCTAACGAAACACATCTGTGAAGCCAATTCAACAAATACTTGTAGTACCTTAAAATGGGGGGACCATGTACAAAAGGTGCTGTCATTTCTGAACGGTTCATCTGATATGGATGAAAATACCCTCAAATTAAAGCTGACAGTCTGTACTTCAACTTCATTGTATCTTTTCAAACTCAAAGTGCTGGAGTACAGAACCAAAATAACAAAAATTGTGTCACTGTCCAATGAATTATGGTGCTCACTGTATATGGTTACTTTTATATTTATTGATTTTTGAAAGTGAAATATTCTTCCACGGGCGTTGGGAATATTATTTTACCGTTGTCAAGCAAAACTCTGTTTGGTAGTTCTATTTGCACCATTGTTAAGCAAAAACCTCTGGTCGTTAATTCTATGAAAACAATGATTCTATCAAGAAAAAATTGTTCCTTCTCGTTTTACACCATACAATTAGCACCAATTTTGGTCATTTTTGTCATTACATTATTTAATAAAACTGCATGAAACCATAAGTCAATCAAATTAATCTCCCTAACACTGTCTTTCTTTTTAAATGGTGTGGTCGCGTAGTGTCTGTATGAATTTTAGTGGTAAAAGAATGTTTTCATATATGCCCAGATATACACTATTGTCCAGTGTGTCATGCATGGGGGGTGCAGTTACAGATGAGACTGGAGGGAGGGGGTGCTTGGTAAATGGACGACCAGCGTGACAATGGTGGCGCTTATAAACTCTGTCTTCGGCGTACTTGTCCTGAATCGTCTACTAATAAAGCTAGAACACCGAGTTTGTGTTTTCAACTCATAATTTAGTTGCAGTTGTACAGAATGTCTGAATTGATATCATGTCTGAATTGAAGCGTGCCGACCACTAGGGGCATTGCGTGAAGTGGTTGAGGCTGCACCGAAAACAATTGGGTCATTGCAAAAAATCTAAACTTGTTGAAGGTATTATTACACATTTCTGTTACAACCTAAACTCGCTGTAAAATGTTTTGCATGTTACTTGGTTATTATGTATTCATGCTTTCATATATTTAGGAGTCCTAAAATGTTAAGCTGCCAGTGTCCTGAGGAACTTCTACAGAAAAAGGGTCTCCCGAGCTAGGGGTCTTGCAACCACAAGGAATAAAGCATTTTTGTTTTGAATGGATGTTTTTTAAATTATGGTGAAAAAGGAGACGTGAGCCTGGTCGGTTTGAGTCCCCAACTGCAATGGAATTTTTGAAGCCTTGGGCTAGAATTAAAATTGAGGGGTTCTGGCACTTAAATATGTAACCTACGCTCAAAATGATATAATTAAATGTTCCATCTCATAACAATACGAGTAAATGCAGAAAAAAGATGACCACACTTCAAAAGTAGCACAGAATATGGTGTTTCCCCCAATGATAGTGATAACATGCAGAGGGAAGGGGCTAATTTTTAAAATCGTATTAAAGAAATTGAACTGTTATTTTCTTGAAAATCAGGGATTTATATATTGTTATTTGATTATACTATAGCATTTATGCCATTAGGCATTAAAAATAAACAGTCAAAATATGTTTCCTGAAAAATCGCCAAAACAGGTTTGATCTCCCTAGGGATTTGAATCATGGCACACTAGCAGCAGGTTGGGAACTGGTAATCAAAAAGATGTGTCTTCCTTTTCACCGTAATTTTTTTCACTTGTAAAAACTAAAATGCTTTACACCACACTGTAGACAAGATCTTGGTGAAACCTAGATAATGGGCACTACACTACATGCCTGATTAGGCTATCTATATGACTTCAAGCAATAGATGACTGAATGTAACACTCGTCATCAAATTCTTTGATGGTAGATTGTCCAATTTACACCTACAATTAATCATTTTCAAAACAAAAGGAAACTGCTTGGTGAGTTTTGTGATAAAAAAAGGCACTGATTCGAAAAAAGAAAGCAAAGAGACACGATAGGTTAAGAGATTTATTACCATTTTAAAATCATTGCACAAGTGAAAACACATTTTCTTTGACAACAATGGCAGAGCTTGTGTATTAGGACAGGGGGTGCGGAGCGTCTGTATCGGCATATCACACTTTGTTACAGAAATCTAGCTCATTGGCTGATCACATTAATTGCACAATGAGGCTATATCACAAACATGGTTAGGTTAACAAAAAGTTTCTGACACACCGAATTATAGGTATCACCCATAGTCCTTTAAAGGTTAAAGATCCAGTACCCTGCCAAGACAGCCACAGAACAAAACACAGCTGATGACAATAGCACAATCACCTCTTTTGTGAGAGAAGTGTGAAGTTGTTTTTGTTTGTTTAATCACCCTAGCTACAGAGTGCATACTCAAAACAGACAGGTTTATTAATGGCTGAAGTAGGCCTTTTGTGTTTTTAGCTGCATTTTTAAATGCTATGCCTAGATTTAATTTAGGAAATAACAGGCGCACAAGGGGACTTCCGGTGTCATGGAGGAGTGAGGATGTCTCCACACGTGCTCCTCATATTATGAAAGATTTATATGATTTCAGTGTGAGGTAGCTTCTCAGGAATACACTTTTAAAGCATCTAAGTACTACGTGTTCAAGTTTTTTACACCGCCAGTGTCGAAAGATGGCCAGCAAGCCCTCCAGAAATGCTAAACCGAAAGAGACAAAAGAGTCAGCTAACCAAAGTAACATTAGCCCACAAGCTAACGCTAGCTCCGACGTGGTCACTCCAGGCTATATGAAAGAACTGATTGATGGTATCCGATCCGATGTCTTAGCAATGTGCACAGAGGTTTTGGCCGAGCTACGGACCTCCATTACCCAACTTCAGACCAAAGTGTCTAATAACAAACAGAAAATTGAGGAGATGGAAACAACATTGACCGCCCTTGATACTACGGTATCAGAGCTCTGGGGGGCAGTAGCCTTGCTGCAAGCCGAGAAAACACGTTTACAAGCTCGCATGGATGACCAGGAAAATAGGTCCTGGCGTCAGAACATAAGAGTGGTGGGACTTCCAGAAAAACTTGAAAAAGGCAATCCCACTATTTTTATGGAATCTTTCTTTGAAGATTCTTGAAGTTTTTGGAGAGGACAGTTTTCCCCACAGACCAGAGGTTGATCGTACTCTGCGCCCGCCGCCACCACAACCACCAAACGCACCCCCGAGAGCCACGATAGCCCGCCTGCATCACTACAAGACGAGGGAGTTGGTTTTAAAGCTGTCTTATGAGTGAGCGGGTCAACTTACCTACAGAGGAAACAAGGTCAGTTTCTTCCCTGATCTGCATTCAACCCAGTGAAGAAGCAACTACACCAGGTTGGTGTGAAGTTTTTCCCTCGCCCATCCCGCTACGCTCAGCTTCTCCTTCAATGAATCGAGGCAGGAGTTTAAATCCCCAGATTTAAAAATCTGCCTTTATTACTCGCTACATGCTACACACAGCAGCAGCTCCCACAACGGATACCGAGCCTGAAGATATGCCTCCACTGGAGGAGTGACCGTGGAGGAGTGAGACTCTACTAGTTGACTCTGCCAACATGCTGACTGAAATTTCTTGCATAGCTGCTCTGCATTCGGGGAGGTCATTAACCAAGTTTAAAAGTTGGCTTTTTCCCCATCGACTGTTGGATGGAAATAGATAGAGAGACACATGCTTGGACTACAGCCGCTTCTGATAAGGTGAATTAATACCATTTTTTTTTGCAATATTCTGTTGTCTCTACTCTTTTAAACCCCATAGTTTGGGGCAGATAATGCCATGCTCAGTTTCCTTGAAAATACTTGAATTTTTCTTTTTTTATTTATCTAGGCATACTTTTTTTGAGTGTAATTCCACAAATATTGTCAGTGTCTTTACTAAATGAATACCTCTATCCTTTGGAGTTAAAGAGGAACGCCAAGGCGTGTGAGTTTGAGGTTTAATGTGCCTTTTGCGCTTTTGTAAACAGTTGGGCTATGTTGCACTTAGTTTGGGTAAGTGCGGGGGAGGGAGGGGTGGGATGGGTACATCAGTGTTTTGTGGTGCATTTGTCAGTGTTGTTTTTTTGTTTAACTATGTTTTTTTCTTACTGCAGTCACAATGTTCACATTCACTTTTTATTTTAGCAGACAGTGAGGCAAACCTTGACACTTGTTTTATACTATTCCACTTTTCTTGCTCATGAATAGATTTAATAATAGAAAAGTAACCTTTATATCGTGGAACGTGAAAGGGGCAAACCATCTTCGTAAATGGCACCAGATTTTAGCTCACCTTTCGCAGCTTAATGTAGACATAGCGTTTTTACAAGAAACGCATTTTCGTAATGCAGATGTCAACAGGATTCATAGGAGTTGGGTTGGGAAAGTCTTCCATTCTAGATTTGACTCTAGAGCCAGAGGAACAGCAATACTTATCCATAAAGACATTCCCTTTGAAATTAGTGAAATTATCGCAGATTCAAATGGTAGATATATCATTGCCTCCGGGCAACTTTTCAACAAACCTGTGACTTTGGCAAGTATCTATGCTCCCAACTGGGATGACGAAGCTTTTATTTATTCCTTGTTCTCCACCCTACCAAATGTGGACAGCCACTCGCTTATAATTGGGGGAGATATAAACTGTACTTTAAATCCTGATCTGGACCGCTCATCAACCAGACCTGCTCAACCGTTAAAAATGGCTACTGCCTTAAACAGCTCCACTGCACAGTTTGGCCTGTGTGATCCCTGGAGGTTCAAATATCCACAGAGTAGGGCTTATTCCTTCTTCTCTTCAGTACACCATACATTCTTCCAAATTGATAATTTTCTCATTGACATTAGATTTATTCCCCTCATTAATCAGGTTACATACCACAGCATAGTAATATCTGATCATGCCCCCCTTTCTCTTGAATTGATTTTTCTAAACCAGCCCACCCATTTTAGATCATGGCGCTTAAGCCCTCTTTTACTTTCAGAACCTACATTTGTTAAATTTATGAACAGTCAGATCAAGCTTTTTATTGAGACTAATGCCTCCCCAGAAATGTCCCAGTGTGTTTTATGGGAAACTCTAAAAGCATTTTTGCTTGGCCATATTATCAGCTACGGAGCCAATAGTAAAAAAAGAGAATGCTGCTAAACTGAAGGAGTTCTCTGGCGGTATAGCAGAGGTAGACAGACAGCATGCTACATCCCCAACCCCTGAGTTCTATCAAAAAAGAATTAGCCTTCAAACAAAATTTGATTTGGCCTCTACAGTTAAAGCAGTGCAACTAATCCTTAAAGCTATCTGATATATGAACATGGTGATAAATCCGGCAAACTGCTTGCCCATCAGGTACGTCAGTCCTTTGTCTGAAGGCAAATAACACAAATTAGGACCTCTTCGGGTTCCACAGTCTCAGACCATGTACAGATTAATGATGCATTCTCTGAATTTTACACAAAACTGTACACCTCAGAATGTGAAAACAACTTAAGCATGACTGATTCCTTTTTTGAAGGTCTAAATCTACCTCAATTAAATGAAGCTGAAATAGCTAAACTTGATAGTCCCTTGTCGATTGAGGAGATTCAAGAAGCTATAAGAAGCATGCAGTCAAGAGGCAAGTCCCCGACAAATTTGTAGTGGAATTTTATAAGATGTTTTCAAATGACCTTGTACCTTTGCCGCTCGCTATGTATACGGAGGCATTATCAGAAGGTCAGTTACCCCCCACTCTGAGACAGGCCTCAATGTCTTCTACCTAAAAAAGGCAAGGACTTGTTGCTCCGTGAGTCATATAGACCAATTTCACTCCTTAATGGAGATTATAAAGTTTTGGCAAAATGTCTTGCTAAACGCTTAGAAAAAGTGTTCCACGCATAATATGCCCAGACCAGACAGGATTCGTTCAAGGGGGATACTCCTTTTTTAATACTCGCAAGCTTTTTAACATCATATACACTGATCTTCAGTGACCTGTCCCTGAATTTGTGTTGTCCTTGGACGCAGAAAAAGGTGCCTTAAAAACGCCTTAAAACTCTGGAGAAATTCAACTTCGGCCAAAATTTTATTTCCTGGGAGAAACTGTTGTATGCGGCTCCTTTGGTATGTGTATGCACAAGTGATGTGCAATCAAAGTATTTCCCTCTTCAAAGAGGGACCAGACAGGGGTGCCCCCTCTCCCTGTTGCTTTTCGATCTTGCAATCGAACCGCTTGCTATTTCACTGTGACAGTGCCATACGTTTGAGGAGTTAACCTGAGGTAATACTGTATATAAGACAGCGTTATATGCAAATGACCTTCTTTTGTTCATCAGTAATCCTATGTCATCAATATCGTCCATCCTGTCCAAATTAGATCATTTCGGGAAATTGTCTGGCAACAAATTGAATCTGGAGAAAAGTTATTATACCCTGTCAATTCTGCTGCTCAAAATATACCTTCTTCTGCTTTTCCTTTCAGGAGAGTGAGCTCTCACTTTAAATACCTTGGCATAGTGGTTCCCAGATCCTTTAACGGTCTTCTTCAACTTAATCTAACACCTTTGATAGATAAATGCAAACAAGATTTAGAACGATGGCGCACCTTACCCTTATCAATGGCAGGTCACATCAATTTAATTAAATTGAACATAGTCCCTAGATTTTTATATCTCTTCCAAAACATCCCAATATTCATCTCAAAGAAACGATTTGCTCTAATTGACACAATTCTCTCAAAATTTATTTGGAACAATAAACAGCCACGCATCAGTAGGCGCTTCCTGGAGAGACACAAGATGGAGGGAGGAATGGCCATGCCCAATCTCTTGTATTATTATTGGGCAAGTTCTATCCAAAAAGTTATCTTTTGGGTCAAGGCTCGCTCTGATGACAATGTGCCAGACTGGGTCGCAGCAGAGTCTTATAACCTTCCTATTCACTCCCTAGTCTCCTCTGCATTACAAAGCTCTACAGGCAGCTCAGCCAATAATCCTGTGACAACCCACACACTTAAAATCTGGTTGCAATTTAGGAAGAATTTTGGTTTGCAAAGCCCGTCTGTTAAGGCACCTATTATGTCTAACCACCTTTTTACACCAGCTATGATAGACATGGCCTTTTGCGCCTGGCATGGGAATGGGATTCAGTTTATTGAGTATCTTTATATGGATGGAATATTTGCATCCTTCGAACAGCTAGCAACAAAATATAAACTACCACGTACCCACTTCTTTCGATATCTACAGTTGAGGAACTTTGTTAAGAAACAATATACTTCCTTTCCCAACAAGCCCCCAGCTACCCCAGTTGATAATTTGCTGTATCTAGATGCAGATAAAAAGGGTATAATCTCTCGGATTTATGGAATCATTGGTGAGCTGAACCCCCAGTCAGTAAATATATACTTAGAACACAATGGGAACAGGATTTAGGCCCTCCTCTTCTAAACGAAACTTGGAATGAAATTCTTGAGCAGATACACGCTTCATCTCCTTGTAGCAGACATGGGCTCATACAATTTAAAATTGTGCATCGTATTCACTTTACAAAAGCCAAATTGGCTAAAATTTACCCAAATCTGGACCCCACCTGTGATAAATGTAAATCTGCATCAGCAATTTTAATTGACATTTTGGTCATGCCCTTGTCTTCATGCATCTTGGAGCTCAATTTTCAAATCCCTGAGCAAAGCCTATAACATATTAATTGAACCAGATCCTCTGATTGCCATTTTTAGTGTGAAACCAGAGATTGCTACCTGGTCAAGACATATTTATAATGTAGCTGCCTTTCCTTGCTTGCTAGCTTGCAGACTTATTCTGTTTAACTGGAAAGATCCTAAACCACCTTCCCACGCCAGGTGGCTGAAGGACATCATGTTCCATTTAAAACTAGAAAAGATTAAATTTACCCTAAGGGGGAAAAAGGCTGAGTTCAGTAAAACGTGGACCCCTTTTATATCCCTATTTCACTACTGTTACTGGGATAACGAATTGGAATGACTCTTAGTGCTCTATGTAGGAATGCAAGAACGTGTAGATCACTTTGTGTAGCTGTATGTATGTATGACTTCCTTTTCTTCCCTTTTTTTTTGAAAGACATGCATCTCTGTGTAATTTTTTTAATTTTTTTATTATCAACATTGTTACTATTATTTCAATCAATTATTGACAGTTGTAGCCTACTGGGATGGGACTGGGGGTGGGAATGGGTGGTGGGATGGATTGGGAGGAGGAGTGGGAGTGACCACTGGGGAAAGGGAGGGCGGTTTTAGATTTTATATTTTGTATATTATATGGTGACCTTGTATTATGTATACCAGAAAATTTTGAAAATTCAATAAAAAGAAAAAAAAAAAAAAAAAAACAGGCGCACAATTGTAAAGTGTCACATGCCCAACAATTTAAACACAAGCATGAAAATGCGCTTGTGATATTCCTCTCATTCCTCATGTTTTTTGTCTTCTCCTTGTGTATCTTGTTTTCTCCGCAGTCTTTGTTTCTCCCTGCAGAGTAGGCATGCCGCCGTGACAGCTCTGCAATGACCAATTCCCAGCTGATTTCCCTCACCTGGTCACGCTGCATTCCGTATGCTTTTTTCCCAGCTTATATTCTGTTTGCCCGCAGATCTTTGCCAGATCGTACTTCATTCAGTCACGTGTTTTACTCGGTCCGGTTAAAAGAAACGTATTCCGTCTTATCTTTCGGAAATTCTCCTAGCCCGTAGCCTAGCTCGCTTGCCTGCTCCCTCGTTGCCTTTCAGTGTTTTGTGGTTCTCTTCGTTAACCACTGTCTGTCACTTTGTCTCCCCAGTGCTCCCAGTCTGCTATGTCTACAGAGTAGGGGGGAAGTGCAGTTTCTCTCTTTCTGGAGGAGTAGGGGGGTTTCTTAGTGGGGCAGATGTTACTGGCCTATTCATGTCCAGACCTTATTTGAAATCCAGGGAGCTGTGGGGTGTGGAGGGCTTTCTCAGGATTGGATTTAAGGGAAGTCCAAAGAAACATTTGGGTAGAATCTGCTTAACAGTTCTCCTGGTACCATAGTCTTTGCTGTACAGAATATTTTGGCATTCATCAATACTCATTTTATGTTCCTTTTCTTTGTCCTAGTTTGTTAGTTTGTATGTATTTTCTTTTCATAGCGGTCTTTTGTCTTGCTTTGTAAAATAAATTATTCACCTTTTCCATCATTGAAACTGCCTATCTTCGGTTATTGCCAACAGTAATATTGTGTCATAATCAACAATTTTTTCCTTTTTCAGAGCAGCCAATGCACATATATGCGAACCCGTATTCACATACGTCTTCACTTTACAGGATTTGAAGTTAATGGAGTCAGATAAACATGTTTTCCTCCCTGCGACTAAATTTAATTCCTTACAGTTTGGTGATCCCGACGTGATACCTCTTACAGGGATATCTGGACTGCGATGTGATGCCTCTTACAGGAGGTGTCTGGTGTTTTCTAACCCCTGATTTCTTGATCCTTTGTGTGGTGAGTGACACAATTCACCTATATATTAGCATATGCTAGGGAGAGTCTTTGTTGTTTCACCACATATAGACACTGTTTAGGGGATCGACATATCCCGGATAGGCCTGGGACTGTAGAAACCAGGCGCATTCCAGATTACTGCCCTTCGGGGTATCTAGTGAACAATGCAAGTCAGGGAAAGAGAGAAAAGTGTAAAGTTTTCTTAGATCTGTGGAATAGAGAGGTTGCAGTGCACACTCTCAAAATTAAATCAAAGAGGTCTGGAGATAGAAGCAAGTGAGGATGAAATAATTATTGGTTCTCCATTGGCATAAACCAAAAGAAGGCAAAACAAGGCAAGATGATAAAGTTACTTGGCTATTTACTTTACTGTCATAAAAACAATATGCATTATAGGTCAAAATGATAAAGAGGTGTAAGCTAATGAAATAGAAAAATTAGAGGGTTAGAGCATGAGTAAAAGCAAGTAAAAGATTGAAGTATTGCATAGAAAGTGAAGGGATTTTTATGCAAGGCACTATTCTACTGTTACTGCACAGAGGTGCAGAGAGCCTTGCTCAAATACAGGAGAAAATGAGGCACTGGTGAAAAGCCAGTGAGTTTTGAAGGTGAACAGGATGTAGGGAAGAGTGGAGTATGAAGGATTGAAAAAAGATGTATGAAAGAATGATTGACAATGTCTATTGCTGCCAAGTAGGTGTGTACAATCTTAGAATGCACACAATATGAATTTCGGGTGAATAGATTCCAAGACCATGTAAAAACCTGAGTACAAGTCTAGTAACAAGTTTAAAGGCTTTAGACCTTAATATAAAAACCTCTGAGTACAAGTCTAGTAATAAGTTTAAAGGCTTTAGACCTTAATATAAAAACCTCTGAGTACAAGTCTAGTAACAAGTTTAAAGGCTTTAGTTTCTTTGTACAAAATATGGGAGTTTCTGTATATTCTGGGGTTTACAGAAACAAGATGGTATTAGATAACGTAAAACAAAAATGCCAATTAAACAATTTAAAAATAATGTGCTTGTCATTATATGTTTTAGCAAAAAATACAGGTAATACATAGGGGTATAATGGTACAAAAACAGCAATTGTTTCAATATATATTATGTCATGCTCTTTAAAGTCCTCGTCCCACTGCTGAATTTGGTGAGATAGGTTTCAGATATTTTTCACCTTATAATTGGAACAATCTGCAAAATAATTTTAAACTTGATAAATTAATTTCAATTGTGGGCTTTAAACATGCAATTCATGACTCTGTGACTGAAGTAAGCTCCTGCTTTTAACCTCTTCTCTACTTTTAATTATTGTTATACCTCTGTCTCATGCCCCACTTGATGTTTGTACACTTTGTTAGATGTAAGTCTTATTGGGTAACTTTGTGTTTCATGTCAGGTCCCCCTTGAAAAAGAGATTTCAATCTCAATGGACTTTTTCTGATTAAATAATGGTTAAATAAATAAATAAAAAAATGTTCTGGATTTCATACCAACTTCCCTATTTTCAATTCTGAGTAAGCCTACTATAATTCTTCATTCCTTAATACTTTGGGATTAATCTGGCTATAAAGATAGATACATAACTGCAAAGTGTGCTGTATTGTTCAATAAACCTCCACATTTATCATATTGACATGTATTGATATATATGCTTAAGTTTCTGTGATATAATGTGTCAGTCTCACAGGGAAAAGTTACATGCTTCAACTATGGTGAAGTGAACTGTCCTGTTAATCGTCCTGTCATTTGATCAAACATTGTACTGCAGAAGATGGACTATCACATGATGCCGAGGCATACAGAGATGAACCTGGAAAAGTGAACATTCAGGCTAGTTCTTCAGAACCCAGGAAGACTCCTGGGACATGCTTGGCTTCAAGAATGCGTCACTTCCAGTTTGTCATGTAAAGTATCATGATCCTGCAACTCTACACAATGGACTGAAAACTTGTCATCTGTGACCCCCTGGGTCAGTAATGCCTAGTGCCCCATGTGGTCAAAGGGGGGACTGTAAGGTAAAATTTCAGTTTTCCCAATCAACTCTGTTGTCCCCTCACAACTGGACATATTCTTCCATGGCACGCACACTGGTGGAGTTGTAAAAATTCCACTGCCGTACATGAGTGGAGCTGAGTGGAGCCATAAAATGCCCCAGGATGGACACAGCAGCTGGAAGCTGCATGGTCCTGTCTTTTTCAACCCATGGGGAAGCAGTCTTCAAATGGCTTATCCTCCTGGAAGAGTTGGAGGAATCAGGTGACAGGATATTACCCTCTTGGAGCTGTGGCCATACCAGGTGGAGGGTCAAGAAGAACTTCAATTGGGGGCCATAAACGGCTGCTCTGAAATTCATGGACAATGGCCCAGGCTCTCCTGGGTCAGACAAAACTACTACCATGGACAGAAAGAATGCATCATATGTATTTGCATGCAGATAACTAAGGATGATATGATAAATGTGGGGGACTGTGAATAATATCACACATAGGCAAGCAAACTGAACGGGTATGACATGGTATGTGGGGTTATGATCACAAGTATGTAAAGTATAGTATATTTATACATAGGTATGCCTACATAAGTGTCTGGGTCACAGATGGGTCACCACCATGGACTCCCATAGAGAAGTATTTGGAGAATTGATAGGTAAAATCATAGGATCACGTGCCATTGTACAAAGTATCTTATTACTGTCACTGGATTTTGATACTTTGATACCCCCCTACTCTGTCTACAGAGTAGGGGGGGAAGTGCAGTTTCTCTCTTTCTGGAGGAGTAGGGGGGTTTCTTGGTGGGGCAGATGTTACCGGCCTATTCCTTACACCGGCCTCCCAGTCCAGCTCCTCCTGCCAGTCCAGCCCTGCCCGGTCCTTCCAGTCCAGCCCTACTGGGTCCTGCCAGTCCAGCCCTACCCAGTCTTGCCAGTCCAACCCTGCCCAGTCTTGCCAGCCCAGTCCAGTCCAGTCTTGCCAGTCCAACCCTGCCTAGTCTTGCCAGCCCAGTCCAGTCCAGTCTTGCCAGTCCGGGTCCGGTTCCTATCCAGCCAGCCCAACCCGCTTCAGCACCCAATCCCGTTCCAACCTTCCTGTCCGTGCTCTACTGCATCTGCATTGCCATCTGCATTTCCCTGCCTGATTCATTGTGTCTCCAATAAACCGCTCAGTTTGCATTCCCATAATTTCCTGTCTCTGAGTCCTGCATTTGGGTCCACCTGATCGGTATCTCATAACAGCGCTCATATTTGCGCTGAAATGTCCTATAACTGACCTGCCAAAAATATGCAAATTTGCCTCTACCAGGAAGATCTCTCATGGGGGCAGCGCCAAATGAAACCCTAAAAACCACTGTATTCTAAGATCAAAGCAAAACACCAAGTCATCAAATAAAGACACAAAGATTGTACATTAATGATACTGCTTGTGCTAACTCTGAAAGCATACCGCACTGGGTTAACCTTTGTGTCTGGCTGGGCGCCGACCCATAGGTATCAAGATCTTTAGTCAGCACCCCACCAACAAAGACACCAACTTGTTCCCCATGACATTTGATGACATTGGTTTTCCAACAATACAAAACATGATTACATTATATTGTGGACAACCCAAGTTGTACATAACCCTGATCCAGTAGGATGTTTCGCAACTGAGCACCATCTCTATCACACCTGCTGACTCCCTGTCAGCACAGTAAACCTCGGTTTTCCGCCTTACAGTTGTATTGTACTCATGTTTACGTAGCTATACGAATTTCAAAAGGTAAAGCCACAGGCTTTGCTTTATGTTGAGAAATGTCACGAACGTTCGTGGCAATTAGTTAACTTCTCCGAGATGTAAGATGGTGCATTTTCAATCATTAATTATGTGGAGAGTTTCAGCTCATAGGATACCACACACAAAATCAATATGCAGGCAGAACAAACAAACAAGTTTTGCATAAATATAGACATTTTGGTGGCTGATAAAAGGCATTTCAAAATGGGGCATGTGATGATTCTCTGTGCCTTTGCTTTCTTTTAACCCCTTAGCGCACATGACAAATCTGGCCAATCTTTGCCATTTAGGGGTTATCCGCACAAGTGCGAAGAGGGGGAGGTGCCAGGTGTCCTGAGGTAGCGGAACGGAGGGATCTGGGTGGCATGTAGGGTTTGAAGATCTTGTGGAGGTATGCTGGGGCTGATCCCTTGACTGCCTAGTATGCTAGGACCAATGTTTTAAATTTGATGCGAGAAGTCCTCAATAATAACAGTATTTTCCAAATAATAACAAAAAATCATTGACCACGTTTCATTAGGTGCAGCGTCTTTTACTGCTACCACAGAGTGAATACGTACGTGAATGCGATAAGAAAACGTTTGGTTACGCTGACCTATAAAACGCTATTCCAAAAGCAAAATTAGACATGTTATACATTGTTAGAAAGCTTATACTCTCACCTACTGAATAGATTAATTGTCAATCAAGCCAGACTGTACTAAAAAGAGCGACAACGTCATAACACGTGAGGTATTACGCACAGCTATTTTGCAAGGTACCCAGGCATCACAAATGCGTGTATATTTCACAAACGGATTGTCCAAGACAATATACGACCACTCAGTCTCAAAAGGGACATCTCTACGTGTAAAACCAATGGCAAGGTTGTGTATTTATTCAATATTTAGACCCAGATATTGACTGTAGAATGACATGGTATCATTTTTGAAAACGTTGTCTCGTATATTTCGTTATTGAGCAGTGTTTTCTCTGCTGTATTTGTAAATATTAGGGCTATTGTCGGGTTTATCTTGTTGCTATGACAGAATACAATTCATGAGTGGCGAAAGAATATTTTTATGAATGCCCAGATAGACAATATTGTCCATTATGTCATGGGTGGGGTTTTAGTTGCAGATGAGACTGCAGGGAGGGGGTGCCTGTTAAATGAACGACCAGAGCGACAATGGTCGTGCTACGAAACTCCGTATTCGGCATAGTTGTCGTGTATTGTCTACTAATGAAACTAAAACAAAGCATTTCTGTTTTTAACTCATACTTTGGTTGCAGTAGCACTGAATGTCTGAGTTCAGTAATCTTGGCATGCCAGTGTGCCGACCACTAGGGGCTTTGTGCTAAGAGGTTAAAATATATTTCTAAAGGTGGAAGTGATGAAAAAATGGTGAGGTTGGGCACAGCTACGTTTCTTTGGTGCAGATATAGCTTTGATTTGTAAGGCTACACTTTGCTGAGTTTAATTCAGGTTTTGGAAATGGGAAAATCACATCCTCCACCAAACTCTTTGGATAAAAAGTAACTTATCCAGAGACTGTAAAAAATACGGACAAAGCTACTGTGACGTCACCCATTCAATCTCCGCGGGTCTC